>NW_026854359.1:0-369876 GCF_026571515.1 Ruditapes philippinarum | reverse complement strand
TCCTTTTAATATTTATACTGTGACCACCTATAGTGTGAAGAGTTTAAAACATATCATATCTACTTTGTGTGAAGTCAAAACACGTTTATTTTATATTTATAAAGAGACTGTGTATCCACTGTCAATATTTTCTGATATTAAATTTGAGCATAGAATATCATTAAACTATAATTTAAAGAAATGCCATGACCTGGGGCATTTAAGATTTAGCTGAAACAGGGCCAATCAAATTAATATGAGCAAACTTGATAAAAGACTACCTAAGAATGCTACAGACAAAGTTTGGTGATCATCAATCAAATATTTCTGTAGGAGATGATGTTCAAAGGTTTTTCAATATTTAGCTTTAGCGGCCCCTCAAAGGGGCCAATGAAATTAATATGAACAAACTTGACAAAAGACTACCTTAAAAAATGCTTACAGACAAAATTTGGTGATCATCCTAGAAGCGGACGTTTAAAGGTATTTCTATTTTTAGCTCTAGCTGCCCCTGAAAGGGGCCAATCAATTAAATATGAGCAAACTTGATAAAATACTACCTAAAAACGCTACAGACAAAGTTTGGTGATTTCAGTAGGAAATGATGTTCAAGGGAATTTCTATTTTTAGCTTTGGAGGCCCCTAAAAGGGGCATATCAAATTAATATGAGCAAACGTCATAAAAGACTACCAAAGAATGCTACAGACAAAGTTTGGTGATCATCCATCAATACGTGCTGTAAAAGAAGACATTTAAAGGTATTTCTATGTTAAGCTCAAGCGGCCCCTACAAGGGGCCACTGAAATTAATATGAGCAAACTTGATAAAAACACTACCCAAGAAAGCTACAGACAAAGTTTGGTGATCGTTCATCTATTAGTTCTGTAGAAGAAAATGTCTAAAGGTTTTTCTATTTTTAGCTCTAAAGACCCCTAAAAGGGGCCAATGAAATTAATATAAGCAAACTTGATAGACTACCTAAGAATGCTACAAAGTTTGGTGATCATCCATCAAGAAGTTCTATACGAGAAGACGTTTAAAAGTATTTCTATTTTTAGCTAAAGCGGCCCCTAAAAGGGGACAATCAAATTAATATGAGCAAACTTGATAAAAGACTACCCAAGAATGCTACAGACAAAGTTTAGTGATCATCCATCTTTTAGTTCTGTAGTAGAAGTTGTTTAAAGATTTTTCTATTGTATGCTCTGTTGACCCCTAAAAGGAGCCAATTGAAATGACATGATCAAATTTAAATGTGACTGTCACAAGGATGCTACAGACCAACTTTTAGGTAAATCTGCCCTGCAGTTTCAGAGAAGAAGACGATTGTTGACGCATGACGACGGACGCCGGAGTATCCCCCTTTGATACTTATAGCTCACCCTGAGCCTTCGGCTCTGGTGAGCTAAAAACACGGCGAGGCAAGGCCAATCTCTAAAAAACTTATGATCAAACAAGACAATAAAATCGCCACAAAATTTTAAGACCTCAAAATGAAAAATTTTACAATCTTAAGTTACAGTACAAACAACAAACACTCAACCAAAAATGATCACAACAAAGCATCTTATCAATTTCGCGAAAAAATTTAACCAAAACAAACAATAATTACAGATATCTTCAAAACCAAGGCATCAACTATGAAAGTCTTGGCATGACAAAATCACCCACTTCAACTTAACTACATGTATCATTAATTAAATATATCTGACCAAACAAATAGAAATCAACAACCAAATATAACTCAACAACCAAATAAAACTATTCACAACATATAAACACAGATCAGTTCAAATCACCACAATTAATTTTAAAAAATACAATTTATCCACAAAATTTCCTTCAGAACAACAATTTGCTCTTCTATAAAAAATAAACGCTACTTACTTCGAGAGTGTCCTTCTTCTCGCATGATCATAAAACATTTGTTATAAGAGTTAATATTTACTCTACATCTCAAACTGAACTAAATTAGGTGACATCAATTTCATTGGCAAGTTGATCTGAATTACATACCCTTGAATGGGCATAAAGCTTCTTAACTCGTTGTAAACATATAAATCCACGGATAAAACCGTATGATAAATCTGACAGAGCCTTTGATACAAAAAAAAATATATTGTCATATATATATTCATTTCCTGGTGTGCAGAAATACAATAGACGAGTAATGTATAACTAAAATACAGAAAGTTTGAGAACACGAAAATCAAATAAAATCGAGTTTCGAGCATACTTCACGCTTGACGTCGTATGCTGGAACAAATATGAAACATACAACAAAGGTTGGAAGAAATGTTGTGTTTAACGTTACTCTTTAAAATTTCAAACATCATTAAGTTAGAAAAACAAAATAAACTATATATTTTATGGAAGGATAACGACACGTGTGGTAGACGCTTGAACCTCAATACTTCAATGAACATTAAAAGCAATTTCTCACATATAACAAACCTGTTTTCATTTTTCTTAAATCCTGTCATTTGTCATATTACATACATCATATCCTTGAATCATTTTCCTATACAGGATTAACAAAACATTACTTACTTACTTTGAAAATTATTGATACCACAGTTCTGTATTTCGCCAGCAAACTCTTCTGTTCTCCTACAAATACAAGCTGTCAGTTTAAAACAAAATAATGTCTATTTTCATATAATGTGTAATCAATCATCCCTTCAAGAATAAGCCATGAACAAATAACTCTGTTTCGCATTCCGATTACATTGCGCATGTCTTAAATTTTACTTCACCATATATGGATAAAATATAAAATGTTTTATGCAAGTCTCAAGGCTATTAGAAATAATTTTTTGTTTCAGGACAAATACATGATATAAAGCTTTGTTCTGATTTTTTTTTATCCTAATACGTGGCCTTAATTCCTTCAATAAAAATTAAAGATTAAATTAGCTCATTTTTCAACGGATTAGAAGATAGAAATAAATATCTTGAAAAAAGTCATCATTCGTAAGCAGAATTACATGAAAACTACAGACTCTGTTGGATAAAGTCTGTACATGAGGAATTATTGAAAAAGTGCAGCATCCCTCACGCCCCTAGCACCGGCTTGAGCGGAACTCAATTCTCAACGCCATAAAAGTGCTGGACTCAATGATCCCAAAGGACCAGAAAAATACAACAACTCTTTCGCGCATGTTATGGAAAAGATAGATAAAAAGCTTGAATTTTCATTCGTTGGCTCTGATAAGATTAATGACGTAATCAAAGGGATGTGCGAATGCTTTACTTTACGCATTTCCTATCTTCGGAGTTTCTCATACACATCAGCAAAAACTTCGAATAACATTGCTGTCTTTAATTCTAATTTTCAAATGAACAATTGGCCTGCATACAATCATTAAAAGCAGCAAATTAATACATAACTGTTACAAAGATTTTAGCTAAAATAGATCGAAGGATGAATACTGTAGCAACATTGTGGCCAAATATCGCACTGGATATATCCCATGTCTTTCTCATTTAATGCCCTAATTCTTTTATTGTCCGCATCTAATACCTACAATTTATTTTACATAAATGTATTTCAATAAAAGGCATGTTAAGACAGTAAACAAATAACAGTAAGCATGCAGCCTTGAACTTATAAGCGCCTTAACAACTGTGTTATTTAATAAACAATGACCATGCATTGTCAGGTGATTTTTCAAAATCATTGCCAAATATGGATATTTGCAAAATACATTATCATTTCAGATAAAAGAGCAACATAAACGCCGTCTTTATTTATGCAAAAAACAAAAATACATTAGACTATTCTTTGTCCGTGTAGGAGGATCATGGGAGATTCAAGTTCGAAACCTAGTAAGTGATTAATTTCATAGAAGAGTTAACTTGATTAATGTTTACTTACTTTAAATTCTACAAAATAACACAAGGTACTGTGCGTTTAAGATAATTATTTAGTGACGCGGTGGTCAAGTCCGGTGTACAACAGTTATCATATTGTGTTTAATATCTTAAGTCAATCAGGCTTGCCATATAAATTAAAATATCGACAAATTTACCAACTGGCGGCGTAACACAGTAGGTAAAGTTGTGTGGTTAATTTTTAGTTACATATCAATGCAAGAGAGCCAGGTTCGGTCCCAATTTTTTTTGTAAAATTATCAATCGATTAAGAATTTCTTTTTTTCTTGTAAAGATTATTAGCGCTGTGTTATTTTCTATTAACTTCTCATTTCACTTTTGTTTTTAAATGTTGCTATATCTAGCAAGTTGGTGCAACCTGATACAGAATGCATACATGTACATAAATTGTTTCAACTATAGTTAAGTTGGCACGAAAAACTTATGCACTGCAAAAGTACTACTAATATATTTTACACACTACACAGAATAAAAATTATTATTTCCGGTATATATAAATTATTGGAAATTATAACAAAACTGCCTTTATATTCCAATTAATTTGCATATCATGTAAAAATAAAAATAGGGAAAGAAAAGGGAAAAAAAGGTTTGACAACTTGTGTGGCTCGAACTCATGATACAATTTAATTTGTATGGCATCCTATAGTGACTTAACCAACTTTGCCATCGAGACTTTTCAAATTCTAGTTCTGATTTTGAATCATATTCACTTCTAAATACCCTGTTTTACCTATTCAGACAAAGATTGTAAACTTTTGTGTACACAAAAATTGCAACGTCACTCTCACATTATCATAGCGGCACAGTATACTTTTGTTCTGTTCGTATCCATGTTTGTCTCTGTATATTTATATATTATTGTCCATGTCCCTTATTGTTTTCCGTAGTTATTTCTTTAATTTATACACTTATAGCTCATATCCCATAGCCGTTACCTAAACATAATAGTACTTTATAACCTTTTCAACTTCTTAGATTATCTTTTTTTGTTATTTTTTTCAATTTCCCGCTAATCTACACAACTCATTCGCACTTGAATTGAGAAATTGTTGGCACAGGCCACGGTTTTGTTGAAGTGAACAATACATTTTTAAGGAGCGCATACTTTTCTTTTTTCAGGTAAATAGACTTTTGCAGATGATACCATTATTTTTCATATATATTTTGCCATTTTTCGATTTTGTTATTTTCATATTTTGCACTTAAATTGAGAAATTGTTGGCGCAGGCCACGGTTTCATGGAGTGAACAATAAATTTTAAGTAGCGCATATTCAAGGTCAGAACTTACAGCAGATTAAACGAGCCCCTTTGTTTCGTTTGAGCTGCGAAAATTGGCGCCCAACGGGGGCCCTTGGTTGAAGAGTTTATCGCTGTAGTTTGGGTGCAAGTTCACTGAAGTAAGATGGCTTCCCCGAGGAGTGTCGGTAAACATGTATCGCGAAGAATGTAAACAAATGGTTTAACACATACACTTTACAAATCTTATAAGTGTGCACCTTTTATGTTCTTATAACTTTTTCGTTTATCAATATATTTTTATAAAACTTTGTGTTCTGACTATTGGCTGCATTTCCACACATGTCATGTGCTCAAGCATGTAAATTTTAATTATGAGGTGCGTTCAACCATAAACGAACGAAATTCACACAATGCACGAAAAAAATGTGAGAATGGGTGAAATGATATTCTCGGATATGATAGAGATCGACATATCAGAAAAACACCTCATGGATAGATTATCGTTACAACAGCGTGACATAACCCTAGGATTTCTCAACGCTGGTGTACACCAAACAGAGGTTGGTAACACAATTTATTTGTTTAAATGATTATTTTAATTCCTTTGCATTGTTAAATCCGAAAATCGTTTAAATTTAGTTTCTATCAAAGACAAACATAAAATGCATATTTTTATTTAGTAATTAATTGTACGTATCATTTGTAGGTTGCGCCTGACATAGATGTACACCAAACTACATAAGAAGGCTAATTATTTAGTACAGAGCAATCTCTTTGGTTACCTTCCTCACCAACCCCAAAAATTATCTATGTAAGATCTATGTGACGACGCTGCCGGGCTGTTATACACAGTCGGTGTGGGCACACACGGTATAAGGACATCCTTTTGCAACATCGACTTTCGACACGCATTCACATTTTTTAGAAATAAAATCTTAAATTCTTATCTTGTATAAACAAGAGCCACCGCCGGGCGGGGGCAACGCTCGACTTTTTACTTTCTCTAAAAGCAAACAAAGAAATGTTTGAACAAAATCTTTAAATATACTAGAAAATTCTATAAATAGAAACACGCAATTCTATAAATAGAAACACGCACTTCTATAAATAGAAACACGCAATTCTATAAATAGAAAATTCTATAAATAGATACACGTGTTGGTGACACGTGGTGACACGTAGTGGTGGTGACACGTGGTGGTGGGGACACATGGTGGTGACACGTGGTGGTGGGGACACATGGTGGTGAATCGTGGCAATGACATGTGGTGGTGGTGACACGTGCTTGTAGTGGTAACAGTGACACGTGGTGGTGACATATTGTGTCACATGGTGGTGACATGTGGTGGTGACACGAGGTGGTTGCACATGGCGGTGATAAGTGGTGGTGGTGATACGTGGTGACATGTGGTGGTGGTGATATGTGGTGTCTTGTGGTGGTGTCACGTGGTAGTGGTGTCACCTCGTGGTGACACGTGGTGATGTCACGTGGTGTAACGTGGTGGTCTCACGTGGTGGTGACATGTGGTGGTGTCACGTGATATCACGTGGTGGTGACTTGTTGTGGTATCACGTGGTAGTGTCATGTGGTGTTACGTGGTGATGTCACGTGGTATCATGTGGAAGTCTCACGTGGTGTTGACACGTGATGTCAATTGGTGGTGTCACGTGGTGACATGTGGTGGTATCATGTGGTGGTGACACGTGATTTCAATTGATAGTGTCATGCCTTGACATGTGGTGGTATCACGTGGTAGTGACACATGGTGGTGACATGTTGTGGTGTCACGTGGTATCACGTAATGGTATCACGTAATGGTATCACGTGGTTGTATCACGTGTAGGTGTCACATGGTGGTGTCACGTGGTGATGTCACGTTGTATCATGTGGTGGTGTCATGTGGCGTTTTGGTGTCACGTGGTGGTGTCACGTAGTGGTGACACGTGGTGGTGACATGTGGTTGTGACATTTGGTGGTGGTGTCACGTGGTGGTGACACGTGGTGCTGGTGACACGTGGTGGTGGTGACACGTGTTGTTATTGTTGATGATGATAATTACACACACACACACACACACACACACACCAAAAAATATATATGGTCATTTAATGCAAAAATCTGAGAAAATTCAGCAATTTAACCCTTAAGGTCAAGGTCATAAAAGAGCCCAAGTGTTTGATAAACAACAAGGTCTTGTCCTTAAGTATGTTCTGTATATGTGAAGTTGATCCCTTCAATAATAGCAAATTACAGCCAGTTACAGCCAAAACAATTAAAATTTCTATAATTCGAACTTCAAAGTCAAGGCCATTAATGAGTGATGGTCAAGGTCTGTCTGGTTTTTAAGGGTTATCCTTGAAGATTATTATGTTCAAGTTTAAAGACAATCCATTCAAAAATAACAAAGTTACAGCCAATAATAGCCTAAAAAATGAAAATTTCAATAATTTGACCTTCAAAGTCAAGGCCATTTATGAGTGAAGGTCAAGGTCTGTCTTGTTTTTAAGGGTTATCCTTGAAGATTATTATGTTCAAGTTTAAAGACAATCCATTCAAAAATAATAAAGTTACAGCCAATAATAGCCAAAAAAATGAAAATTTTAATAATTTGACCTTCAAAGTCAAGGTCATTTATAAGTGAAGGTCAATGTCTGTCTGGTTATTTTTAAGGGATATCCTTGAAGATTATGTTCAAGTTTGAAGACAATCCATTCAAAAATAACAAAGTTACAGCCAATAACAGCATGAACAAGCAAAATTTGGACTTTTAACCTTGAATGTCAAAGTCCTTTATGGGTGAAGGTCAATGTTAGTGTAGTCTACTGAAAGGTCTTGTCCCAAGGGTTGTTGTGGCCAAGTATGAAGACAATACACCAAGAAATATAAAAGTTATGATCCAGGTACAAGTTTGCGGACGGGAACGGCAGCGGGAACGGCAACGCCGCCGCGACTATAGCAATTTTCAAACAAAAAGTCGAGCTAAAAATACTAAATAAAAATGATAACATTTCTCTTTTATGTATTTCATGATTGGGCAAATATTGATACACCTATGAAACCATTTATACATGCACACTTATAAGATTTGTTAAGTGTATTTTACAAATTTTGGAGTATAAATTAGGCCTAGACTTGTTATATTAATATTATTTGGATCTAGATCGCCATTTGTCATTGTAAAACATGGTTCATCGAAAATTATAGATATCCATGGTTGGAATGTTCTTCTTTCGTTTTCAACGGAATGAAATGTGAAAAGTGAATGGAACAGTTAAATGTGTTATTCAGTGGTTTGTGACTATTGATATTTGATATTCAAATAATAGACTTTCAAATTTAATAAGTTCGGTAACAGTGATGTTTTTTACTCTATATAATAAGCATTGTTGTTGTTGTTTTCTAAATGTAATACATGTAGAATTTTGACATTGTTTACATTAATATTTGTTTTGTTTTGTACTTGTAATAAAAGTAATAATTTGAACCATATTTCTTACTTGTTATTGTAATGTTCAGTCTTTTATATAACAAGTGCCCACCCGCTGATGCACTAGGTGTTGTGACTACAGGTGTTGGATAGTCTCACGCATGCATGGTTGACAGATGATCTCCTGTTGAAATTTTGAAGGTGGTTGTTGAGACTTTATACAAACACTTAATTAACATACATCCTTATATCCTATAAGTCCTGTCTAGTTGTCAATATTAATTTAAACATGTCCCTATTAATTTAAGTGTCACCTGGTCCATTATAAGTCCAAACTCTGTCATCAGTCACCAGATTAAAATTGATGAACACTGAGGTAATTATCAATAGCTCTTCCTTCAGCTGTAATAACAAAGTAAATACAAGTGTCCTATTGCTCAATAGTATGAACAGCGAAACTGTAGAACATTCCTTAGTATAACCTGTCTTCGTTTTGTTGAAGTCACCGAGGTATTATATGATTATCTCCCTTAACTTTGTGTTAAATTTCCATGGAGGTGAACATAAGTGCTGAATTATAATTCATTATGTTTGAGGTGAACATAAGTGCTGAATTATAATTCATTATGTTTGAATATATATATTAAATTTGTCTATTATAAGCCAGGTTATATTTATGAACACGTAAATCCGAAACACAAGGGTGTATCATTTTTGTACCAATATACCAGTAGAACTTCTATGAGTCGAACTTCGATTAGTCGATTTTCACGTGTGTCGAAGTAAAATGAAAGTCCCGATTTTTCCCTTATAATTATATTCCTTATAAAAACCTTTTTATAAGTCAATATTTTATGTGTCGAGTTTTTCGATGTCGAAGTTTTTTTCGTGGTCCGTATAGAATAAATATAGTACAATTTACCACAAATAAGTCGAGGTTCTTCTGTTATTTTGGCACCTTCGATCTCGAGACATTTATACATCTTTTCTGGCCGCAAAGACGATTTCCGATCAACTTTAGTGACAGCTGTAAATTACACAGCCGAGTGTTCAAACAGCATTTGTATGCGTTTAAATGTGTGAAAAAATGCTTTAATCATTACTATTTTAAATGCCGTAACGATATTTGAAAGTACATGTAAACCGTAAGAACTATCATTTGAGTTCTTCAGTGAGCCGGGTGTCGCGTGATAATCACCGCGGCGATATTAACTATAAGCGGTTGAGTTATGCCCTTTCGTATTGTTACGCCTTTTGTAACTTCATTGTATACGTCAACAGGGAGTCCAAATCATTAAGAGTGAAAAGTTACTTAACATGTCATATTTATCATTGTATAATATAAAATATCAGATTAATGATTGAAAGAAAACATGAAATAGGTTACGTTATAGATCTTATAATTATGGCTAGTCACGGGTTTGTCATGAAATTCAGACCGATTCATGAGTCGAAGTCCCGATGTGTCAAAGTTTTTACGCAAGTCCCTCCAACTTCGACTTACCGAAGTTCTACTTCTACTGTACTTTCATACATTATATACACGTATTATTGTTTCTGTTTTTACATAGCTGTCTGCCATAATTCATTCATAATAATCAAATACATCAGTATTAGAGACATATTTTTTGAATAAGAAAATTTTATTATACAGTGATTTAACTACAATATTGCAGATATTTCTACTTATCCATCTTATCTTGACTCATCTGTTACACATGCTCCTTATCATTTATTCTTATGTATAATTTTAGTGTTAGCCTGCCCGTGCTATGCCTTGTGCCCTGTCCTGTTTTTGTTTGGGGTCCCCCTGGGCCCGTTGCCACTGGCTCTTGTTACTGGGTCGGGTGGGGGTTGCGTTCATTTAACGCCGCTTTTCCTTGTTGATCTTTTTTATGATATATTATATTTCCTAAATTACCTTTGTTGTCTGACGAAGGGTATTCAGGAGAATATGAGTTTAAGTTTATGTTGACGTCTTATCTGTGATATGCAGCCTCCATAACCTCTGATCCCCTTTCGAAATTCAATTTTATTTGATTCTGTCCATTGTTTTCTCGTTTAAGGCACACGCACCATATGCCGCTTTTCACGGAATGACACTTACGGTAAGTCAGGCCTCGACATTAGCGGTGGTCCGTTGGTCCGAGACCACCTGATTTTGGCAAGGACCACCTAATTTTAAAAGCCACTGGTCCGTCTGACCACTTGAATTTTCTCTTTGATGCAAGGCTCATTTGGGAGAATGTTGATTTGGTCAAAAACATGTTATAAACATTTAAAGTTTAAAATCATTTGTCCCATGCACATGTATATGGTTCATTAATCTCTTATTAGTTAAAGAAGTTCAATTCCATTTTATGTCGCTAAAAGTTTGCTTATGCAAGTTAAAATAGTTGAGAATTTGTAATATCAATTAAGGAACAAAATCCATTCAAATGATGCTAGTAATTATGCATGGTCGGATACCTACGGCGGAACCATTAACAGTTATGTTATGTTACATATTGATCAACCGTGGGTATCCGACGATGGTAATTATGATTTCGTATGGGATATCAGATCATCTTAAAATTTCATATACTTAAATAATGGCAGCAAACAAAAGGAACTGGAAAAATATATCTAGTTATTCTTTGCAACTTATCTTAATTTTATCTGTTTAACGATAAAGATCCTTTCCTCCAGAAATTACTTTAAAGGGTTAAAGATACTTAATGTCAAAAATAAATATCAACCCACAAGCAACAGGGAGGTAAAAATTCTGTATTCATAACAAATGAGTGAGAAAAATAAGCTAAATTGTAGATATATAAAACGTTGTTATTATTTCTTATCCTTTGGATATTTCCTTGTTTTAAGATAATTTATTAGTTTTATTAAAAATGTTAATCTATAAAAGATACATGTAGTTATCATAATTATAAGTCGTACCAGGTATCAGCAATGAATATTTGAATAACAGTAAGAAAATGGTTTCACTATTCCCTTATTTGAGTTGAGGGAGAAATCACTTCAATATAAAAGTTAAGTTAGTAAACATAAATAAGAGCCCTTTTGTATATTTCTGAATGAGACAAAAAATATCTGCCCGATAGAATACCTACTAACTTGCTCTCCTTAATTTCTGATAAGAAAAAAAAACATATCTAAAATATCTGTTTTCTGAAGGTTAATAATACATCTTTGTTATCAATTTTAAGCATATTTTTTTTCTTCTAAATTTGCAGTAAAATGATAAAATAATAATAATAATTGACCACCTGATTCCTGGAAGGACCACCTTAATTTCAAATCTAGTGGTCCGGCTTACCACCTGCTAAAAAAGTTAGTGTCGAGGCCTGACTTACGTGTCACATTGAAGGTTCCATGATAACTGCCATATGAACACATCTGCGATGTTTCTAAATTCCAAATTGTACCAGTTCATGTTAAATGTTGAATTATGCTTATGCCGGTGCTAGGGGGCGTGGACGGTAGTTTGAACTTGACAGTTCCGTCCATGAACAGGCTCAATCAAACCAAGACTGCAACATTTCAATTTTGCCGTGTTGGGCTTTATTTTAGGGATTCTTATTTTCTCTATTTTGGACATATGACTTTAACTGTTTACTACGTGGAGGTATTTATCAAATAGATAAAAACAGAATCCCTAAAGAAAGCCCAACACGGCAAAATTGAAAATGTTGCAGGCTCGGTTTGATTGAGCCTGTTCATGGACGGCACTGGAAAGTGCAAGTTACCGTCCACGCCCAAACCCATATCCTTCAAGATTCTAATTTGTGATAGCTTGAAAGGCAGATCACACACTGTGTTATTACACTTGGGTGTACGGGCCTCCATTTCAGATGATATTCAGAGCTGGAAGCCATATATGGTAATGTCGCTACGTCAGAGCGGTTGAAGAAAGCATTTTATTGCGCTAACGAGTATGTAGCTGAGTATAGTTTTCTGAGTATTGTTCGGAACACGAACGATTATATGCTTAGGAACCGGCTCTGGGTATGCAATACGCTAAAAGTTCGAGTTTATTTTTAATTTCAATATTCAGACGAAAGATATTTGTTCGATTGAGAAAGATTTTAAGGCTCGCTCATCTATCTATAACTCTGTCCCTTTTTGTATTGCAGTACTATTACAGTGCCTGTATCAATTTTATACGATACGGATTATTCTTCTACAATTCCGATTATTGTTGGGATTTATATAATCAGACACTTCCAGAATATTAGTTCAGGTGTAAAGAATCTACTTATTGGCAACAAGCTTTCTCTGATATCTATTGTACCAGTTAAAGCTTATAATCAAAAATAAGCCATATCAGACACATACCGTCACTGGGAAGGTTAGAGATTTTGATGACATGAAAGTTGCTGTTACTGATACATTTTATTCTTCCTCTAGCCTCTTGAATATATGCCCAAGAGTTGTCAGTGTTCGCCCAGGTTAAGTATTTCTTATATAACTGTGGTTAGGATTTGCAACTTGTCAACAAAACCAGTGGTTATCTACCCGAATTAATTCTTTGTAGTTTAAAGCTGGTAGAGGTTGTTCGTTCTCTTGATCCCTCAGAAGGTTCGGTCTCTAAATCCCATTACCAAAATAAGAGTCTTGCGTTCAGTAGAGTTCATCCCCAGCAGTACTTGTGCTGCTGACCGTTCCAAGAGGGCGCCCATCTGTGTTCCTCAGATGTATGTCTATGTTGTTTCATACTGTTTTGGTGACACTTTTGTTTGTGTCCCTTGTTCTTTTCATGTCTACGTTAAGTATCTTCCCCTCTGCCATTAGTTTTTAGTTCGACTTTTTTTTTTGAAAAAAGTACAGGTATTGTTATAGTCGCGGCGGCGTTGCAGTTGCCGTGCGCAAACTTGTACCTGGATCATAACTTTTTTAGCTCACCAGAGCCGAAGGCTCAGAGTGAGCTATTAGTATCAAAGGGGGGTGCTCTGGCGTCCGTCGTCATGCGTCAACAATCGTCTTCTTCTCTGAAACAGCTGGACAGATTTACTTCAAATTTGGTCTGTAGCAACCTTGTGACAGTCACACTTGAATTTGGTCATGTCATTCCAATTGGCCCCTTTTAGGGGTCAGCAGAGCTAAAAATAGAAAAACAATTTAAGCATTTTCTTCTACAGAACTAATGGATGGATGATCACCAAACTTTGTCTGTAGCATTCTTGTGTAGTCTTTTATCAAGTTTGCTCATATGAATTTGATTGGCCCCTTTTGGGGGTCTCTAGGGCTAAAAATAGAAAAACCTTTAAACATCTTTTTCTACAGAACTAATGTATGGATGATCATCAAACTTTGACTGTAGCATTCTTAGGTTGTCTTTTATCAAGTTTTCTAATATTATTATGATTGCCCTCTTTTAGGGGTCCATACGACTAAAAATAGAAAAACCTTTAAACATCTTCTCCTACAGAACTAATTGATGGATGATCACCAAACTTTGTCTGTAGCTTTCATGGGTAGTGTTTTATCAAGTTTGCTCATATTAATATGATTGGCCCTTTTAGGGGCCACTAAAGCTAAATATAGAAAAACCCTTAAAAGTCTATTTCTTGAGAACTAATTAATGGATGATCACCAAACTTTGTCTGTAGCATTCTTAGGTAGTCTTTTATCAAATATGATAAACAAGATCAACAAGGAAAGGCGGCGTTCAATGAACGCAACCCCCATATTACCCAGCAACAAGTTTGCTTATATTATTTTGATTGGCCCCTTTTAGGGGTCTCTAGGGCTAAAAATAGAAAAACCTTTAAACATCTTCTCCTACAGAATTAATTGATGGATGATCACTACACTTTGTCTGTAGCATTTTTACGTATCCTTTTTAACAAGTTTGCTTATATTAGTTTGATTGGCCCCATTTAGGGGCCGCAAAAGCTAAAAATAGAAATACCTTTAAATATCTATTTCTACAGAACTAATTGATGGAAGATCACCAAACTTTGTCTGCAGCATTCTTGGATAGTCTTTTATCAAGTGTGCTCATATTCATTTGATTTGCCCCTTTGAGGGGTCTCTATAGCTGAAAAAAGAAATACCGTTAAATGTCTATTTCTAGAGAACTAATTGATGGATGATCACCAATCTTTGTCTGTAGCATTCTTGGGTAGTCTTTTATCAAGTTTGCTCATATGAATTTGATTGGCACCTTTTAGGGGCCGCTTAAACTAAAAATAGAAATACCTTTAAATGTCTATTTCTACCAAACTAATGGATGGATGATCATTAAACTTTGTCTGAAGCAATCTTGGGTAGTCTTTTATGAAGTTTGCTCGACATATTATTTTGATTGGCCCCTTTTAGGGGCCGCTTAAATTTAAAACAGAAATATGTTTAAACGTCTATTGCCACAGAACTAATTTTATGGATGATCACCAAACTTTGTCTGTAGCATTCTTTGGTAGTCTTTTATCAAGTTTGCTCGACATATTATTTTGATTGGCCCCTTTTAGGGGCCGCTTAAATTGAAAATAGAAATATGTTTAAACGTCTATTGCTACAGAACTAATTAATGGATGATCACCAAACTTTGTCTGTAGCATTCTCGGGTAGTTTTTTATCGAGTTTGCTCATATTAATTTGATTGGCCCGTTTTAGGGGCCGCTTAAACTACAAATAGAAAAACATTTAAACATCTTCTACTACAGAACTAATTGATGGATGATCACCAAACTTGGCTGTAGCATTATTGGGTAGTCATTTATCACGTTTGGTCATATTAATTTGATTGGCCCCTTTTAGGGGCCGCTTATATTAAAAATAGAAATACGTTTAAACATCTTCTCCTACAGAACTAATTGATGGATGATCACTAAACTTTGTCGGTAGCATTTTTGTGTAATCATTTATCAAGTTTGCTAACATAAATTTGTTTAGCCCCTTTTAGGGGCCACTAAAGCTAAAAAAAGAGAAAACCTTCGAACATCATTTCCTACTGAAATAATTGATGATCACCATACTTGGCTGTAGCATTCTTAGATAGTCTTTTATCAAGTTTGCTCATATTAATTTGATAAGCCCATTTAAAGCTTAAGCTTAAATGCGCCAGGTCATGGCATTTCTTCAAATTATTGTTTAAACATATTCTATACTCAAATTTAATATTAGAACATATTGACATTCCAACACTGAAAAACAGTTGTTTCTGGTGAGCTACTCAAGGCCATTATAGCCCTCTTGTTTAACAATTTTGTCCAAAACTGGCATTTTGTCGTCACGGATTGAATCGGCTTTTGGCTGTTGTTTTCGTTGACGATGGCCCAAAAATGTCTGATGATTAAGTTTTCATAACAAGAAAAATATAATTTTGGTGGCATATTAAGCAGAGATGACTGAAGTCACTTTATTCTAATTGATGAACTGATGAAGGCGACACTCTCTGCTCTTGATGCACAAAGGCTTATTTGTTGAGAACAGCGGTGGGCTTATGGTTAAGGTGTCTGCCTCTCAACCCACGTATCCTTGGTTCAAGCTTTACTTTGATCAAGACCATGTTTCCCCATATGACACCCTTTAATAAACAAAACAAGGATCAAAATACATTTTGGCTCCAAAGATTATCTATAGTTCTGTGTAATGACATGTGATTTTCTTTTCCCAGGTACACCGCCGCCAAGTCCTTTTACAAAACTGCCATGGAGAAAAACACCTACATGGAATGAACAAGTAAGACTCTTGTTTTGTCTGAAAAGATTTAGTTAAAATCATAGACATTATGATCATAAACACTCTTTTTATTGCTTTTTAGCTCACCAGAGCCGAAGGCTCAGGATGAGCTATTAGTATCAAAGGGGGATACTCCGGCGTTCGTCGTCAACAATCGTCTTCTTCTCTGAAATCGCTGGGCAGATTTACCTAAAATGTAGCATCCTTGTGACAGTCACACTTAAATTTGCTCATGTCAATTCAATTGACCCCTTTAAGGTGTCAACAGAGCTAAAAATAGAAAAACCTTTAAACATCTTCTATTACAGAACAAAAAGATGGATGTTCACCAAACTTTGTCTGTAGTATTCAACTGACCTACTTTTAATATTTTTGATATAATTTGACCATTATTCTTGTGTTTTTTTGTCATACAAACTGGAAATTTGGACTAGGGTTGTAATTTGTAATGCTGAATTGAATTTTGAATCAACTGTCCGACTTTTCATATTTTTCACAATGTTTGAGCTTTTGTTACATTAGTGATCTAGGGCCATTTTAGCGGCTGAAGAAAAAAACCTAAAATAATCAGTGTTGTAAAAGTATATTACTAGAGGGGCAAGTTAAAGTTGAGCTGAACTTGGCGAAAGAGCTGAACTTGCCTTTCAGCAAGTTCTTTTGAAAAATAATTTCCAACACTGAGAAGCAGTTTTTTCTGGTGAGCGACTCTGGGCCATCATGGCCATCTTGTTCTTTATGGTTATTATTATTAAACATTTGTTGTTTTTCATTGCTAAGCGCTTGGCATGTAAGAATTTATACAGTACAATGGACAGTCAAAAATAATAAAATTTCTGGAGTGTCTGTAACACAAATACATTCACTAAAATTACGAAATTACAATACAACACTTTAATTTCCTCCAGATCGTATGGAAGACTCACGTTTCTGTGGAAACAAACAAAAATGGCGGTTACAAGGTGATGACGATCCGCACAACCTCATTTATGTTAATCACTTAAACGAATTAAGATTTTAGGTGTCTTTTAGTTTTGGGAAGAAATAATAATCATATAGGCTGAAATCCGGAGAATAGGCAGGGGGTTTCCAGTATTCAAACTCATACTCTCGAAAAAACGTCCAAATTAGGTTCGCCTAATGATACGCAGCTTTGTCGTGCAAACTTAGTGGCGTAATATAATTCAGTTTTGGTCGTTTGTGGTAATTCTGGAAATAGAATGTACTTCAAAAAGATTTCGTTATAGCCTTCATAAGCACCCTTCAGGAACTTCCTTGATGGCTTTTATATTGCTTGAAACATATACATACAACATACGGCGAATTATTACAAACATTGGTGAATTTTCGTTTGTCATTCTTTTTGGCGCTTCTTGAATCACTAACCCATTTCTGAGAGGCACACTGCAGGTCATTTTTTGGTAGCATTAAAAAGCGCAATCTTCCCGAAAATATTCAAATTCTAGCGTCAACGCGAACGCACCTTCAGTTATCATTGTTCTCATAATTTGTAATGACTAGTTTATACGTGTGTCAATGCGGGAATCGTAATGTTCGTGTTTATCAAATTTCATTTACAAATGTGTATCCATTTAAGAGATATTAACCAATACACAGGTATTTTTGACTGACCCCCATGTATACAGTCTTCCAGTGAGGTCCACTTCATAAAAACCAAACGTATGGCATATCATGACTCTTGATGCTTCAGTTATCTAAAAACTTCGACATTTCTACTGTAATTTGAGCGTTTCTTTATGTACAAAAATGTTAGAATCTTTACTTTATTGTTTTAGTGAAGGTTTCATAGTTTATTGCAATATGATAAAATGTACTGTTAATTGTAATTTTATGATATGAAGGAATGTCGATTTATTGTATTTCTTTATCAGTTTGAATTGTTACTTCGTGAGCAAATAAAAGAAATAAAACCGGCATTGAAACCTACTATCGTACTTGTTGGACCTGTTGGAGCAGGAAAGTCTTCATTTGTTAATGCAATATTATCTGTTTCTAATGGACGTAAGTTTGATATTGCTGTGACTGCAAGTGGGTACAAAAGTTGTACAACATGTGTAAGTTAGTTTTTTATTTTATTTGTATAAAAATAATTAAACGGGCTTTACATTGTAGCCTCCTTTTCGAGTACACTGTCCTTGTATTTGAATTTTTTTATTTCAGATCAAAGATACACATTGTGCATTTAGAAAATTGTTAGCATTCTTCTTCTACATATACAATCTTAGATAACTTACATTATAGCATAAAATCGGCTATTTTTCCCTCTTTTTGCACATGTTATAACGGGACAAAAACCATGTGTGAGCATAGTCACGCGCTCTTGTTATAGCCCGGTTTTACCTATGCGCAATACATACAGGGCCCAGTAAACAAACAAAAAATGACGATTTGGCATGTTTGCCAAAGAATCATGCGCTCTTGTTATATTGATTCGAGGGCCTCAATCGCATTAGGGTGAACAACATTCAATTAACTATGCCGGAAATACTGCTTATGGACATCACCGCTTATCTTGATTGTCGCCCTTTCTAAGAAACGGACAGTTGTCAATGCAAACAAATATATGTCATTCACTTTAACCCTCCAATTAACTTACAAAACAAGATAGCACAAATAAATATGAGAAAATGTTGTGTAATGTTTCTACATGAGCATTTCAATGTTTTACTTATTTCACCTTTTGTAACCATGGCAACTGTTAAAATTTCACTTGGCGGAGATTCACTTTATTTACACTGTCTCGTTTATAGGAACATGGTGGGGCTTAGAGTGAGGTTTGGTGCACCATTAACCGGTTTAAACTCCCCAGTAGTATTTATGCTGCTGATCGTTCCCAGGCGGCGCCCCTCTGTGTTCCTCAGATGTATGTCTATGTTGTTTCATACTGTTTTGGTGACACTTTTGTGTCCCTTGTCCCCTTCCCCTGTGACCTTTGAATTTATTTGCTATTATTCAATCATATATTTATTTTCTTTTAGTTCCTTATCAGTTAATAATTTTTTATTCTTATGTATGATTTTAGTTGTTAACCTGCCCATGCTCCGCCTTATGCCCTGTCCTGTTTTTGTTTGGGGTCCTCCTGGGCTCCTCGCCATTGGCTCTTGTTACTGGGTCGGGTGGGGGTTGCGTTCATTGAACGCCGCCTTTCCTTGTTGACCTTGTTTATCATATTTTATTGATGTTTATATTGATAAATGCTCTTTATATTTCTTTGAGATAATAATGTTTACTGCCTGATTTTTTAATAAACTTGTGAGCTTGAAAGAAATAAACGATTCTGATGTTCACTGATCTTTTTTTACTATCAATCTGAAATCATTTTTGGAATTTTTGAGGGTCATGTTTTGCATTGGGTAGAGTAATTTTAATGTTTTTTCTTGAGTAAGTAAATCTCCGATGTTAAGCTTTTTTATGTCAATTAAATTTCGTTCGGTTCTGAGCATTTGTATTTCCCAAGTTGTTGGCCCCAGAAAAATAAATACATACGTAAAACATGTAGAATTGGTTAAATACCGTCCAACCACAAGGATTTAATTTATGTGTTTTGTATTAAATAAAAAATCATCAATCTGTTTTAAAAGTTTATGCTATAATAGCATCAACGCACGTTAATTTCTTGTTATAAAGTCTGCAGAGTCACTCGGGACTGTTGGTCCCCTCGCCCTACCGGGCTCAGGCACCAACCGTTTCTTGGGACTCTGCAGACGTTATAACACGGAAAAACGTGCGTTAACCCTATATTAAAAAGTTTAATCGGAACCATACATTGCAGGTTTTGCACTTTCGTTTGCGACAAAATGGTCGTTATTTTGCAAGATTTTAATAATTTGGAGTGTCCGAGTAGCAAAGTGGCCTGTGTTGTTACAGAACTCGACATAGTGGTTATTCAAAAGCGTGTCTTTAGAGCTCCATAGAGTTACGGCCACTTGGTATTAGAATATAGGAATAAAAAAGGGTTTTTTTCTTTCATGTATCACAAATAAGTTGTTATTGTTTTTGTTTTCAAATGTTATTAGGCATAATTATGTAAATATTTTTGATTTAATAGAATCAGGTATTGAGAAATACAAATTATTAGGAAAAGTATTTATAAATGGAGATCTTAACTCTAGAACTGCAAACGAGCGCGATTTTATCATTTACGATAGGTTTTTAGATTCAAATTATGACTTAGAAAGTAATGTAAATATACCAGAAAGAAAAAACAAAGATAAAGTTCTTGATATTCATGGAAAACGACTTAAAAACCTTTGTAAATCTACAAATATCGTTATAGCAAACGGCAGGTTAAAACATGATAACGGTATTGGGGAATTTACTTTTATTAATAATACTGCAGCAACGGTAAAAGATTATGTTCTAGCGAACTACAATGATTTCGAGCATATCTCAAATTTTGAAATTCAGTCACCGAATGAATTTTCTGATCACTGCGCTATACACTTTTGCTTAAATTGTAAATATTCATTCGAAGCACGTGACCAAATATCGACGCAAGGCGAACCAGTCATTTCATGGGATTATTTGCGCGCAAATGAGTTCTATGACAATATGTTGAGTCATTCAACCGAATAAAATCGTATTATTTTAAACTTAAGCGACAATATTGAATCAGTTGAAGAGTCACTACAATTATTTACTTCACTATTATGGGACAATGCGTTTAGTATATTTGGTAAATATAAGTTACCTAAAAACAAACGGAAAGTTAATTCAAATAAAAATAAATGGTTTAATACCGAATGTCTTCAAGCGCGAAGAGAATTTAATAAATCAAAAAATAAATATTTACGAAACAGGAACTCTGAAAATAAATTAGAGTTTTTAGATAAAAAACGATTATATATACAAATAAAACGTAAACAAAAAATAAAAAATAAACGTTTAGAGGGCAATTGTATTGCAGAGCTCTCTAAAAGTAATCCAAAATCTTTTTGGAGAAACGTTAATTTGCAATATAAAAAGATGTCATCTGATCCCGTAAATGTACAGTTTCAAGATTTATTTGAACATTTCAACAAACAATATGGTGAACCACCCGAATCAAATGAAAATAATTTTAATGAAAATGAAAGTCAGGAAAACTATATCCAAGATGAAGATTTGGATATTGAATTCACAGAATCGGAAGTAAGAAACGCAGTTTTTGCCCAGAATAATTCCAAAAGTTCAGGAATGGACAACCTTATAGCAGAAATATTTAAAACATCATTCGAACTTATTTCACCTTTTTTATTAAAACTTTACAATAAAATATTCCAACACGGATATTTTCCAGAAAACTGGACTGAAGGGCTAATTATACCCATATTTAAAGGCGGAAGTCAAGAAGTCAAAAATTTTACGGGCATCACACTTAATAACATTTTGTCGAAAATTTACTCAAAACTCTTAGTAAGTAGGTTAACTAAATGGGCCAAAAAGCATGAAAAATTAATAGACAATCAATACGGGTTTCAACAGAATAAATCCACTATCGATTGTATTTTTGTACTCTATTCACTTATTGCAAAAACTATATCAAATAAAGAAAAAATGTTCGTTGCTTTTCTCGACTGGGAAAAGATCTTTGATAGAATTGACCGTGTACTACTATGGCAAAAACTTTTGAATGCTTATGTTCTAAATTTATTGTTGCCTTAAGGTCTATGTATACCTCTGTTAAATCTTCCGTGCGTTATAATAATGTCAAGTCAAGTTGGAGTTAAACAGGGAGACTCGTCAAGCAGTTTATTGTGTCTATTTTTCCTTAATGATATTTTGGAAAGTACACGGAATAATTTAGATGGAATAATTAATCTTGGTGATATGCAAATATTTCTATTATTGTTGCAGATGACGCTGCGATTTTTTCTAAAAACCCTAAAACATTACAATCATTATTAAACGATAAAGAATTATACTGTAATAATTACAATTTGAAACTTAATGTTAATAAAACAAAAATAATGATTTTTGAAAACGGTCGTCACACAAATTATGATTTTTACTTATTTAACACAAAAATCGAAGTTGTCAAATCCTTTAAATATCTAGGTGTACATCTATTCAAGAAATCTATAAACAAATCTAATCTGAATTTGTCTTATGTGAATTAGTAAATGTATTAACTTTTTTTTTGGAAGCTGCATTCCCTATTACTTGTCTTCTTTTTTAATCATACTGTGATTACCTGTTGTGTGTATAGTTTAAAACATTACATAAATCTCTGTGAGTGTTTAAAATATGTTTATTTTACATTTCAAAAGACACTGTATAGTAATTATCAGTTTTTTAAAATATCAAATTTGACCATAACTTATCTTTGATATGTCAGAATATGTCCATATTTATCATGCTTGTAGATATTGGACAATTTTTTAACACATATTTCAAATGACAAAGTTTAAGCATAATAAAATGACAAAGTTTTAGCATAATTATGGATATTTTTATTCTGGGAAATAATAAACAGAAATGGTTTCCATTTTGTTTCGTTCCGCACATTGTTTTCTCGTTTAGTGCACATGCTTTCTATTACTTGGGGATAATACACCGCTTTTCATGGAATGGCACGAAAGTGTCGCAATGTAGGTTCCATGATAACCGCCGTATGAACACATCTGCAGATGTTTCTAAATTCCAAATTGTTTAAATGTTGAATTCTGCTAAAGCCGGTGATAGGGGGCGTGGATGGTAGTTTGCACTTGACAGTACCGTCCATGAGCAGGCTCATTCAAACTGCTCCTGCAACATTTTCAATTGTGTTTTTGGACTTTCTTTAGGGGTTCTTATTTTTTATCTATTCTACTTACATTATTAACTTAACATACAGTTCTGTCTTGAATTTAATAAACAAGTGCTATTTTAATCCCGAGTAAAGCAGTCCTCGAACACCAATATTAGATCTCATGAAAGTGTACAGTACAATTTAATCAAACCTATTTTAATTCACTTAACATGAATCAAAATTGATAATTATTAAAAATCACACCTTAAATCAGTGAATCTTAGTTTTTCATTTTGTTGTTCAACAACAAACTAGTTGATACCTTAATGTATTAAAAAGAATTAAAACAATTGTACTTATTTCTTGATAAACACACATTTTCGTGACATTGATAGTTAATAAATAAAAATCCGTGCATAAATATTCTTAGTTTGAATAAAAGTCGGCAACACAAATCCCTATTGATGGTAAAGTGTACAATAGATAAATACAAGTCTTTGTGAAAGATCTACGTTGGTTTTTTTTTTTTTTTTTTGAATTTCTCATTTCAGTATGATAAATATTCAGATAAATGCTTACTACAAAATTTTCGTCTAAGGGACTGCATGGGGATAGAACAAAGTGCTGAGGAAGGATTAAATGTTGCTGACATGGTTTCTCTTCTTAAAGGGCATGTTAAGGATGGTTATATGGTAATTGGTAAATTTAAGTATTATTTAAAGTTCCCTTTTTGTAAATGCTCTTTGTTTTATATGTCCAAAAGTTAAAAAAAAGGCAATTGGACTTCATGCTTTTGGCAAAAAAAACACACAATTTTGTATGGATGAGTACACTAATCATGAACGGCATAAACAGATAACATTTTTATTGTATTACTTTTATCATGATTTTACTGTTGATTGTAAATTGCAATATTGCTAATGCCCCTTATTACTTCTAAATTTCAGTTCGACCCAAGACGCCCAATTTCACGGCTAAACGGAAATTACTGGCGTGAATGTCCCAGGTTCGAACATCAGACCCATTGTGTTGTTTTTGTAGCTGATGCAAATGTCATGCATTCTGGCGTTCCTCAGGCCTATGTCAGGAAAATTAAACAAATACAAGATGCAGTGAAGCAATTACGTAAGTAAAGAGAGCATTTGTTCCGAAAAGACGTATCATCCATCGTAGTACGATGGTTATTACTGATATTGTGTAGTACGATTGTTATTACTGATATTGTCTTATATTTTCTTACATGTGACATTACCTTATTTATATTCAGTAAATAATTGATTTTATCGTTATTTTATAGCATATAATCAGAAAGTCATTTAAATAAGGACATCAAAACAAATATTACTTTCTTCATACAATATTCCAACATGAGTTGTGATTGTGTCACTATACACAGTGAAAAAAACGATGTTAAACTATCAATCGACTATGGTGGCTGATTTGTGTTATTCGTGTTTTCGCCTCGCGACCCCTCCAAGCGAAAAGTTAAAAAATAACAAGTTAAAATGGCGGGGGGCGTGCAGTAAAACACGCTAATTAGCGAGAGCGCGAGACAAGTTTAATAAATAAAACTTCGCCCTGCGGGGTCGCAGAGCGAGCTTTAAGAAGGAAACAGTGGGGTCGCGGGACGAAAGCATATTGATTAGCGGGGTAGCGGGGCAAAGTTTAATGAATAAAACTTCGCCCTGCGATCCCGCTAATAAGCGTGTTTTCGTCCCTCGACCCCGCCAAGCGAAAAGTCGATAATTTACATATTAAAATGGAGGAGCTCGCCAAAGCATTAATCACAACAACATTACAAGAGAATTGCAGACTCGGTTTGATTGAGTCTATACATGACGGGTTATGACTACGTGCAAAATCCCTCACGCCCCCTAGCGCCGACTTGAGCGCTACTCAATTCTCAACACTTAATAGTGCTCGCATCAATTATCCCGAAGGACCAGAAAAATATAACAACACTAATAAGCGTGTTTTGCTCCCCGTCCCTGCCATTTTAACCTGTTAATTATCGACTTTTCGCTTGGCGAGGTCGCGGGGCGAAAACACGAATGACACAAATCAGCCATCAAAATGGACACTGTTACTGATTTTATGTTAATGCGACTGCCATATTTATACTCTGTCCTCCTTTCGATAAGATAATAACGCAATACATTAATATTTTTCTATCTTCTTGCCGGTCAAAAGCCGTCTAAAATAGTTTTACTTCCGGTAAAATTTACGGGGAAGACAAAATAAAAGAAGAATTTTTTATAATCTTTTAAATTTACAAACTGAAGCCTGGGAATATCATTGGCCATTCTAGAATAAGTAAAGTTATATAGGAGCGTAAAGCATTATTCTGAAATGCTTTACTTATCTTGTTTTTCATTAATCTAAATAAGTTCCGGAAATGAACTTTCTTCTTAAGTTACTAAGAGTTTTATTTCTTTCACTTTGTTGTTAAGTTTTGCAGATATTTAATTCTGTTCAACAATGTTTCCTCCTACTAATTATTTCACATTGCTATTTTATTCTCATTATTGGAATATAGATTTGTCAAAAATAACGAGACCCCCAATAACGTTGACGATTCCGTATAAACTAATATGCTAAAAAATATCGAAAAACACACAAAAAGGTTGCACCATGCACCGTCGGTTATTTATGTCAAATGAGCGATTGATCTTTTCAATGGATGGCATATATTTTTGCATGATAAAAGAAATATGTACAAGTGCCAACGATAAAATTGTATGTCAGTTGTGACTGCTGTTCGAAAAAATATTTTTATATTGCTTTAGGTTACTTGCAGTTTTTTGGGGGGTGGGGATTAAAGTGCCTATCGGTATTTCCGTCGATGTTGCAAATCCATGGATTTATTATCAACGAAACGATCTAATTCATTATGTTGTTAGTTGAAAAAAACCTTTAATGATTAACGCATTCTCTTAAATCTAAAATAACCAGAATCATACAGTCATAATGCTTAATAATGCTTAGTAAATTTTGTTTCAATCTAAACCGACATTCAAAATCCTACGCATCAAAACCCCGAACCGGTGTGAAATAGCCGACTTACACCGCTAAAGTATGTTTTATTTTTTTATTTTTGAAATATAAAACATGAAAACATGTTAAATATTAAGATGTTAGCATATTCCTTAATTAAAGTGCATTCAAGCATCATTCTTCATGTACGACATAGGTGTACAACGTGTTTTGATCTTGACAAAAGTTGACGTTCTTTGCGCAGAGGTTCAAAAGGACATAGCAAACATGTTTTGAATCATTAGGGTTAGAAAATCTGTTAAAACGGGAATCGAAGTGTTTAACATTCACGAAGCCTCTATTCAACCAGTTTCAAATTGTGAAGTTGCTATTGAAATCAGTTGAAAAGGAAGATACCACTTCTCCTCGCCTTGAGACAAATCACATAGTATGCAAAAGACTAGAACGAACTTATAGCGACTTATCATTGTTATGGCAGGAGTGACTTTTATATCTTTTTGAAACTCTTCATATTTTACTTTAAGTGCTGTGCTTTATTTTGTTTGCATTAACTAAATGGTTTACACAGTAAATGATACTGTCTTGCTTCAAATAATTATATACTTTTGTAATTCCCCTCAATGTGAGTTAACTGGAACATGAAATTTGCATGCATTTCGGCATGAAAGCGGTGTTAATTGAACTTAAATTCTCATTTAGCTGCTAAGTCACCGACACTCGAAAGGTAGATCGTATCTCTTGTTGGAACTTTTTTTGGAATTAAGGCAATATTTTAAATCTTTTTGCTGGGGTTTTAATTTTTGTAGAATTCATTCACTATTTACGTCAATACTGGGGCTTGTTAATTAGGTAGACTAATATATTCTGATTGCTTTTATTTAGTTTTAAGATGTGAGTAGTTAATTACCTGTTATTAAAGATCAACATATTACTATTTAATGAAAATGAATACAGGATTGAACCTTATACTTGTTTCTTTGTACTTTTTGTCAGTAAAATTATAATCTGGGTAAAAACGGAAGTTACTCGTTTATAAAGTCAACTGATGAAATCTATCACAAAACAAACATTAATGAATTTTGTTTAAATTTTTCTCTGTGTGTGCGTACGATTTTAAAAAGAATGATAAGCAGTACACAAACAATAAAGCGCAAAAAGCAGTGTCTTAACTTAAATGGTAGCTGATCAAATCTAAATTTTAAGAAAAGAAAACAATTCCTAAAAAACCCCAATGCAATGATTCAAGATATGAACTGTATGATAATATAATAGAAGCTTATACAATAAAATGAATTGGTTATAATGGAAGGTCTGTAATAAAATGAATAATTACGTCTTTATCCCTCATGTACAGACTCAATCAAACCAAGTCTGCAATCTCTGCATTTAATTTTGCATTGATCAATACTTCGGAGGGACCACACTTTTACCAGAATTTTTAGTATTAGGTAAAACAATAAACCACGAAAGAATTGAACATGGAAGTTGTAGGCAATTGTGAGATACATGATCCAATTTGATACGGATGCAGTTAATTGTTCATCAGTCACACGGGAGATGAACTAAGAAACGGAAAAACAACTCATAAGCAGCTAATAAGGAATAGAAAAGAACATACCGTTTATCAACTCAAACTTTTCTAACAACCACATGAGTACATTTATACACGACCGATTTGTCCAAAAAATGAAAAAACTGTTATTTAAGCTTGTATTTGTTTTGGATTTTAATTCTGTTATCCGATGCTTGTATTTTTAGGGTGAGCTTTTAGGATCGGTGAATGTCCGTCGTCCGTCGTCCGTCGTACGTCCACAATTGATTGTGAACACTTTTTGCCTCAATCATCATCAAACTTGGTCAGGATGCTTATCTAGTTGAAAGCTCGGATGAGATCAAACATGGCTCATCTCGGATGAAAAACTAGGTCACAAGAGCTAAAAATAGAAAAACCTTGTGAACACTCTAGAGGTCACATTTTTGACCCAATCATCATCAAACTTGGTCAGGATGTTTGTCTAGGCAATAGCTTAGATGAGTTCGAACATGGGTCATCTCGAATGAAAAAGTAGGTCACAGGAGCTATAAATAGTAGATAAACCTTGTGAACACTTTAGTGGTCACATTTTTTAACCAATCATCATCAAATTTATTCAGAATGCTTGTCTAGTCAATTGCTTGGATGAGTTCGAACATGGGTCATCTCTGATGAAAAACTAGGTCATGGGAGCTAAAAATAAAAAAAAACTTGTAAACACTCTAGTGGTCATATTTTTGTCCCAATCATCATCAAACTTGGTCAGGATGCTTGTTTAGATAATAGCTCAGATGAGTTCGAACATGGATCATCTCGAATGAAAAAGTAGGTCACCGGAGCTAAAAATAGAAAAAAACCTTCTTAACACTCTAGCGGTCACATTTTTACATCAGTCATCATCAAACTTGGTCAAGATGCTTGTCTTAGTGATAGCTAGGATGAGTTTGAACATGGGTCATCTCGGATGAAAAAGTAGGTCACCGGAGCTAAAAATAGAAAAACCTTATTAACACTCTAGCGGTCACATTTTTACATCAGTCATCATCAAACTTGGTCAAGATGTTGGTCTAGGTGATAGCTCGGATGAGTATGAACATGGGTCATCTCGGATGAAAAAGTAGGATGAAAAAGTAGGTCACAGGAACACTCTAGTAGTCACAATTTTGACTCAATTGTCATCAAACTTGGTCAGGAAACTTGTCTATGTCATTCCTAGGAATAAATCGAACATGGGACATCTCGGATGAAAAACTAGGTCACAGGAGCTAAAAATAGAAAAATATAGTTAACACTCTAGTGGCTACTGTTGTGATCCAAATATTCTGTTAATTGGTCTGAAAGTTTGTTTTGGTGATTTCTAAGTCAAGATCGAACATGGGTCATCTTGGATGAAAAACTAGGTCACACCGCCCAAATATTGAAAAACCTTGTTGTCACATTTTTGACTCAATTATCATCAAACTTGGTCAGGATGCTTGTCTAGGTAATTGCTTGGATGAGTTCGAAATCGCATGTGAAACTAGGTCACCGGAGCTAAAAATAGAAAAATCTTGTTAACACTCTAGTTGCTACTGTGTTGATCCAAGTATCCTAGAAATTGGTCTGATAGTTTGTTTTGATGATTTCAAGTTTGAACATGTGTCACCTGGGTAAAAAACTAGGTCGCACTGCTCAAATATGGATAATCCTTGTTAACACTGTAGTGGTCACATTTTTGACTCACCTGTCATGAGACTTGGTCAGAATGCTTGTCTAGGTAATTGTTTGGATGAGTTTGATAAGTCAGGTGAGCGATCTAGGGCCATCATGGTCCTCTTGTTTATCTGTTCATGTCTTTTAACGTAAAATTATTCTAAGTTAGATTCATTATTGTGCTAATTAGAATGCACATACATTGTACAAGAGTAAACTGCAATGACCAGTAAGAGATAATGTGGTGTCTAAGAACCATTGTATAAAGTAATAAATGTGTTATAGGACTAATTGATGCGTTTGCACTCTAATTTAATAACCTTTTGGTCATATTGTAGAAACAATTCTCGATTACCGCACTTATTTTCTGTTAACATAAGTCCTTTGAGATAACGTTAATGCTAGAAAGAACTTTTGATTTGTGATTAATGCTTCCGAGGGATCACTTTGTTTCCAGAATTTTTTGCAAAGCAAACAATAACATTAGGCCGAAAAATACCACTCAGGCCTTTGGTTTTAATAGTCAAATCCTTTGCTTCAAAACCCCAAACCGGTGTGAAAAAAGCCGATTAACACCGCTTAGGCATATAATATTTCTTAACGAAAACATGAAGAAGAAAAAAAAACATTTGCCTTAAAGATATACTATGATCAAATTTGATATTAGAAAATATTGATAATTGCTACAAAGTCTCTTTATAAATATATTATCAACATGTTATGACTTCTCACAAAGTAGATATGTTATGTTTAAATTTCTAAACACTATAGGTGGTCACAATATAAATATATAGTGCCATTAAAAAAACTGGCATTTTTTAAGGAAAGGCTAACTTTGCTTGACGTGCAGCTTCCCATACATAGTTCATAGCTTCTTTTATTAACATTAACATATTCAGTAAGAATTGTATATAAATATATCAACGAATTTCCGTGATTAAAATATTTTACTCAAGAATAAGCATAAAATATCTTTAAGTACCATTTTTCATGTACAACATAGGTGTACCACGTATTTTGATCTTGACAAAATCTGATGTTCTTTGCCTAGAGGTTCAAAAGAAAATAGCAAACATGTTCTGAAGCATTAAGATAAGAGAAGCTGTTAAAACGGCAATCGAAGTTTATAACATTTCCGTAGCCCGCATTCATCCTGTTACAAATTATGAAGACGTTACTGAAATCAATTGGAAAAAGGATCATAACTCTTCTCTTCGCATTGAGGCAAATTACACAGTATGCAATTTACAAGATTGAAACTGATATCGAACAGTTTTAGCGATAGTGATTGAACATTTGTTAACAGTGATGTCAAATTTTTAATAGAATCTAATACAAAAACTTATATTTTTAACAAGTTACGTTTAAAAAAAACATGTATGCCCCTTATCGGCAGCCAGTTAGTCATGTGGTCATGTTTTTATGACTGACTTTTAACCAAGTGACCAAAGTATCAATAGGGGTTATCTACTGGTAATGACTTGTCACTAGGTCTTTATGTGCAAAGTCAATGTGATTATGACCTTTGACCTATAAATCAAAATGGGTTATCTACAGACGAAGACCAATGCACCAATGAAGTTTGAAGGTAAATGCCCATGAGTTGTTGATATGTTGATCAGAAAGCTTTTTACCTATCAGATTAATTTGACTTGAACTCTGAACCCTTGACCCCAAATATCCATTGAGGTCATCTTCTGCCCAAGAGCAATGCATTTGTAAAGTTTGAAGGCCAATGGTTCAAGTGTTGTCCGGTTATTGATAGGAAACTGTTTTGACTTACAAGGACAATGTGACATCAACCTTCTACACCTTGACCCAAAAGTTAAAGGGGTCATCTACTTGCCAAGACCAATGCACCTGGCAACAGCTTGTCCAGATTGATCGAAAATCATTTTACCTTTAAGGTCAATATGAACTTAACCATTTACACTTTGACCCCAAAATCAATATCCAGGGCCAATGTACCTACAAAGTTTGAAGGCCAACAGCTCATTGCTTGTCAAGTCATTGATTGGAAACCGTTTTAACCTACAAGGTCAATATGACCTTGACCTTTGACCCCAAAATCAAAAGGGTTCATTTACAGGGTTCATCTACAGGTGATGAACCATCGTCATACCAAGTTTAAAGTTCCTAGGTCTAATTGTTCTCTAGTTATTGATCGGAAAACGTTTTTACCTATAAAGTCATTGTGACCTTGACCTTTGACCCCAAAAGGGGTCAACGACTGTTCATGCACAATCATTTACCAAGTTTGAAGTTCGTAGGCTATAGAGTTCTTTAGTTATTTATCGGAAACCGTTTTTACCTACAAGGTTAATTTGACTTTTGACCTCTTAACTCCAAAATTAATAGGATACATGTGCTGGTCAGGACTAATCACCTTACCAAGTTTGAAGTTCCTTGGCCCTAGCGTTCTTTACTTATCTTCTTTATTGATCGGAAGCCGTTTTTACCTTCAATGTCAATGTGACCTTGGGCTTTGACCTTATGACCCCAAAGCCAATAGGGATCATTTACTGGTCATGGTCATTCATCATATCAAGCTTGAAGTTCCAAGGCCTTAGCTTTGTTTTAATAATGATCGGAAACAGTTTTTTCCTACAAGGTCAATGTGACATTGGCCTTTGACTCTTTAACTCCAAAATCAATAAAGTTCATTTACTGGTCATGCACAGTCATCAAGTTTGATGTTCCTATGCGCAAGTGTTCTTTAGTTATTGATCGGAAACCATTTGGTCTGCGGACCAACCGGCCGACTGCCGGCTGACAGAGCAATATACCCCCACTTCTTTGAATAATTTTCTCGGTGTGTATATATGTGTATGGTCATAAAAGGATTCCGTAGAATATCCTACAAAGTTGAGTTTTCATGTTGTTGTTATAAAAAGATTAACTTTTTCACACATAAAAAACCTTTAATTGTATCAGACCCATTTGTCCGTAAGTGCTATGTTCTTATTTTTCAAAAGCTTATTACTTTTGGTGCTTTATGACAGATAATTTTAAACATATTTGCCAGTTAGCAATATAGCTTAGTAATCTTTAACATTTATGTTGGCATAGATATGAGAGATACATTCGTGCTATGTATTTCATATTAAAGTCAAAATACCAAATTGTTACATGAAGTATTTAAAGTTCTGTTCAACCATGTTTCCTCCTACAAATTATTTAACATTGATTTTGAAATATCATTTTTGAATTATAAATATGTGCAAAATAACGAGACCAGCAATAATGTAAACTTATCTGCTTAAAAATATCGAAAACACGCAAAAAAGAATTTATCCGGCACCGTCAGCTTTTAATGACAAATTAGCGATTGATCTGATCTTTTCAATTGATTTCATATATTTATATTTTTGCATATTAATGTAATATGTATATAACTGCCAACGATAAAATTGCATGTCAATTGTAACTGCTGTTTACAAAAGTATTTTTTGATTATTTTAGGTTACTTGCGTTTTTCGGATTTTAAGTGTTTTCGGTACTTCCGTCGGTGTTGCAAATTCGTGGATATAGTATCGACAAAATTGTCTCATGCATAATCTTATTATTTGAATAAACTGTAATGTCTAACACAATTCTCTTAAATCTAAATTCACGATCAGAATCATACAGTCACAATGCTTAGAGAATTCTGTTTTAATCTAAACCGAATTTCAAAATCCTTCTCATCCAAACCCCGAATCGGTGTGAAATCGCTAAGGTTATTTTTTTATTATTTATAAAAAATAAAATATGTTTAATATTAAGATATTAGCATATTTTTAATTAAAGTGCTTTCAAGAAACATTTTTCATTTACAATATAGGTATACCAAGTGTTTTGATCTTGTCAAAAGCTGACGTTCTTTGCCAAGAGGTTCAAAAGGACATTACAAACATGTTCCGAAGCGTTAAGGTTAGAGAAGCTGTTATAAAAGCAAGCGAAGAGTTTAATATTCCGTTAGCCTCCATTCATCCAGTTTGGAATTATGAAGATTCTTTTGAAATCAGTTGGAAAAGGAACATACCACTTCTGCTCGCCTTTAGGCAAATTACACAGTATGCAAATGAGAAGATTGATGCTTTCAACGAACAAGCTATCGTTACAAACATATGTTATGGCAGGAGTGACTTTTATACCTTTTGAAACTCTTCATTTCTTTTTTTTATGGTAGTGCATTACTTTACAATCTTATTTTTTTACCATGATTCTTAATTACATGTTGAAAATAATACATAGTCATTTTACTATCAAGTGTCGTTTAATAAGTGTTGTACTCTATTTTGTTCAGGTTAACTACACCGTTAATTATACTGTCCATCTTCAAATAAGTATACACTTTTGCAAGTCCCCTTAATGTTATTTTCGTGTTCTTTTTAACGTATAACCTACAAGTATCTTACCATAACTAGTTAAGTATTTATAATGCTGAAAATGTACATTGCTGACAAAACTAGTCATGAAAGAAGATATATATAACTAATTCATAAAAAGTTGAATTTTAATTCTTATTTATTACTAGTTGTCATTGTAGATCGTAAATATCAATATAATTATATTTCTGAGCTTAAAAGAAAGTTAGCTTTTCTTTTCGCTAATTTAAGATTGGTTGAATGTGAAGATGGTCAATGTTGACGCAATGGTTAAAAAAAATAACCGACATATGGTCTATGTTAGCCTATTAAATCTGCTTTTGATTGAATATGTTGTTTTTCCTTGTTTCCTGGTGACAATTATGTGTATTGTTAATTTATTGTTTCAGTGCGATAAGTACCGCAAACTAACAAAAACATCGTACACTTTTTGTTTAAAGTGGATTGGTCAACAATGGACATGTATTTATGTTTTTTCAGGGACCTTCCGTTTTGGACCATCTCACTTTATAAAAGAAAGTTCTTTGATAATAATTTATTTCATTTCGAAAAAAACGACATCAAATGTATATGTTAAAAATAGGCATTCTGCATAATTGACTCTAACTGAATTATCAGGTTTCAATATACTTGTATTTTTTAACAATTTATAAAACATAATTACTATTAAACAAGTTTGTTTTGATTTTGTTCTGAATGTTTTTGTGCATTTAGTGCTGTTTGTGTTGCTTTCACATTAATGAAATATTAGCATTGCATTTATCTTTATTTTACTCAGCTGCATTTTCATTACCACAAATAAGGATAAACTTACTGTACACAAGCAGAATTTAAACTGCGCAGGCTTGGTTTGATAGAACCGGTTCATCAAGATAGGTTTCAAATTTCTTGAAGCTACCTACAAATGTAGAGTCTGCATAAAAGGTGATGTCGGGGCCATTGTAATGATTGCCACACTTTAAAATCATTGAAACTGAAGAGCAATATTGATAAAAACTTTGATATGACTCAATTCAGCACAAACCTAACAATTGCCATAAAGAAATGGTCAAGATTGTAAAATATTGTTAAACTAGGCAGATGAAATAATGTGTTTATGTAATAGAAATTTGAATTTTTCAGTTGATATTGAGTTAAGCTGTTCATAAAAAGATAAAGTTTCTACAGGAGTCTTATTTGAGATTTAGAAATGAATTGGGAAAAATCCAGACTTATATAAGACTAATTTAAATTGCAAAGAATCAACATCGCCGTGATGCTTTTGTAAGAATATTTTAAGGTTAATCTAAAAGCATGGGCAAATGATAATACAGCTGTATAACAGTACAAATTAATAAAATTAATAAAAGTATAAACAGATTTAACTTATATGCTACTCGCACGGGGGATAAATGGTTGGATGTGTAACATATATGTGTTTGAAAACTTGGATGATGCAATATATAGGATATACGTTCAAAACATTCAGAATATATAGACGCCGCCATCTTAATGATTTTTAAAAAGTTATCTTTGAGTTTAGATGTGGATAAAATAACTAGAAACAGACGACATAAAACAGAATATTCGTGATCATTGAACATACGAAGCAAATGTTGTAATAAACATTAGGCAGAGAATGATGATCTCGATTCATTTGTTTCAATAAACTTACAATATTTATTTCAGCGGAGGATACAAACGATAGCAAATTTGCCAAACTTTCCATCTATCGTAGGACACTTTTAAAACAGTACCTTCTAGAAACTTAAAATGTTCAATATATGTAAATAATTGCTTTAAAAACATGTCAATGGTGTTGTACTTTGATTTTTTGTCATTATTTCATTTCTTACTGGGCTAGTAATGATATTATTCTGTAAATTAAAATGGTCCATTTCTTTGAAAATCATCTCAAATAGCTCGAAAAGTTTTAATTTATAACCCTACACATTGATTATTACAAATAGAGGTCTTATAACTGGTCTCATGTTCTACAATTATTTGTTGAAAACAACCGTCGCCATAAATGTAACACAATTTGAAAGCAATTAGTATCGTTAAACCTTTTTTTTCAAATAACATACATTATAAACATTTTTAATTTTCGAGTGCAATCTATTCCAGTAATTTCATTTGAGTCAATACAGAAACTTGGCATTATTTTATCAACATGAAATAAGACAGATGAGCAGTCGGTGGCATTCTAGACATTACTAATTTATCCAAGTTTCGAAGGTTTGGAAAGTACCATTGAAGGAATGTATGCTTTTTATACCGGTCAGTATCTTCACCTACAACTCTTTATTATCAGATCAAGGAGGTCCCAATTATATGCGTGGAAAAACAATGCCGTGTCGAATACATAACTTGACGTAGATTAGAGTAATATAACCGGTAACTATTGAAGTTATTATACAGAGACGTTCACATGTTGTAACGCATAGATTGTTTCCGTCGTCTTTTGTGAAATAGTTCAAAAGCTATCGTATATTGGTTGATAAAGTACAACTGCGTTGTGTCTTCTTTTCTCAGTTTACTACAAGTATGTACGTCATACAATAACAACAACAATAATAAACAATAATGACGTCACATACGTCAACGTATCACAAGCACCATTTACGTACAAAGTAGCTCGGGAAAGTATAATGTAAATCTACGACAAAAGGAAACAACTTGGTGATAAATGTACAAAAATTAGCAAGCATTGTAGTTACGAATTTACTATAGATTTAATTTCCAAAATTCATGTTAAACATTTTTAAAAGTATGTTAGAAAATAGGAAAGTTAGTTAAAACTGAAATATGTTCAATTGTGTAATGTCAAAGTCGTAGATTGCCTTCTTTGTAAAATCAATTTACGTGGAATTATTTCTTCTGAAGACTGCAATAAAAGTTAATACAGCGTAAATAATAATGTCGCTCTTTGAATTTGCGTCACATCTTAAAGGGACTCCACTGAGGGTTTTTGACATGACGGGACTGGTAATAATATTTTGAGATTATTACTCCATTTGTTGTAGATCTATACTAATAACTTATGTGCAAAATTTCAGATCATTAGCTTGCTCCGTTTTTCCAGAATAATTATTATAATAGTGAAAAATGACCCAAAATTGAAAAGCGTTTAAACGCTTTTCACTCAAATCGAACTGAGAATAGCACAAACATATGATTTTCAATGTATTTCTTCTATATTTCTTGGTTATATTTTATTAATATTTATGTTTTAAGTGCTCATGTTTATCTATGTGAAAAAAATAATATTTAATGTTTTTAGGCTTATAAACCTCAGTGGAGTTCCTTTAAGCATTATTAACATGTTTCCTTTACTAAGGACAACATCGTCTGCAGAATTTGAGAAATATTTTTTTTTCGGTATTCCTTCGATAGACATTATTCCAATTTTATAAAAAGATGTCTGTACGTTCAACTTTCTTTCAGAACCAGTTCCAAATGCTAATTAACCATGGCTATCGGTCTTGTTAATATAGAAAAAAAAATTGATAAAGATTTGTTTTGATGCATTGCCTAGAAATACTATTACATACTTTGATTTCCCTTTGATAACATATTTCCAATCGTGGTAGGTATCGTATTTTGAAATCCGAGAGAAAATACATTTACATATATAAAAACTCAGTTTGATTTTATCATTTTTGAAATACCTTATCTATTTTTATACAGTTTTATATCCCTTTAAGCAACAGCTATTTAACGAATAATTTCGCAAATGTGACAAAGGATGTATTTTAGTCTATGTAATATCCTCATCACTGCTGTCCTTAATATGTCTAAAGGGCGATCTAAGACGCAGTGAAAACATCATGGACTACGTAGGGTCAAGTTTGGGGACTTCTAACGTGGCCTTGAGTGCCTGATGCGGTCCTCGGGATTCATTTGAGCACGTAAGAAGCAATCACCGACATTTGGCGTTATAATGTTTTCTTAGCTAGAACGCCCTTTTGGAAGTTATGGTTGCTGTTGAAACCCTGTGAATACCGTCCTATATATTAACTTTAAATTCTGCACAGTTGCCGTTCAGATGCACAGACATTTATCGGGATGCAATTGGCATGAAGTGGGCGTTTCAAGTACATCCAAAATAAAATGAAATTTAAAAGGCAGGAAAGGGTAGTTATAGTGTATTTAACCTGGTATGCAGGAACTACTCAGTTAAAAAATCTTCGAATGGAACAAAAATAAGACCACACAAAACGACCTTCAAAGATCGAAAATATATTATTTATGTAAAACCCTACTGAAAATAGCAACAAAATGGTCTTTTCCAAAAGTTTTTATTTTGATGACGTACACTTTTTATGCGTCTGAAATAAGAGATGCATTGTTTCATTTCCTCTTAGAATCGACCATAACTGAATGAAAACAATATAGTTTTACTGTTAATATAAAAAAAGTTCAATAGATAAAACTTCACCCCTTTAGTATTAGGAAACTGTTAATTAATAACATTCAAAATATATATTTTTTATCAATCATGACACAATTACATCATGTTCATCACTTTCAACAACTCCTAAGTTTTTATTTCATTTTTGGGATTTTTTTTTGGTTTTTTTTTTTGGTTTTTTTGGGGTTTTTTTTTATTGCAAAACCAAATAAAAACCAATTCATTTAACATCAATGGAACTAATTCTCTTTTTTATTTAATGAGGTTAACATACGGATTAATATAGGATTTTGTTTGACCGATTAAATGTTTATGTTGTTGTTGTTTTTTTTAATGTTATATCGCAAAACATTTTATTACAACTGCAATGTTTTGTAAGATCGTTTCAACTTCAAATAACCCTATCAAATCACTTATATATTAGAACTGATTCCCTTAAAAATACTTTTTTTTTCAATTTGATTCAAGATTGAATTAATTCAAGATCAATCTCCTGTCCTCTGATGTTTTTTATTTTTTTCGCTTGTGACATATTTTTTCATTGACACCTTTACATTGAATCAATACCTTCTTTAACTTATTTGTGTCACAATAATGACGTTTTCTTTATTAACAATATAATAAGGGCGAATTTCAATTGAACACCGCCTTTCCTTGTTGATCTTGTTTATCATATTTTATATCAACTTGAAACCTTTTTACTTGAACATGATGTCAAATGACATATTTGTTTAAAAACAAACCTTAAAATCCAATTAAATAAACCAATTGTCATATTCCATTAACTTAAGGCTAACAAAATATTTTCGGTTTAAAAGTACAATAATTAGATATGAATACAGCATTAAGATATCAGCCATTATTATAAATGAAAGAACATTTTATCATTATTTCTTTACATGAATATGTTAAGGTTTTAAAGATTTACCAAAAGCAAAAAGAAAAAATTCAGAAGAAACAATTTTGTCAATTTAAGAAGATAATGTTTCAAACATTTAGTACAGTACCGTTATGATGTATGACGTCAAACCAATAAAATGCAAGTTTATGGCTCCTCAAAACAATATTTTAATGTCACATAAATTAATCTACAGTTTTAACCATTTTTGATTGTTAAATATGGAGAATTGTCGTTTTGATTTATGGGTACCGTCATTTTCCATTGCACTGTTTGGTGACAATTAAATCTGAATTGCCGAGTAAACGCTTGATAACGTCGATTTCTTTGATGAGTTGTTGTCGGTCAGTTAATAACTTGCCTTTCACTAACAACAGAAGTAACAGTCTCTGATTGTAAATATTTGTTAAATAATACCGTTTGAATAGTCTTTATCTAAAGTTTCACTTCCGTGTTTACAATCGTTGTTTTAGATTAAATACGTCCAATATGGATGCGCGGAATTTTAACCACTTCTATCTGAGGCCAGTTTACAATATCATGGATAATTCAATATAAGCAGACGATAAAATTAATTTTATTTTTTTTAAAAAATGAGCATATAGAAATTATATAATTATGATAAACAATTATAATATAAATACACGCAAATATCATCAAAGATACGAAATAATGAAAAGTGATAACTTGATCCATTGTTCCAATCTTAGGGAGACAACTCGTACAAACATTTAAAGGGGGACTGCAGAATTGTTCCTCTTGTGAATTATTGGAATGTTTACTGGTTAAATCTACGGCAAGATTGACAAATTGTAACACGGTTTAGATTAAGTAGTATATTTGTTGTGGTTTGCCGGTGGTCTTGCGTCGCCGGGCCGTGCTGTTGCATTAAAAGAAATTAAGTCATTGTTTCTAATAGGGTTCAAACCTGAAACAGCAATCAGCAATCGAGTAAAGACTTGAAGGTACCACTTTACTGTTTTAAATGTCAAATTAAATGTTTCATCACCACCGCCGTACGAACATATCTGTCGATGTTATTAATTCACCATTGAAATAAAATCAATTGCTTAAAAATAAAACTATACACTTACAATTCTTATAATAAATTGTTACTGTACAAAATATTTCTTTATTTTATGTAAGATAAAGATAAATTAATTTATTAAGTTATTTTACATTAAATAATGCAAATTGTTCATAAATATAACACGTATATTGCTTTTGACTGTACTAACATGTTTGTTTTGTGAAGAGGTTGATGAAAATATATAAATGTTTCGTAGCGTGCGTGTAAGTAAAGCTTTCAAAAGAGCTTATGGTCTATTCAGTATTCCTGAAGCTTCCATGTACCTGGTAACGAAATTATGAAGATGATGTTGATTAACTGGCTGCGTACGACAATTTTTACTTTGGTATCTCATTTATGGATACAACAGTCTCTGGGCATATATCTGTGAAGTTGATGATATTTACATTGGACTTGATAACGTACATTGATTTTGTGTCATAAATGACCTTTATTTCAAGTTAAATTTATTGATTTTGGTACATTTATTTATGTAACTGGCTATAACTTTATAATTAATTGGCATGTCGCATGCAGAAACCGGTAGAGATTTCAATATAAAGTTCAACATTAAATGGCAATGCATTTTCACAGTGCAACTGTGTGTTTTAAGCATGATTACTGTTATAGGTAGTTTTACATTATTTAGTAATTTAGTTCTCCAGCAGACTAATTTTCTTTATTTATTTATCTCCCTTTCACTTCTTTAACGACACAATGGTTAGCATATGATAATAAGGATGCTTAGACAAATGAGATTGCAGATATTTTTAGATCATATAAAATCATATTTAATAATTTAGTTTACATTAACAAAGACTGAAAATTATTAGACCTAAGCTACATCAAGCAATCACAATTTTTAATGGACAAACCATTGTTACATATTAATATTTAAACCGATTTCTTGGCCCCAAATAGTAACATAATAAACAAGTTTTGATTTGATTAGTATTTAGCTGTTTGTATATTTAACATTTTTGTCTAGAATAAGTATTGTCTAGAATAAGTATTGTCTAGAATAAGTATTGTCTAGAATAAGTATTGTCTAGAATAAGTATTGTCTAGAATAAGTATTGTCTAGAATAAGTATTGTCTAGAATAAGTATTGTCTAGAATAAGTATTGTCTAGTATAAGTATTGTCTAGAATAAGTATTGTCTAGAATAAGTATTGTCTAGAATAAGTATTGTCTAGAATAAGTATTGTCTAGAATAAGTATTGTCTAGAATAAGTATTGTCTAGAATAAGTATCGGCTAGAATAAGTATTGTCTAGAATAAGTATTGTCGAGAATAAGTATTGTCTAGAATAAGTATTGTCTAGAATAAGTATTGTCTAGAATAAGTATTGTCTAGAATAAGTATTGTCTAGAATAAGTATTGTCTAGAATAAGTATTGTCTAGTATGATTATGCAAGTTGATTCTCTGAGGATTATTGTAAAGTACTATATGGTACGAAAAAAATGCATTATGGATAACGACGAAATCGACGATGTAAATAGGTGTATATATTTCAGCAAAGATAATTAGTGTACACTTATAAGATTTAATGCACTCAGTTTAAACACAAGCACACAAAACATAAGTAATTCTGTTTCATTTGTATTACTTTAAGTCGCAATCTGTTTTATGTATTAATAAATCATTCAGTAACAAAACCATATTAAGGTTCTTAAACCGTTACAAATATATAATTTTTGTTAGACTTTAATTTGCTTTTGACGCCTAAGTAAGCATTTCAATTATTTGGATACAAAAGAAAAGAAATCATGTTACAGTGGATATTGATTGGCATGTTTAAAGCAAATGTAAAAATTATGCTTGTTTTGCAAACCACACCTGACAGGCTATTGAATGATGTCGTGTATTTCAAAAATATGAACTCAATCCCATACTCTCCTGCAGAGTTATCAAAAACCAAATTAACTTGGCAATTCGGCTAAAGTATTTTTTTACAATAATAAAACTGATAAATTTTTAAGATAAGATAGTTAAATATTAAATTGCAATTTAATTATAATCTCTTTACAATAGTGAGCAGTAACGGAACGTAAATTATGCATTATTTGTGTCGAGATCTTGCCTGGTTTGATTCATGGACTATTCATGGACTTTATCAGTAAGTTTAATCGATATTCAACAAGACAATAACGTTTACATAATCAAGGTTTCCATATGATTACAGAGATGTCTTTTCTATATTTTATTAGCTAAGCGTTTATTTATGTATTATCCAAAAACCAAACGACAAAATATTTATGAAATGAAATTAATGACCAGATCATATAACTAAAATTTTTATAACGAGATTGATGATGTCATTGATTTGATATTATCTCACGGCCATTCACATTTTAAAAAAGCAAGTACTTAATGTGTACTTCATTTTTTACATACAGTCTTGTAATTGATTATTTCATGTCGCTGGAATGTTTCATTTTGTTGTCGCCTCTTCAATTATGGTTTGAATAATAAAGAGCCTTATGAAAGCCAATTGCGTGTTGCAGCTACTGTGAAGCAGGAGACTCGAAAATTATTAACAGGGCAAAACGCATTTTTTTTGCTACTTTGAAGCGGGAGGCTCGAAAATTATTAACAGGGCAAAACGCATTTTTTTCGCTACTTTGAAGCAGGAGGCTCGAAAATTATTTACAGGGCAAAACGCATTTTCTTTGCTACTTTGAAGCAGGAGAAAAATTATTAACAGGGCAAAACGCGTTTTTCTTGTTGTTTTTTTCCCCTATTTTTCCCCGAATTTCCTGTCCCACTTCCCCTGTGCATTTTTGCTTAGTGGGCCTGCTAATCTTTATTTCTTTTCTTTTATTTTGATTTCCTTGTCGGTTACTGTTAGTTGTTATGTATCATTTTGGTGATGGGCCTGTCCGTGCTCTTCCTTTTGTTTGGGGTCCCCCTGGGCTCATTGCCGCTGGTTCATGTTGCTGGGTCGTGTGGGGGTTGCGTTGATTGAACGCCGCCTTTCCTTGTTGATCTTATTTATCGTATTTTATTCAAGGGCCAAATGTTACTCAATCAGAAAACCCTTATTATATGTACAAGTACTTGAGCTACCGATCAATCCTGTAAAGTTTAATTGTAATTGCATATAAGTGGTATAAGAAAGTCCGGACACGTTTATTTTTAAAGTCAATGAACTCTGACAAAAATCATCGAACTAAAAATACCGACGATATGCACAACTTGACTTGGTATTTATCATTTCTGTATAGTGTTGATTAAATTGCACAGTAGTTTCTAATGAGAAGGCAAGAAAAGGATCTGTGTAGCTAACCGCACGAAAGAATACCCTTTTATTCAAACGCAATAACTCGGCCAAAAATTATTCAACCGAACAACTCGTGTAATGTGTGATAGTACATGCGCTACTTGATCATTCCTGTTTAGTTTCATGAAAATTGAATAAGTGGTATAAGAGGAGTCGTGCAGACAAATTCTAATAGAAAAAGTAATAAAAGGATCTTTACTCTGACAAAAAGCATTGCACCGTAAAATGCCGATCGATATTACACACAACTAGACTTAGAACTGATTAGTCCTGTAAAGTTTGGATGAAATTGCACCAGTAATTTCTGAAAAGTTGTCTGGGCAAGCTTCTATGTAGTTGATAACACAAAAACACCTTTAAGTTCTTTTATATAAGGACCATAACCCATAGCCAAAATATTTTAACCGAAAAACCCGTGTAATATGTGCAAGTCTTTGAGGTAAAGATCATGTAAAGCTTCATTGATATTGAATTGCATTAGTGGACAGTGGTATAAGAGAAGTTGTCCGCACAAATTTTGAAATAAAAACTTAAAAGTGTCATCACTCTGACAAAAATCTTTTAACCGTAAAATGCTGATGATATGCACAACTGGACTTGGTACTAGTCATTCCTGTAAAGTTTGGATGAAATTGCACGAGTAGTTTTTTAGTTGAAGTCCGGACAAATTTAGTTACGGACGGAAAGACAGACAGACGAACATACAGGCAGGGAAGTGATCTCTATATGTTGCCACTACTCTATAGAGGCAACACAAAAACGCGTCTTGGCTTTTTAATGATTTTTGTGTCTCCCGTTACACAATAGCTGCAACATGCAATTGGCTATTATGAGGCGACACATGTGCCCTCTGATCGCTCTTGTTGGTACATATTGTTTACGAAAGATTTGATTTTCTCTCTTGCTGTCTTGTTCATGTTGCAATCATACATAAGATTGTCCTTCGTGAAAGCCATATCAATAAAATGTATGTTGTTATAATCATCCGTTGGTTGGTCAAGCCTGGTTTCAATTGGCAATCGAGGCAGAGAATCTTCCCTTGTCATGTTGATAACAGCAATTGCAAATCTACCAGGTACTGAAATATAAACAATTGTGACATTTTAAAAAGTATAATTGATAACTGCCCTCTTACTCAACAACGACAATAGGCAAAATTTAATGTTGCCATGTTTCAAGTGAATCTGACAACTTAACGACTATCTCTTATGAAATTTCTTTGATCAAAAACTGATTAACTTTTTATATTCTGACACAATCATGAAGATGGCGATGTTTTGTAAAACTTACCCCTTTGCGTACTATTAAGGTAACGTTTAAGGACAATACTTTATACTTAATAAACTACATAGTTAGGGATTAAATTCATAAAGGCGTCAGGGATTAAACGGTAGATCACTATCCAAGACAAATAAGTCTAGTATACAATTTAGAATATTTTAGTCCTTTGTGAACTAGTGAAAATACTGGTCAATGTTTTCCGTGCAATTTCTACATACATGAAAAATTCAGATAAGTCACGGGGTATTTGCTTTAAGTTACTGACCAAACCTAAATCAACAATGGATACAGTTACATTTTTATTTGGTCCTAAGTTATGGAACATGATCAAAAATTACCTGAATCCTTACAGTATAATCCGTAAAAAACATGTTACTTATTGCTATGACTTTGTCATGACACGAAAATGGATTTTAAAATCAACTAAATATCATTCTAGATACGGTATGTTTACAACAAACAGGATGTAATGTTATACTTCTTTAAGGGAGCGGCTGACATGGTGTAATATTTCATAATTTACCTTTAAAATTTACGTTTTTTAAGAAGGAACAAATTAATAGATCTACACACTTAATAACTTAAAGACACATTTTCCCATACTTAACTGACATATCTCAAAAATGTTACTTCAAATGAACTAAGGTTGTGTTTATTGGAACTATTCGTAGAAAAACTTGTGTAACTAATGAGTATGTCCATCTTAAACACTATACTGTAATTGGTCCTGATTTTAAAAAAATCTCACAGAATAAGTTATAGAACTTGAGATACAAATGATTTGCGCCAAGATTTATTTCAAATGTTATCGATTGATTTACAACATTTGAACTACTTTGGTAGTAATTTTAGCTAACAGGATTAATACTTTCGTGTTCATTGTTTGACATGTTGTATTCATTCTTTTAGATAACTATGTCTAAACTAATATTTATGTGTGTATATTACATCTCACTTGAAAAAGGTTATACAAAAGGTTTTGATATAAAGATGAGTAAAAGCCTTTCATACATTTATGTGTTTCTATGATTTCTATTAAATTAAAAACAAAATTGTATTAATTTTTTAATCATTGAAAGGTTAATCAAATAAAACTTACATGGAAATTGTTGCAACTCTTTAAGGACAAACTGGATGTCTGATTGTAATCTAGAGTAAATTGGACAAAGAACAATCAGTTTGTCTTTAAGCTCCTCTTTGCCCGTAAGAGATACACAAGTTATGGACATTTTCGACAAAAGTTTGGAGAATTCTTCTTCAATTATTTGAGTAAGATTGTTTCGAGTACCAGACATATAGACGTAAACAGATTTCCTCTTCCCGTGAGAACTGGTCATTCCTGAAATAAATCAGAAAATTATTGTTTAGATATTTTATTTTCTTAGTTATATCTTGCCGAACAAAATATTTGTTTTATTGTTCCGGCAAAACCGCATGACAAATTATGTTGTATAATTTTGACATATTTAACTTCAAATAATTTAAATGATTGATGAATGTGTTTTGTTATGTACTTTTTACCATATATCTTTTGTTTATGTTTTTATTTTTTACATTTAACCATTTATTAATAAAAAAATTATACTTATACACTCCTTTAAAAACCTTTATTTACTGTCCACAGATTCACACAATTTACGAAATCATGGAACCGTGCAAAAAAAGCTTTACTTTTAAATATCAATGAAAGAAATTGTTACCAATTGGTGATGGTCCTAATGTGTATATCAGTAAAGTACTGTACTCTTTTAAAAGGAAAAACTGATGCCGAAAACCTTTTAGCTTGATTCTTTGCAAAAATCCAACCATGTCACTTACTTTTCTTTGTTCCGCTTGGCTGTCCCTCTTCAAATCTCATTCTTGATTTCTAAATGATATACGATTGACGTGAATAATAAGTATTAATTATCTAATGAGCACTTGCAAATTTATGTTTGCAACATAGTGAAGGCATGCATTACATGGAATGTGTTAAATCATTACGATTCCCCCCAAACAAAATATAACTGGTAAACGGAATAAAAATGAAAAATATAACATTATATTGAATGACTTACGTAATCAAGTCAATAGATATTTATGGCAAAAGGCAGAAATATAATACACACATGATGGTTGATTTATGTAACAAAAAACATGTAGAAATGCAAAAGGGCGAAATTAAGGGCAACGGGCGAAGACTCAATCAAGCAGGACAAATTCAGAGTGTTGACGTTTTTTATATTTTCCACAGAGATTATATGAAGATAAATAAAATTTTGCCACAACACTGCCTTGGAGATGCCATTGGACAAAAATACTTATGTTTATTGTTGTTTTGTTATTGGACGTTTAATTTGCTCTTGTTCTTTTATTTATTTTTTTTCTTTGTTTTTTTTTTTTTTTTTTTTGTTTCTTTTTTCTCTTCTAATATTGATTTTTGCCAAATGACATAACAAACATTCATATAATGGCATATTGACACTACATACTGTTGTCATAACATTAAACAGTAAAAAGAGAAAAACTCTAACCTCGATACACTGAAGGATTTTGGATCCGTCTTCCCTTTGCAATATCAAAGTGTCTCTTTTCTAAAATTATCAATATATGAAAGATTCAGTTTTTAATCGCTTTATTTCCTCTTTATAGAACTAGCTTTTTCTGAAAAAATGTGATCATTACATTTAAAATTAGCAAAACACTACGGTACTTGTTATTGGCTTTAACAAGAGAACTATGGCCTATAAAAACTATTATAATAATAATTAATATTCGTATGCGCTGTTTATCTCGGTAATTTCATTCAAAACAGCAAATAAATGACTAAATTGAACAACTCAGAGATGTCATTAAAATTTGTAAAGTAAATGTTCTCAAAAGAATATATTATCACTGTGCATCTATAGACATAAATAATTATTAAATTTTCTATTCATACTTTGCCAAAACGTCAGTTCAGCATTGAATAGTAAGTCATGATTAATGTCTATTTATTTACGTTACCATAAACTTACGATGTTGTTTATCCTATTTTAAATATAAAAGAATAATCACTTCAAATGCAAACAATTTCAAAGACATTTAAATAAGTTAATATCAAATAATGTTAAACATGCACTTACACTGGCTAGACTTTCTTTGATAGCTCCGTCAAGACATTTCCATGCCCGATTTAATTCTGCAATCAAATTATCCTGCAAATTTAGAGGTAAGTGTATGAGAAAATATACTAAGTTAATATGTATTGTTATACATTTTTCATTCATTCATAATCGACCATTTTAAATTTAATGAATTAAATCAAGATTGCTTTTATATTTCGTTATAGTCTCATCTATAAATACATACAAAACGTTGATATTAAGACCATAAACAAACAGTATTTTGCCGTTTTGTTTCTTTTTTAAAAATAAGAGATTGAATTTCCCTTTGCTGATAACTTCACAGCAAATATAATCGAAGTGTATATTTACTGCAAAATTATCAATTTTTATACTTATCTACATGTCTCTATTTTTGTCTTTTGATTTATTAACAGTCAAGTAACAGGGGCGTAACTGAGCTATTTTGCTATGTACTCCTTAACTAGGGGGGTTGGGGGCATGCTCCCCCGAGAAAATTTTTGAAAAAAAGGAGCGATATCCTGGCATTTCGTGACTATCTAGAGGCTACATTGACAACATATTGGTGATGATTTCAAACTCTTTTCATAAATTTTAAAATATGTAAAATACGTAAATGTACCATAAAACTTTTCTTATATTTATAATTGATATTTTGCAGCACAAATTTGTTATTTTGCGACCTTCAAAATGATGTTTTAGCAAAAAATCTCCCGTATTCAATAAATTTTAAACTAAAAATAAATGAATAAATAAACAAACAAAAACAAACACGTACTAGACGTCTGTTTTGTTGTTATGTAAAGTTGTCTACGGCTGTCTTTTCGTTTTCTTTCCATGATTGAGAATAAACAAGATTTTGAATATCTTCTATTATAATTTAAGGGTGACTTTTACTTATGGAAGATAAAGATTTCTTTTCATTTAAATCAAGCGTACATTGCAGATTGCAAGCATGCGTGATTATGTTGAAAACCGATTATAGATTATTATAATTATTTTACGCGAGTAAAACTATTGACGAAAATAAATAAATAACCGTTTTATCTTGGTGAAAAGAGCTCATGCTAAAAATATCCTAAATAGAAAGCTATACAAATTCATTTTAATAGATGTATTGAAGTTCATACAACGATAAACGGTACATTCTGCCGAGTTTTAATCCGTGCCAATGAAAACGAAAAGCCAATATTTTGGAGTTCGTTATAAAAGTGTAATTTTCTGTACTTTTAACTAGATTGGTACTAAGAAATGAGTTCCTTATAAGCGATAATTCCTTATAACCGTGTTCGCTATAACCATATTTTTATATTAAATAAAGAAGGGCAAAATTCGGGCCAAAATAAATTGTTCCCTATAACCGAAAGTTCGCTATAACCGTGTTCGCTATAAGTGAAGTTTACTGTATTAAGAATGATAATATTGTGAAATTGTGACTAAGTTCAGTGGCCTGATAAATATTTTATTACTTTTTAATACAGGGTAAACGCACGTGTTATAACGTCTGCAGAGTCCCGGGGAACGGTTGGTGCGTTGGTCCAACCGTTCCGAGGGATTCTGAAGACTTTATAACACGAAATAAACCTACGTTGACGCTATTATAGCATAAAATATTAAAACAGATTAATGATATATATTAAGTACAAAACACATAAATTTAATCCTTGTGCTTGAACAGTATTTATCCAAATACTACTACCGTTCCTCGGGACTCTGCAGACGTTATAACACGGAAAAACGTGCGTTAACCGTATATTATAGCAAAAAATTGGCTATTTTCCCCTCTTATACGGCGTATAGACATCGCCGCTAATATATCAAAAAGTACACGCAAAGATATTTTAAAATCACCTAACTTTGAGAATTTGTTACATGTTTTCTGATTAAAAGATGAGAAATAAATCAAACATACAAGGCGACGTTGGCAGAACGCAACCTCCCTACACAATATAGCCACACAAAAAGGGTACCCAGAAAGCACCCTACCAAAACCAATAGAGAACACAAAAGGGCCAATATGGGAAATAAAGGGTAAAGGGTTTTGGAAAAAGTACTGCGGGCGACCTGCTCGCCGAATATAAGAAGCACGATGCGCAAAACATATGCCGCCAACGCTCGGGGAATATCTTGGCCAAGAGTCGTCGCTGAACCAGGCACTTTAAGCCTTTCGTAACTTTTCTCCGCTGAATCTGTATAAGATATCGCTATATAGATCATTTTAAAAGATATTAATTAATATTATACCTCATTTGCATACGCCCTTCTATATTTAATATGACGTCATCCGGTCCATAAACCGCATACAGACCGGGGGCGGTCCATAATTTTATATGGACCGGATGACGTCATATTAAATCTTAAAGTTCGTGTTTTTTTTGCCTGTTTAATTTGATTAACAAAAATTGAATAACAAAAGAGCATGATTTTTTTTTTGCTGTATCGCTTGAAAATAATTATTCCGACTAGGGTTTGAAATATTTCACACACTGAACAAATAAAAAATTATTTGAAAGTAAATTATAGTAAAAATGTCAGCAACAAAAGGGATGACAGGATTTAGATTCGGAAGGTATATGTCCCTCAGCTGCGCTTCGGGCCATATACCTTCCTCAGTCTGACCAATCCGTCCGTAAACTTGCATATTGCCCTCAAGGCCATGCATTATTTGTTAAATACTGTATATGTTATGAATTTTTTATATAATGATAATAAATTTTAGTAGGCCAATATGAATATATGTTGCCCGACCACACTACCCCCTCTGTTTTTATCACTTTTTTAGAACTTTTAGCGCATGTGAGTTTTCGGAATACAGGACTGATTTGTACGCACGGGCGTACAGGAGTACGCCTAGTTACGCCCCTGAGTAAAACATAATATTGCATAAACTAATATAATTAAAGATAAAAATAATTAAAGTCTGTCCATTAAAATACATAATACCAGCTTAAAACTATGTCACTAGTTTTAGGTTGAGAAGATTCTTGTCTTAACTTAACATTCATCACTTACACAAACTAAAAATGTGTCCAAAGGACACGGGTGCCCCCACACTTCACTGTTTTGTCAATCTTATGACTCTAGGTCAACTATTTTTGGGCATATGCCACAAATTGTAAACAAAAAATCAGTTATTAAGTAAAGGGCAAGAATTATACATTCACTTAATAAATCCACAAGCAAACTCCAAAGTGCATACGGACACATGCTGACAAACATTTTTGTAAACTTTTCAGGCCTACGGGTCAAATACGTTTAGACCTATGCACGAACAAGTTGAAAATTGAAAATTTATAATAAGCCGAGGGCAATAACTCTTACAAAGCTGCGTGCAAAACCTCAGGTGCATAACTGATCATTATTCCTGTAAAGTTTGTAGATTTTATCTCCAGCACTGAAGGAACAAATAACACAACATTATGGAATAGATTTTATTAAGTCAATGGCAATTACTCTAGAAATACTGGATGAATCAACAAGCGTAACGGACGGACAGACTGAGGGTAAACCTAAAGTCCTCTCCAGTTATATATTTGTTTCTTTTAAAATCGTTTAAAGAATTTTACTATTTTACGGATTTAACAAAATTATCAATGTCTTTAAAATGTCCCGTAAAATTATGTCAACTCTACAACATTCACAATCAAAATTGTATATGCGATACATTTATTTTGATATAATGACAATTGTCTTCTGGGTTGTATTATCTTATTATTTTCTCTATGTATGATACATTATCATTCAGCAAAAATATATACCGAGATATAAAGTTCATTGCAGGTGCGAGATTTCCAGCAATCAAGTGACAGTTAAAAGGACGGAAGTTTGTATCATTACAAGACGTCTTTATTACCATCCAGGCTTTAACAAGACATTATTATACCGAAATATATATAGCCAGCAGACCCGCCGGCATCATCAATCTGTGGTACACGCATGGCATACTTCGAGAATGAGAAAAAAAGATACGCTTGTGACGTCGTTAACGTCATATTTAAGGTTATACCAAGCGCCCGATCGCTCTACATGTACATGCGTGGCGGGCATAGATTCATTTATGTTCTGCGTATTTTATGTAAATGCATTAATGAAAAAAATATTTGTAAAAAATGCCCCAAAACATTTTTTCTTTAACATTATCTGTGAGGCCATGTTTTGACATGGAAAAACTTGATTTTGTTGATTCCAAGCTTTTTTATCATTTTCCAAAAAATATAAAAAATGCCACAAAACAACATTTTTTTTCTTCAAATTATGTGTGAGGCCAAGTTGTAACATGGAAAATCACGATATTGATTAATTCCAAGATTTTCTATCGTTTTTTGTTAATGAATCATCTATCGGTAAATTTTTTATCATCTTTCGTTATAAATAAAAATATAAATAAAAATTTATTTCAGATATTTCTTTTCAGTATGAATGATACATATTTAAGGCTTGTAAAGCTTTTTACATAGTAACGGATTTTTTTAAACATTAACAGCTGCCTTCTTTTGAATTGTTACTTAGAGACAGCAAATTCAATTAATTGAAACTGCAATTAGTTTAGCCTACTTGAATTTACAGGAGACAATTAAAAGTGTAATAATATCTCTTAATAGCATTAGTTGTAGTTGGAACAGTAATCAATTTATAAATGTTAGGAAATTGCCTTACATTCTCTGCCATGTTGTTCTTAATCTGTACCTCAGACTTCCTGCAAATATATATGTTAACACTTTATTTCAATATAAGCTAACAGATGGACGGACGGACGACTACATGCATAACATTATACACCAAAGGCTATTTTGGCGTCTTAAAGGCACACGCTGAATTATTAAAATTTTATTGTATTTTTAAGCATCGTTGAGAATTATATCAAAAATCTTAACAACAATAAGTAGATGAAATATTGAAATGTTTTAATTCTATATGGTTGTTTTACTAGTGAAAATATAATAAGCTTTAAGAGATATTTTAATATTATATTATGTTTGAATATATAAAGCACAAGGTAAACCATAAGAACATTTTTGAAAATACTTTAAAAAGCCATGATTTATACAAAACTAAAAGTGAATAATGTGATACAAAACAATACTTTTAAATTACCATTCTTAATATCTCAAAATCTATGTGTGGAGGTTAAAATTAAACTTTGCCTGTACATAATATAGGTATTACCACTATGTTTGAAGGATTATGTCGGGAGAATGACTGGTGACCTTACTTAATTTTATGAAGGGTTTGGTAATACAACAACTATACCACTTCCCATGATATGGAGCAGAGCAACACCGCCTGACTTTTTTTAATTGACGTATTCTCAGTTCGGTAACTAGCGAGTAATTGTTTACATAATCCTTATAGGTATTTTTATCTTTTTATCTCAATTCCTTTTTTATCTCCAAACCATATACAACATCATTACAACAAAAATCTATGATCATTATTTTCACCCAAAATAAACAATCTATTCATACAACATTTATACAAAATATCTTTTCACGACCGACTACGCCTTTTATATGTAACAATAGTAAACACCTCGCGACCCCAAGCTTTAAACAATTTATTATCCAACAAGACAATAAACATCGCTACAAAATGAAGAACACAAAATGAATTATTTTACAACTCAATATAATATCAACCACAAAAATTCAACAAAAAATATCAATTTCACATCATCTAATAACCATAGCAACTTATGTTTACAAAATATTTTTAAAAAGAACCAAATCATCAACTGATAAAATCTTGACCTGACAAAGTCCCGCAATACAACATGGCCTCTATCAACCAAAATGTTTAATATAACTTATCAACCAATTACAATTCAACAACCAATGAACCCAGATAAATTAATATCACCACAATAAGGTTCAACCAAATTCAAAATCTTCCTTAAACAATATTCCCTTTTCTAACATATAAACACCACATATCAAAAGCCATATACATAGTATTTTGATTAAATGTTTGCACGCTCCAGGGAAAAGAAGAACAGAAATATTGTAGCGAAAAAGAATCTCGAGTTTCCAAACTTAATAAATAGAATGAAAGAAACGTGGTCTTTGAAATTGCAAATATGAACAAGTAGAAAAAAACTTAATTACAGTAAACTTCACTTATAGCGAACACGGTTATAGCGAACTTCCGGTTATAGGGAACAATTTATTTTGGCCCGAATTTTGCCCTTCTTTATTTAATATAAAAAAAATTATAGCGAACACGGTTATAAGGAATTATCGCTTATAAGGAACTCATATCTTAGTCCAAATCTAGTTAAAAGTACAGAAAATTACACTTTTATAACGAACTCCAATATATTGGCTATCCGTAAATAGACTTTCGTTTTCATTGGCACGGATTAAAACTCGGCCGAATTGTATGTACTTCAATACATCTATCAAAATGAATTTGTATAGTTTTCTATTTAGGATATTTTTAGCATTTGCTCTTTTCACCAAGATAAAACGGGTATTTATTTCTTTTCGTCAATAGTTGTGCTCGAGTAAAATAATTATAATAATTTATAATCGGTATTCATCATAATCACGCATGCTTGCAATCTGCAATGTACGCTTGATTTAAATGAAAAGAAATCTTTATCTTCCATAAGTAAAAGTCACCATTAAATTATAAAAAGAAGATCTTGTTTATTCTCAATCATAGAAAAGAAAACGAAAAGATTTTAGAAACAAATATTATATTTTATGAGAAATTGACATAGGAGTAAATTCTAAACTGGAATAGCAATTAATTTAAATTCCAAAAAAGTACGCTCTCGTGTATTGAATATATGACTAATATTCTAAATCAAATGCTCTTCAAAATGGAGGACGATGGTAAACAATCAGTTCGTTATATGTAAATCTGTTCGCTATAAAACTCCTGATATAAGGAACTAATTCGCTATATGCTTACAAGGAACTCCGGATATAAGGAACATATTTTGAATGTCCCAATTAGTTCGTTATAAGCGGAGTTTAATGTAAAGGGAATTATCTCGACACGTGTGACAGAGACTTGCACTTCAGTACCTAAATATTAAACATTAAAACCATTTCTCCCAAATTACAAACCTGTTTGGGTTTTTTTAACTTCTGTCAGTTGGCAAATTACATATATCATATCACTTCTTTAAATCTTTTTTGCTTCACAAAACTTACTAAATATTAACAAAAATTACTTACGTTTTCTGTATGTCGACAGGAAACTTTATCCCAGTTTACCTACTACCACAACCCCTTAGTCAGACTTCATCCAGATTTTTTAAAAACAAAATATTCTGTTTTTTAAATGTGTAATAAATCCCCCTACGAATTGAAGCATAAATAATAATTAATGTTTCGGATTCCGATATCACTGACTGCGCATGTCTGCCAAAGTTTCGTGTCCGCTCTGAAGGCTGTAAAAAATAATTTATTGTTTCAGTAACTTATACATTATATAAAATCTTTTTCATAAAAACAGGTGACCTTAATTCATTCAATAAACATCGCGCATGTTAACGAGGCGACATATACAAGTTTGCATTCTATGCACGCATTTTAACAGTAATTGCACAATAACTTAAGCAAAGCGATGTACGATTGCATCGTTTTTCTTTAATCCGGACATCTCTCTCTCTCCTCTCTCTCTCTCTCTCTCTCTCTCTCTCTCTCTCTCTCTCTCTCTCTCTCTCTCTCTTCTCTCTTCTCTCTCTCTCTCTCTCCCTCTCTCTCTCTCTCTCTCTCTCTCTCTGAATATGAGAAGATTTTTTATTGGTCATTTGAAATGAGTAACTGAAATCTTGGAATCTATTTGGCCATTTTAATTCTTTTAACGTCCGCATCTAATTTCTACACCAACGGAAATATATTTCAATGAAAAGCATGTTAAGACAGTAAACAAGTAAAGTTATATGTAGCCTTGAGTTTTTGAGCGCCCTAGCAACTGTGTAAGCTTTATTCAGTTGTCTGTCTGTGTTTATTTTAATTGCCAGGTGGTTTCTGTAAAGCAATGTTAAATATTGACATTTGCAAACCGGCGTCACGCGTAAGATTTTATATTTTATAAAACTGCATCAGATCATTTTTTTAAAAGTATCCGTGTTTAGAAAGGTAGTTATAAGGAGGAAACTTGTGTAAAATATTTCGTAACATGGGAGGTTTGTTTTCGAGTGACACTGAAAGTGAACATGACAGTCACAGTTACAGTAAGTTTCTTATAGTATAGAGTTTGTCTACATCTGCTTACGTTGATATGATAAATGTTCACTCAGTTTATAAATTTTATGACATTAAATCATATGTAAATCTTTATGAACAATAATACGTAAATACATTAAAAGTGTGTTACTATTGGGTTGTCCCAAAAGTGTGATATCAACGGTCCCCGCCAAAAATGATGATGAAAACAATGTTTTTAGAAATACTAATTCATTTAAATATTTGATTCAATTTATTTTAATTAAAGAGATAAAGTGCATAATACAATTGCTGATTGCTGGTGCTAAGCGTTACAATGCTTTTCCAATTTTGGTCATTTTAACAATTTGAATACTAATTCTGGAAAAACGGAGTAAGCGAAAGATCTTAAATTTTGCACAAAAGTTATTGGTTTTAACCTTCCTCACTTGCAACATTACTTTCGAAAAAAATATTTCAAGTCCCTTTTATCTTTATATGGCATTGAAATAAAAGATGTACCTCGTGCACTCAAAGAACCGCATTCAGAAACCGAATTTTAAAAAATATAATTAGTATTAAATTTTAATTAATATTACAGCAATCATTCCTTATTCGTGTATGGTTAACTATTGGCCAAGCTCAATGTATATATAAAAATACATGTATAACCAAATCCGAAAAATCATTAACAGGTATATATTGTCGCCTCTTTGTCTGTCCGTACACATTTGCTTGGCAGGGAACATAACTCTTAAACTCGAAGATATATTAACAAAGTATTCTGTAGGTAGATATATCTCATTGAGTAAAAGTGCAGTGCTTAAGAACCGTAATTCTGCATCGCCAATCTTGGAGTTATTGCCCGTTTTACATTTTTACACGTTGAAATTAGTCCCGGCTATAACTCTGAAATTAAAACCTTAGGGATATCAACAAAAAAATACTTGTCTGTGTCGTGTGTGTGTGTGTTTGCGTTTGTTTACCCTCGCCACCGGAAAGAGACCATATGGGCGAGCAACTTGTCTGTGTCCAAACCCTATTCGGGGAGCATCACCCGGTTCGACCGACTTTGTGTTATCTCGTTTTCTAAAAACCTAATTACTAGCGATTGCAAATTCTCAGCCCTTTCCATAATTTAGATCACAATAGTATTATTACACGGAGCTGATAGAGTATTTCGGTTTAACAAACGCTTACTTTCCGTTTTTTAAAAAGGGTGACTACCAAGATTTGAAGCGGTGTCTCAACGCCGCATTTCATCGCAGACCAGGCAAAGATTTTAAAAAATTGTGTGATGCTGCTCTCTAAATGCGATGATGACTTTCGAATCCAAAATAACCAGTATGGACTTCTTTGGGCTATTATCACATAACGACGAGCAACACTTCTAGATACATGAAAAGTAGAAAAGGTCTAAGAAGCATAAAAGTAAAATTATTGCAGGTTGTAAAGTTGATTTAGATCAAAATGTGTTGGACTTTGAGGGCTTTTTTGTTTATTTTTAATGTGTTAAAATGTTTATATGTTCATATCTAACTTTCTGTAAGAATATAATTTCTTGTGACAGTTTAATTAGATAATTGCCGAGATGAACAAGACTGCAAACGAAAATGACACCTTTATTTATATATTTATCTCCAAAATTGAGCTTATCTGTTACAGAAAGGCCTAAGTAAAGTTGAGCATTCTATTAAATTCTATAAAAGAAATTCATATAAGGCCTTTAACATTTATTTCTTAAACAATGATACTTTTACAAGTTTGTCTGCGAAACCATAGCGGCTTTGAAATTTCCGAAACTAACTCTAGTTTTCAGGATAAATCAACAAAAGCGTTTGAAATCAATTCAAATCTGATCAAATAGGAAAAAACAGTATCCCTCAAGAACGCCAAAAGTACCATAAACATGCACAAATAACAATTATGTTGTGCTGAGCGATCTTATCTTATTATGATCCAAACTATAACATATTTTAGGATACATATCTAAAATATTCATCAAATGAAAGCAAAGTTATCCGTGACAAAGATACTTAAATCGCGTAACAAGAGGGCCATGATTGCCCCAGTATTTGTCACCTAGATATGAATACACTCCATGAGAAGGAACAGGTAATCTTCTATATTAGAATGGAAATCAGACAAAAACATTTAATCTTAAATGATAAAAAAGCAAATATTTTTATCTTAAAGATCCTGTATGTTTTGTAATTGAGGTTGTATACCACTCATACGTGACATTATATATGTATATAATTATGCTAGTACAACAATTTTCAAATCCCGAAGAATATATAAAATATGTACGTCAAATATTTGTACTGTAATCATTAAATCACATGCATTCACTTCTTATTGGAAAATTTGACTTAGGATTTATAGAAAACAAATTTCTAATTATCCCCCTTTATTTACATGAAATATTAAATTCGGTAATATCTTTATAAATAATGCTTTCTGGATCCTACATTATTGATAAATCTTAATTTGAGCATCATATTTGTTATATAAAAACATGAAAAAATGTGTTACAGGATCTTTTAATATACATGTGTAAAAAACATTACTGGTTGCTTTTGCAAAGGCAAAGTACAAAATCACTGGTTGCTATACAAAATATATGATATCTTTTGGAAGTCAGTGCCTGCAGCGAAATTCAATTGTAAATTTCACATTTGGAAAGTTAGTGTTTACTAAGGCAGTCACTGGTTGCTACAAACATGTACAGCTTGCTACGAAAAGTCAATCGCTGCTATGAAGTCACTGGTTGGTATGGAAACTAAGCTTTAGCTCTTGTTGATTAAGACAAGTATTTTTTTATCTTTTAACTAACGTTGAAACTGCGTACACGTTTCGGGTTTTCAGTACTTAACAATAAAATAAAATGATCCACATTTATACAAAAGCGACACTGACAAGAAGATTGAAGGGTCACAAGAAGCCTTCTACTATCCAACGTCAGATCTAAATGTAAACATAAGAAGACCTTAACTTTAGTCAGATGAACAGCCCCAATAGTACCGTGGTACAAGCATTGGATTTTACAATAATAGTCTTAGGAAATTAAAAAAACAAATCAATAAGGATAGGTGCCATCTCCCGACATAACTGTGTAACATGGAACCACCAGCAAGTAGCCCAACTTGTCATCAAAGAAAACAAAAGAGGGTTCAAGATAAAAGCACGGACAGGTTGTTTTTAAAAATAATTTAAGATAGGAAATAATGAACAATCGATATGATATTGAAGTAGATAATTGAGTAAGAAAACCAACAAAAGGATAATGATGGAGAGGAAGCAACCAGACGTGGAAAGGGGAATAATGATAAAAACTAAGAGAAAGGGATGGTACTTATCGTTGACGATAAAAACAAGAAAGGACACAAAAAGTGCCAACACAATAGCATAAAGCTCTAAGGAGAATAGGGAAAAACAAAATCCCACATGCAGGCGTCACACTGTCCCGAAATCGACACCAGATGGGCATACGAATATGGAATTTTGAATTTCGCAAAGATGGCCCCGAAATTTGACGACAGCCGATCAACAGCCGCAGCAAGTACGATTCTTACATAATGTCATGCCACCATCGCATCCGATCCACGATTCCTACGATGGCATTCTAACTACACACGAAAACACTTCAACTACCCCCGAAGATACCTCAAAGAAGGTACTTTTTACCTTACCAAGTAGTTCACCTACATGACATGCAAATGCCACGCAATGGTTACATGACGTCGTATTGTGATAACAATGCGTTCGAACGTGGTCAGGAAGGCGTCATAATAAACACGCCTGGCTCTTGTTTATTCCAACAGCATTGTCCCCTACTCTGAAGTATGGGACAGGACCGTCGTCAACAGGTAAGGACTTCTCTTCAGTGCGACTGAATACGTTGTTCGGACTCTCCAGGCCTTCTTTCAATTATGACTTATTGTAACCGGCATCGTTGTTTGGACCATCAGAGCCGACATCAATCCGAAGAAACTTATAGGCGACATCATCGATTACGGCCATTCTGACAATGGAGGAGAAGCCCTTGTAGTTTCTGTACATAGAGCTAGTATTCGAAGGACATGTAACCGCCACATGCTTGCCACCACAGCAGTGTAGAAAGTGCCATCTCTTTTCAAACTTCTCAGCAATGGCAGACCACTCTTTTATTCTTTGCAGGACCTCATCGTAGAGGCCACTGGGAGGTCTTGTATAGCTGTAGAAGGAATTCTCTTTTTTATCATTTACCCCTATCGTAGAGTGCTATAGTTGCCATACATTTCTCTTCTTTTCTCAGACAGATTTTCTTGTATTGCTTACTCATAACCAGTATAACAAACAACTCCATAAGTGATTAAGTATTACTCCAACATGAATTTTGAATCAACAATTGGGGTAAAAGTGATACTTGATAAAATAAAATTAAAGAAGTTTCACCAATTTTTGAAGAAAAAGCAATGATTGTCATGACAGATCGTAAGCATTGCATGCATTTGTACGAAAAATAGGAAAGATGGAAAACGAAACACTTTTAACGCTATTAAATATTGTATCAATTTTAGATAGTTTTATTTTTTAAAGCGCGTGAGCATATTAATTGAATTTGCCCAAATAATGCATGACAAAATGAAATCGGTAGCATATATTAGAATTTAGATTTTAAAAAGGTCAACAAGTTCTCATGAACTTTCAAAAAGAAATTCGAAATTCATAGATGAACATGAAGATTTAATCGAAATTTACTGAAAGGATGGTTGAAAATCATCTCACATATGTAATAACACTACCTGATAATGAATCCATATTTACTGCTGAAGCAAATGCCATTGATCTAGTATTGTCATTTCACAGAAAAATGTATATATTTTCTTTTTTTTTCTCTTCAAATACACTCTGCGTGTTTTTCTGAAATAAAAATCAAACGTCCGATAATATTATGATTAAGAAACTTGTTTTGCGTTTTAATGATATTTTAAAAACTTAGTCAGTTTTATTGTGTTTGATTCTAAGCCACATAGGAATACATGGAAATAAAAAAGTAGATATTAACAAATTCTGGACCAGTAGATTCGTCGTTAACAAACATTGTTTATAAACCCTAACTAAGTAAACTTATTTCATGGAAATCTAAGCTGTAATTTACAACCTTCGTGATATCAACCCTTGTCTTAATATATCGGCATCTTTCCTTATCACTCCTTGACCATTATAATCTTTTTTTCTGAACGTAGACATAGAACATTATTACATTTTAACAGGAGGCAAACTTCCATTTTCTATAGCGTGCGATAAATATTTTACTGTCATACATTTCCTTCTTGAATGCCATGATCTTGTGTATGGTGGTGATATATTTCATCGAGTCAATTCACTTAGAAAACATTTTGTTCAGTTTCATCCAATTCGATTACTTAAAGGAAGTAAAGATTTAACTTACTAGTAACGTATTTAAGACCTTCTTATTATAGTATTAGGCGTGTTGTGACCGTTAAACTGTCAGTGTTCCCCTTAGACCAAAACAAACAAAACTCCAACATCCTCCAGTCCCCACATAAGATACGCCCACATATTTATTAAACTTTCTAAGGTCATTCCAAAATACTATTAACTTTAAGATGTTTTGGATTATAGAATATATCTCAAGAGGAAGATAGGAACCCTGAATCTAGAATCTAGAGAACTACCAGCGTGACCCAAGCGTCTACAAAAGCGTTGTTATACAGCCACACTACCTTAAAAAGAAAATCACGTTACATTACTAACGAATAATGTCATCACCATCAAATGCACAAAAATTATAATCAGACGATAACGTCAAGACTTAAAATCATTCAAACGTTTGGGAAATAAAAAATGTCAATGCAAAGAGAGGCTATATTTAAAGTCTGACGAATGTATCACAACACAAGATACGTTACATCCATGCCTACATTTTTGTTAATTTTACCAACATAGAGAAGGGCTTTCTGCAAATACGGGTTGCAAAAGCGAACGAAGATGTTAGATACGATGAAATACAGAAATAAACATGTTGAAATTCCTTCAATCTCAAGCATCTGTTACAAATATTACTTCAAAACGAGACATCTTGCGACAGAAGTAAAGAATGTTCATAAATATAATGATATTGTCAGAATCGGTTCATACCTGAATGTACTGCGTGTAAATGCATATACGATAAGAATCAGAAAGAAAGCAAAATTATAACAAGAGACTGGACTTATCCCTAATAAACTACTTCGTGCTGCGAAAACATAGCTATTAGACTGTCAGTCTAGAACTTCGATCATTTGGTCGAGTGTTCGAGATTACCTTACCTGTTACCATAAAATCAAAAGTCGACCCGTTTGATTGTACTAGATTGCTACATGCTGTAGTAGCTTCTACAAATACCTATATACGGCAGAAGTATATTAAGGTTATATTTATGCGTTCCTCCAAAGCTTCTTTAGAATTATTATGTGACATCAGCGACGATTTCCAGAGGATCTTTTGTAAGCAAAAAGAGAATATACTTAGACATTTATCAATTATATTTTAAAGAAAGAAAATACATCTTAACCAATGGGGAACGGGCATTTCAATGCTTTAATACATTATATAACAAACATGCATGTTCTGAGAAATGACGTTGTGTACCTTAATTTCTTTATACCCGTGCTGGCGTGGTTAAGTTATATGTGATTTCTATTTTTAGGTTCAGTTAGATCGTATGAACCACCTGCGCCTCCGCCTGCGCCTCCTTGTCCTTTTACAAGTAACCCATGGAGAACAACACCGGCATGGAGTGAAGACGTAAGATTTTAATTTTGTTTTCTCCAAAAATTCTAAATTATAATCATAGAAATTATGCTGGATAACCTTTTTTATCGCTTTTTATTGTTTATATCATTTCGCATATGTTATATTTCATTGCTTTAGTTTTAGTTTTTGGTATATAAAATGTATACATAACGAGAGATAGTAAAGATAATTGAGATTCTTGATTGTAAAACATACACATTCACTTACATTTTGTTTGTGGTACGTTCCCTCCATATCGTATTGAAGACTCCCATCTATGTTGAAAAGACAGAATGGCTGTTACAAGACAATGCAAGGTGATGATGTACCGCACCACCTCATTAATGTTAATCACAGTAACAAATTCCTCTTTAAGGATCTTTTAATTTAGGGAACATATAATAATCATAGATGCTGAATTCCGTAGAATATGCAGTTTTCCCCAGTATTCCTACTTACACTAAACACAGTTCGCCTGATAATACGTAGCGTTGTGGTGCAAACTAAGTGGCATAAGATAATTCAGTTTTGGTCGTTTGTGGCGTTATTCTGGACAAAGACTGTTCATCAAAAATATGTCATACCGTTACTATCATATTATAGCATTTTTTGATTGTTCATACTTCGGCGAAATGTAACAAGTTTCGGTGAATTGTGCGTGTGTCGTTCATTTTTGGAATTACTTGGATTCCTTTACCGATTTCAAACAGGCTTACTGCAGGTCAAATTCTTTCGTAGCATTAAATTATCGAACGCAATTTTCCTGAAAATATTTAAATTCACGCGTCAACACGAATGCGCCGTCAGCTATGATTGTTCATAAAACGACATATTGGTTACGTATTTCATCACATAAGTTTATACATGTGTACGTGTGTATCAAATTTCGTTTGAATATGTCTATCGGTTTAACAGATATTACCAATACTCAGGTATTTTTGACTGATCTTCGTATATACAGAGTCTGCCAGAGTTCCACTTTACAAAAAAAACTGAACGTATTATAAACTCTTGATGCTTCAGTTATCTAGAAGCATCGACATTTCTGCTGTTCTAATTATCGGTTTTTTTTATGTAACAAAAATGTCTTTACTTTATTGATTAAGTGAATGTTATATATTTTATTGCAATACAATAAAAATATAATGAAAATGTATTGTCAATTGAAATTTTATGACATAAAGGGTATCAATTTATTTATTTTTATCAGAGTGAATCGTCACTTCGTGAACAAATAAAAAAAATACAACCGAAATGGAAACCTACTTTCATATTAGTTGGACCTGTTGGAGCGGGAAAGTCTTCATTTGTTAATGCAATACTATCTGTTTCTAAAGGACATAAGGTTGATCGTGCTGCAACTGAAAGGGGGAGCAAAAGTTGTACAACTACTGTAAGTTAGCTTTTCATTTTAATCAATATAATTATACAGACTTTTCATTGTCATCTCAATTTCGAGTACACTGTCCTTGAATTTGATATTTTTTTATTTCAGGTCATTTAAGGGGCAGATAACTTTATACATACACAAATGTCATAATAGGGTTCAATAACAAAAAGAAGTAAAGATATCTGTGTTCAACAGTATGAATCAAATGACTAATTTACTATGTTGGTACAGTATCTTATACATACAATTATAAGAAAATGATTAATATTCCTGTACTGCCGTAAGTGTTGTTGTAATAAAGTATTATCGTAATTTATCAAATTAGCGAAATAAAATCCTTAAAGAACGCTCAAAACAGCAGAATTGGAAATTCATGTTTAAAAAATTCTAAAATACTTTTCTTGTAGAAATTTATTAAAATCAAATAAATTATTTTGAGTATGTCCAATTCGAATAATTGAATATGTAAGTTTTGATATAGAAATCAACTCCAGTATCAATTTAAAAATGTAATTATGTTATTTGAAAAATGTACAACGTTTCGACTCAAAAGTCTTCATCAGGTATACTTTGTTTACAGGAAATGACGTCAACGTCATATGACGTCAAGGACAACGACGTCAAAATGTAATACATAATTTGGCGTATAAATGTAATATGTAGGATCTTTATAATAAGTGAATATATGTTTCGGAAGGTGCATTTCCTATTTCTTGTCACATTAATTTGGTCTATTTTTATTAAAAAAACTCAGAATTTAAGTTAAGAATCTTAGTTTTTTTTTTATTTTGTTGTGCTACAACAAACTAAAGACTATAGTTAATAGTTTAATGTGTTATAGAGAATAAAAAACATTGTCGTTTCTTCCTGGTGAATACAATTACTGGTGACAATAATAATTAATAAAGGTTCTTGGTTAGATAAAAGTTGACACAAAGAGCCAATTGATACAACTGGCATTGGTAACGTGTACATGTCTGTCTGAAAGACATACTATGTTTTATTTGTATTGCTCATTTCAGTATGACAAATACACAGATAAATCCTTACTAGATAAATTTCGTCTAAGGGATTGCATGGGGTTAGAACAAAGTGCTGAGGAAGGATTTAATATCGCGGACATGGTTGCTCTTCTTAAAGGGCATGTTAAGGATGGTTATACGGTAATTGATTAATTAAAGTATGATTTATATAGAGGATATTTGTTTGTTCGTTTGTAAGATGAATTATTTTTATTTCATTGCGTGGGCTTTAAAAACAGTATTCTCACGAGTGGCGTGGCCACGAGTGAGAATACTGTTTTTTAGGTTCCCTTCTATAAATGTGATTTGAGTTATTGGGTCAAAAGTTTAAAAAGAAATAATGGACTTGATGCGTTGGGAAAAGAAACAAACAATTTTATATGGATAAGTACAACAATCAAGAACGGCATGAATTGTTTTTTATTATTCATATCATGATTTTATTATTGATTGTAATTTGCAATATTGCTAATGTCCTTTATTATCTTCAAATTTCAGTTTAACCCAAGAAATCCAATTTCACCAGAACATAACCACTGGCGTGCTAATCCAAAGTTCGAGCATCAAACCCATTGTGTCGTTTTTGTAGTTGATGCTAATGTCATGCACATAAATATTCCTCAAGCCTATGTCAGGAAAATAAGAGAACTACAAGATGCCGTGAAGCGATTACGTAAGTAAACAGAGCTTTTATCTTCCAAAAAGACGTATCGTCCGTTGTTATACGATGGTTATTACTGATACTGTCTTATATTTTCTTATATGTGACATAACCTAAATAAGATTAGTCACAACTTGTTAATGTGGAAGTCGGTTTTTATCGTTATCTTATTGCATAGTCATTTAAATAAAGACATTAGAACAAATATTTCTTTCTTCGTACAAAATTCTAACATGACTCGTAATTTTGTCACTATGCACCAAGAAAAAGAATAAACGGTTCTAAACTGTAAATGAAAACTGTTTACTGACTACATGCACATTGATATTTTCCTGCAATGTGTCTAATTATTTGGTCAAAGGCCGTCTAAAATCAGTTGAATTTTTGTAAAATTTACGGGGAAGACATGAATATAAGTAGAATTTTCCATGATCTTGTAAAACTCATTAGCCATTCTAAAATAAGTAAATTAATATAAAGCATCTTCCTGAAATGGTTTACGTATCTAGTTTTGAATTAATCTGAATAGGTTCTAGAATTAATTGGCATAAGTTCTGGGAACGTCTTTTCTTCTGAAGTTTCTTAGATTTTTAGTTCTTTCACTTTCTTGTTAAGTTTTTCAGATATTAAAGTTCCGTTCAACTATGATTCTTCCTACAAATTATTTTACATTGCTTTTAAAATCTCATTTTGGAATATAAATTTGTCCAAAATAATGAGACCAACAATAACGTTGACAATCCAGTAAACTATTCATTAAAATATCAAACACACAAATTAACAAATTTATCCGGCACTCTCAGATTTTTATGTCAAATGTATGATTGATGTTTTTAGTTGATATAAAGTTTATATTTTTAATACATTTTTGCATATTAATAAAGAATTAATTAAACCACCAACGATTAAATGATATGTCAATTGTAACTGTTTTATATAACTTAAGGTTACTGGCGCGTTTTGTTTTTTCTCGAATTTTAAGAGTCTTTCGGTATTTCCGTCGGTGTTGCAAATCCGTGGATTGTATATCGACAAAACGATCTCATTTATAAACTTCCTATCACAATTTTGATTTGATTACACTTTAATCGCTAATGCAATTCTCTAAATACAAAAATAAAATTAAGAATCTTACAGTCATGTTACCTAGTAAATTCTTTTTCAACCTATACCGACATTCAAAATTCTACGAACCGGTGTGAAATAGCCAATAACCACATTTGAGGGTTTTTTTTATTTTTAAAATAAAAAGCATGAAAAATTTTAAGATATTAGCAAATTCATTAATTCAAGTGCTTTCAAGTTACATTTGTCATGTACGTTATAGGTGTGCCACGTGTTTTGATCTTGACAAAAGCTGACGTTCTTTGCAAAGAGGTTCATGATAACATTACAAACATGTTCCGAAGCGTTAAGGTAAGAGAAGCTGTTAAAAATGCAGGCGAAATATTTAACATTCCTGAAGCCTCCATTCATCCAGTTACGAATTATGAAGATGAAGATGCTATTGAAATCAGTTGGAAAAGGAATATACCACTTCTCATCGCCTTAAGACAAATTACACAGTATGCAAATGACATGATTGAGGATGTCCTCGAGCATAGCGATAGTGACTAAACATTAGTCGTGGCGTGAATGACTTTTGTATCTTTTTGAACTTCCTTCTTTAACTTTATATAGTAGTGGATTACTAAACAAATTTATTTCTTTGCTACGGTACTAAATTACTTTGCTGAATGTTAATGTTAGAATCTTTCATTTATCTGTATAATACATAGTCATTTTTACTCTCAATGGTCATTTAATATGTATTGTACATTATTTTGTTATGTTAACTACTACATTGATAACATAGTAAATCATACAGTCTCTCTACTTGTAATATAGTTGGTGAGCGAACAGCATGGATCCTGATCAGACTGTGCGGATGCGCAGGCTGGTCTGGATCCATGCTGGTCGCAAACACACTATGTTGGTTTTGTCGTGACGCGACTCAAATCATGAAATAAGATACATATCTAATTTTAAAAAGTTGAATTTTTATTTGTATGTTTTATGAGTTGTCATTATAGATATCGTTACATTTCTGAACTACAAACAAAGTTAGCTTTTCGTTAATTGAAGATATGTTGAATGTGTAGATGTGTAGATCAATGATGACCCAATGTTTTAATAAATAACAACATATGGTCTACGTGAGCCTATTAAATATGCTTTTGATTGAATATGTTGTTGTTTCCATGTGTCATATTAAACGTAACAGCTGATAACAACTAAATTTATGGTAAATACATTGTTTTCAATGTAGTACCGCTAGCTAACATGTATACTCTTTTTAAAGAGGATTGTTATACACTGGGCAAATTTTCCACAAGTATTTTAAATATTGTGAAATAACTTTATCAATATTTTCTTTCCAAGTAATAGTTCATAAGAATATTTATATGGGATATGTTTATCAATATTTGAAATACTTAATATGGAAAATGTGTCCATTGCAAGCCAATCCATTTTAACTGAAAACAATGAAATTGGGTGCATTTTGATCAAATCTTATCACTTGAACAAGACGTGAAATCGTTTTGATAATGTTTTATTTCGAGGAATTTGGATGATATGTTAATGAATTGAGGTCTAAATGGAACTAACACTTATCCTAAAATTTTCGAAAAATAAAAAAGGAATTATGTCCAAATTTAAATGGAAAATTCAATTTCTAAAGCGTTATTAATCGAATAAACACTTTATATTTTTGTGTTATTTGGCATAATTAAAATGATTATTCTGATAAGAAAGTTGAAATCTTGAAAGCGAACCATTGATCCGGAGCTGCATGAAATGGCACACATTTTGTAAAAAAGCATTATAAGTACTATCATTTCAAACACAATCTCAATGGAGTTCCTTATATACCCTTTATAAAATTTTAGTCTGCATGTTTCTATTTAAAAAATAGTTTTGTTCAAAAATAAACTTCTATTAATTGTTTCAGTCTTATTTTGCCCGTAAATGCTATTTTCTTATTTCTTAAAGGCTTATTACTGTTGGTGCTCTATTACAGATTTTTAACACAAAATTGCCCATTAACCATATAACTGAGACAAGTTTACAAGTTTTATATTTGGTAACAGATGCAGTCGTGATAAGTATTTCGTATTGGAGTCGAAATACCAAATTGTTACTTAACATTTTACTGCATGAGCATATTGTGAAAAAAGCTGTTTTCACTGAAAAGCCTCCTTTCACAATTTCACACTGCTACGACACTATAAAACAATGTTTTAATACAAATCCAACTTGGTACGAATGTTGACTGGATCATAGCCATTGTAACAGCATGCTCAATCTTAAATTTCCTGTTACCATGGCAAAGGGGGACATCTCAAAATTGCCAAATTTACTGCTTTGCGCTGCTTTTTTGCTATTAAAACTGATTTCAAAGTGTTGCAACTTCTCAATGGATTGAGCTAAAGTCAAAAGGCTGTTCGGTGTTTGTTACAAGTTACCTTATGGTCGACCTAAGTCCATTTTTAGCCTTTCACAAGTCCAAAATGTTTTTGCAGATAATTGGGTCTGCTGCCTCCCCCCCCACCCCCTTTGAAAGCAGAAGGAGGCACTTCCCCCCTCTGGCAACCCCTTGATGTATCTATTTGATAGGGGATGGCGCCCAAAAAGAGATCACTTTTTTATAACACATCCGAAACGAAAACAAGTGTTTTGGATCTAAATAGGGCTTTTTTCACTGTATGAGCTCTCAAAAATGGGGATGAAAAGCCGTCAAAACACGTCTATATGAGGGTAAAGGTCAACAGAAAATAAAGAAACGTCTTTGAATTACCCAAAATCGAGTTCTTGAGAATGTACAGACTCAATCAAACCGAGTCTGCAGTTCTCTTGTAATTTTGTTGTGATTAATGCTTCCGAGGGATCACTTTGTTTCTAGATTTTTTCCATGTAAAAACATGACCTTACACATAATTTGGAAGACAAAAAGTTGTTTTCTTTTTAGACAATAAACAGAAAAATCAAAATAGTCTTAATGGAACAAGATATTAACTAAAGATACGATGATACGTTATAGAAATCTATTATAGTTATTGTGTTGTTTTGTTTTGATTTTTTCCTTCTCTTTCTTAATCTTTTTCTTCCTTTTTTATTTAGAAATCCATTCTTTCTGCAAATGTCGCTGTACTTTTAAGTTTAAATAATAATGTTATCATGTATGATCAAGCACGTATCAAATGCGATAATTTGTTTCTTGCTAAACCGAAATGAACGTAGTCAGGAAATACTAGTTTCCGTCCGGAGAGTTGTCTTCCTGGTTTTTATTTAAAAATCACCACATTGCCACACAAACCTTTGAGATTCTGCCTTGAAACCTGCGTTTTAATACTTTGTGCTACTGTAAATGTTTTTACAAGCATAACAGTTTTCATTGTTTTTATTTTATATTAACTTATCTCTCACGATGAAGACGACCGATCTCACTAATAGAATATACAGTTATATACCGGATGATTACCATTTAAAACAATCACACGAAAACGTGAGAGGGCATACGTCCGATAAAAAGGAACTGTATGAAACCCTAGACAAACGGAATGCGCGAACGGATGAATACGATACATTAAAGCCATTACAACCTGGAAAAGTTGATTCAAGTACCAAAGTTGGGAAAGTATCATTAAAGGAATGTATGCTTGTTATAGTGGTCATCGTCGTATTTTCTATGTCAGTCACATGCCTGGCTCTCGTTTTCACTTTGTCGAACAGGGGTATGTATTATAACGTTCCTATAGGCTTTAGTACTTCGTTTAATTCATACAAAATTTTGATATACTGATTACTAGTACCTTAATCTAAGTGAATGAATTTTGCGCAAACATATTTCGAAAAGTCCATAAACTGAAACGTATACTTGTCATTTGTTTTTTTTTTACAGTTGATGTTAACTCGGCGCATCTGTAAACAAAAACTAATCTCATCAGTCCCTAAGGTGTTTGCCCATTATACAGATTACAATGCTGTCTTAAGGATAAAACATTTTGTTGGAATATTTTCAAAAGTAATAACGTTGTACCAGATGCAAACTGGTTGATAAATGCTTGATAAAAAGAACTTGGAGTGTCGGATTTTCTGTTATCACTTTATTTGTTTTGTCTACATAGTTACTGATCATGAGAAATACTGTGTTATTGAATCTGTATTTCAGTGTCAAGTCAATTAGATCACATAAATACGATGGAAGGACACTTTAAAGGAGAGATTACAAAGCTGTATACAGAAGTTAACGATTCACAAGGAAAATACCTCAAAAATCAAAACATTGGTATATATTAATTGTGATATATATTTAATTTGTCATAGTATTATATCGTTATCAAGAAAATATCTGCCTAGGTTATACAAATATGTCGCTGGAACATGTATACCGGTACTTACAATGTTATCAAAGTATCAGCTTCCTACTGCAACAATGTCAATGACGTATTATCTAGATTATCAACACGATCTAAATTATAAAATCAGAAGGGTATGCTTTGAATATATATGATTTTCCTGAATGCAAATTTTTCGTAACATTTTACGTCAAATATTGGTATCACATTCGTTTTTGATATTTTTGAATATTATGTGTCTATGTCAAATTGGCGTTATATTATTTACCAATAGTTGAGGTATTTAAAAGTTCAGCTATGCTAAAGGCTTTAAAGATTATCATATCATTATTTCAGATCGTCATGTTGCGTTCACTGCCAAAGGTGCGTCCGGTAAAAATCCAATGATTTTCAAAGAAACTATTCAGAACTATGACAACGCTTACAGTGAAACAAGTGGCAAATTCACGTGTCCATCTGCAGGCATTTACTTTTTTCTATCCTCATTGAGCGTTGAAGATGATTTGTTAGTCCTTTCAGACTTAAAATGCTTTCTGTATGTAAACAACAAAGAGGCGATAGGAACCCCTGTCAACGTTTATTTTGACAACACTTACGCTGCGACCATAGTTGGAACATTTTATTTAGAGACAGACGACAACGTGTTTGTGGGATGTCGCAATGGCGACGGTTTTCGGCGCCCAAATTTTAGTACATTTACAGGATTCTTAGTAGCTCTTGTTGAATAATTTGCAGAATTCAAATTTCAATAAGCATTGCAAAAAGTTTATCAAAATTTGATACGCTGATTATACGCACATTTTGAAATAAATTGACGATAATTGAAAGCATGCCAGCGGTAAAGTCTAATACAACAAATGTATACAAAGTGAATACATGAAAACGACAGTCAGTATGATAGTATTTAAAACAAAAAAATGTGCAATAGTCTAGCATCGGGTAAAACTATCACTTTAATCTAGTTTATATGTTAGTTTCTACCGTTTGTTGCTTCAATTTACTCTCAATTAGGAAATAATTGTGACTACCTTAATAACTTGTCAGCAAAGAAAACCACGATCTGTGCGTAAGCTTAAGAGAATTGATATAGTTTTGTCGCATCACAATAAGCACGTAGTGATGACAAACTTTCATAAGATCAACATCATACGGCGGATATATTTGATATCTACGAAAGACCGGTAGAGCCATTTCAACTTCATGAATTCTCGATTTCATTTTCATGAATTCATAATTTTAACTTCGTGAATTCCCGTTTTCAACATATTGAATACACGATTTCATGAATTTTCGATTTCAACTTCAATAATTCACAAATTGAAGTTGAAATCGTGAATTCATGAAGTTGAGATCGTGAATTCATGAAGTTAAATTTGTGGACTCACGAAGTTGAATTCGTGAAGTTTAAATCGTGATTTTATGAATTTGAAATCATGAATTCTTGAAGTTGAAATTGTAAAACTTCACGAAGATGAAATCAGGAATTCATGTATTCATGGAGTTGAAATGTCCCCACCAGTTTTTTGTAGATTACTGATATCATTTCGAATGTTTATTTTGAGTTTATTCTTTAAAGTAATAATGTTCTAAAATTATCTATTCTTGACAAAAGATATTTCCAATACGTCTAAAGTTTTTGATAAAGTTACCACTCTTGTAATTTCTCTTAAAATACGAGGAAAAGAGCGTGCTTGATTAAAGATTAGTAGAATGACGGAAGCAATATTTGATCTAATTGGACCCGTGTACATGTATCATATGTAATGACGTTCATGTATGGGACGGAAGTGACGGAAATGAGTGATACATGTAATATGTGATATCAGCATTTTAAATACAAATACCAAATATATCATACCACTGTGTTAAGCTTTGTTTATAGTTTCTGCAAGTAAATGGTCACTCCTAAATTTTATAATACTACACATTTGTATGGATAATCGTGACCTTTATATTGTTTTATACACGGCTGCTGTCGATTTATAAAGAAATCTCGCTTTACTTAAATCAAAGTCCCGAAAGTACTGGAAGAGATATTGAAAACTTTGAATGCATGTACCAGAGTGGTAGGTGAAAATGAACTAAAAGATGCTTTTGAAGAAAAACTTGTATCCAACGCACCAAGCGGTCATTGGAAATGGGAGTTAAAGGAGAACAGTGACCTTTATTTTAGACCTATTTAACTTCAAATTAGTCAATGAATACAAATATTATTTGCATTTGAAGACTGGGTGCTATGAAACGGACTTTCCACTAGGGTGACCTTTGACATACTGATGTCAAAAGCATTAGGAAATATTTATTCATCAGGATAAATAATAAAATGAAGTTTGAAGAGATGAAGTAAAAAAGAACTTAAGATATCGTTGGAAACGACTACGGGTTAGGTGACCTTGACCTATTGACCAAAAAAGCAATACAGATTATCAAGTCGACGGCAGACATTCGATGAAGTATGAAGACATTGGGTGTAAATAAACCTTTGAAATCATGGATAAGCGAGTTTCTACTATATACTATGGTGACCTTGATGCACTAACCCTACTAAGCATCCACTGGGAACTGAATTTGCACTAATGATTAGAAGCAATTTTAATGTATTTGAGTTCTAACAAAATGTACCGTACAACATCTTTTTTTCTTTAGTTTTGACTGGAAGTGGTAACACCAGAGCTGATAGTAATGTTAGTAGAGGAGAAAGTCTACCAGACTAAGTGACTCGTGGCCACAACATAGAATATCGTGCGGACGACCTAAATATCTCGTGGCCACGACTTAGTTACTCTTGGCCACGACAAAGTATCTTGTTCGCACGACTTAGTAACTCGTGGCCACGACATATTATCTCGTGACCAAGACATATTATCTCGTGACCACGACATAGTATCACTTGCGCCCGAGATAAAAAAAAAACGCACACACTCATTTCACCTCTGTGACACCGTACGTGCCCTATAACATGAAAACAATCTTTCGAAAAGTGGTTGGTATTTTAAGAAATCAAACTATACTGCATTTTCTATCCAGCTTATATATCTGTGGCGCGTTTTTACTTTTAATAATTATTATTGTAAAATCTATCATCAGATTTTATTTTGTAAAATATTTCGCCATAATAATATAAAAATACAAGCATCATTTTCTTAACAATTCGGTCCAGTTAGTGTTTTGTTTGTCCAAGCTGATTAAATCGACTTTGGTCTGAAGTTTCCGTGACTCAAAAAACCGATACTGCAATTTTCATCTAATTTTGCTCTTTTTAATGCTTCCGAAGAATCACTTTTTCCAGATATTTATACATCACAACAGCAGGTGTCAAGTGTTGTGCGGTGGTCGTAAAATGTTGCCCCGAACTTCAATCAGTGTTGTTGCTTTTTTCTTGTCCTTCGGGATCATTGAGTCTAGCATTTTTAAGTGTTGAGAATTGAGAACCGCTCTAGCCGGTGCTATTGGGTGAAGATTGTTGCACTTTTTCATTATCTCTCAACACTGAGTCTATTTTCATGTAATTTTGATGTTTAATGCGTTCGAGTGATCACCTTTTTCCAGATATTTAAAAATATCAGATAATTAAGTGATCATAACAAAATAATAAATTATTGTTAAAAGCAGATTAAACAGAGATGAATTAAGTCACTCGTTCTATATGGAGGGCGTTCGTGGCAAGTTTACATGTAGATCTTAACAACTGACTAAACATGGAAAACAACAACACATTTACAAGCTCGTATCTTCCATTGCATATAATACACAAGCAAGTTTGCACACTGAGCGATATTTATCTGTACAAGATTGGTAAAACTTGAATACAGAAAAGAAGAGTTTAAGGAAACGTGTTTCTAGTAGTACGTTTACACAGTAGCTTGTTTAAAATGACAAAAGTAGATTCACAAAGTTAAACGATTTCACGTCATGCATGACGCCCGCCCTACTTTGAGTTTTTACGAAATTCTGTGACGGAAATGTACCGACAGGTATAAAATCCGACACCTCTACCATATTTCTCAATAAAGTGATGGGAAACACGGCGTCCCCTCTAACTTTTTTGAATTGAAAAAGGTAATTTTGGTATAAAATGAAAGATTACTTCATTGGCTTTCTAAGAATGCATTAGAAATAAAATTGAATTAAATAGATGTATTAAAATTTTTGCGTCAAATTTTATCATTTTTCTCTGAAAATCACACTCTCAAATTCGGCTAGAAAAAAACACTGGTGTCTCCTCCAAACGTTTTTTTTAATTTCTTGATCAATTTTGTTAATTTTGGATTGAAATAAAAGAGTGCTTCATAAGTTTTATAGTCCATGATTATAAAATGCCTCAAAATAAAAAGAATTAAGGTTAATTATTAAACTTTTCGTTTCAAAGTTTTCCATTTTACTTTCTGAAAACCACACTCTAAAATTCAGTAAGAAAATCACGGCGTCCTATTTACTTTTTATGACTTTATCAATCTTAATAATTTTGTTGTAAAATGAAATAATACTTCATGAACTTTCTAGTGATGCCTTAAAAATAAAAAATAATTACGTATTAAAATTTTTGTTATCGTTGTTTTTTTTCCTCACTTCCTTTAGATGTTTTATAAATTGATCAATTTTCAAAATGACAAAAAAATGAATATAGAATGAAAGTTAAAATCATAAGCTTCAAGTGTATTAAACATGTATTTATTTGTACTGAAAATACCTTATTAGAGATTGCACATATGTGTTACGGATTTCGAAAAGGAAATCTCGGTGGCCACTTTAAAATTCTATTTTAGTCAAATACTCTCATAGATTTTGTGTGCTAATACATTTTTTCAATGATACCAATACAAATATTTGCTGGTGTTTAGGTTTTGAATAAAATTACTCGCTTGAAGTTGGCTCATAAAAAATTCCAATCGCCGATGTTTCTCAGGAAAACACGAGGTTAAAATATAAAGTTAGTGTCTAAGTTATCTTAATCATTTTGTACTAACTAAATGGTAAAATCAGCCATTTTCAAGTGATGTAGCTAGTGATAAACTTTTGGTTACAAATGCAACAAAAATATGTAAGGAAGAATTTTGCGTGTTTTCCTTCAGTTTTATTTAGAAATAGATGAGAGGCGCCGGATTTTATACCTGTCCGTAACAGAAATTCGTAAATACTCAGAGAAGGGCGGGGCGTCGAGGCCAACTTGGTTTTATATGACACTAGTAATGGTAGGTTCCGGTTAGTGGACTCGAAAATGATTAATATAAGTTTAAAGAACTTATTTCGCAATCGAGCTAAAATGAATAGGGTTAAGTTTTAAATAACCTTTCTAACAAAACAATTGATTTGAAATTCTCTTTGGGTATAGTAATATATGATTTCATTTGCTAGGTTCAACGCCTCTACCACTTCAACCGCCTTCCCCACCTCCTTGTCCTTTCACAAGTAACCCATGGAGAACAACACCGGCATGGAATGAAGATGTACGATTCTTGTTTTCTCTGAAAAGATTCAATAAACAGCATAGTGTTACGAGCTAAACGCAACAGAGATGATAACGCAGCAACAAATTTTACAGTTTTTAATTAAAGAAAAACAGTTATTTATAATAATGCAACAAAACATTAAAGTAAAGTTTAATTCACAATTGTCCACGATTAAAATCTAACAAATGTCTTAAAGTTTAATTCACAGTTTGAAATTCAAATATTGTCCATAACATAAATTTAATCAATATCCAATGTCACAGCAGAATAAATACAACATGTCCAAAATACTTCCCACACAGAATTACAGAATCCAAACTTATATACTCGTATTACTATGTTAGCAGTACAATAGCACACAATCAATATATCAATATCACACAATATCACAAATTAACACACACACACACACACTCGAAGTACAATTATTCGCCATATATATATGGACAATCTAGAATAATAAACTACTTAGAGAAAGAATATTCCAGAATAAACATGTAAAGAACTTTTTTGAAACATGAAAAATTATATAAACATCAAATAAACAAAATTATTAAATATGTTAGTGGCATGAGTAGGAATCGAACCCATGACATCGAGATTATCAGTCCTGCGCTCTCCCTACTGAGCTTTTCAGGAAATAAATACTAAACACATTTAAAGTAAAGCCTATATACATGACATTAGACATTTTCCGGAAACACACTTTTTAATTATCATTTTTATCATTAAACATATGTTGTTTTTCATTGCTTAGATTTATGATATATAAAAGGGTATACAGTACGAGGGGTAGTCAAAAATAATTGAGATTTCTTGAATGTCTGTAACACAAAGACATTCAATGACAGTTTTACATTCCCGCAATTTAAACACACAAATAGATGTTTTGATTGTTCATACTACGGTGAAATATTACAAGTTGCGGTAAATTTTGAGAGTGTCATTCATTTCTTTGGCGCTTCTTGAATTCCTGTACCAATTTAAAATAGGAACACTGCAGGTCGGATACTTTGGTATCATTCAAAATATCGAACGCAATTTTCCTGAAAAAATTCAAAATTCCACGTCAAGCGGAAGCCAGGATCAATCTGAAAAACGACGTTATGAATATCATTGATTTTGTATTTATTAAAAGCTTAAGCTACATGTATTTATTAAAAGCTTAACAAATCTTAACATTTAACTTGTTTATTGAATGTTACATATTTTTTGCAATACAATAAAATGTATTGGCAATTGTAATTTTATGATATTAAGGGTAATGATTTTATGTATTTCAGTTTGAATTGTCACTGCGTGCACAAATAGAACAAATACAACCAGAATTGAAACCTACTATCGTACTAGCTGGACCAGTTGGAGCAAGAAAGTCTTCATTAATGCAATACTATCTGTATCTAAAGGACATAAGGTTGATCTGAAAGTGGGAGCAAAAGTTGTACAACTAGTGTAAGTTAGCGTTTTATCTAAAATTTTGAATTTGATTTTCTTTTTTGACATTTTGAGGTCATTAAGGAGGCAGATAACTTATACATGAAAAAATGTAAAAATAGAGTGTAATTGTAAACAAAAGTAACAAGGGCAACATTGACGCAAAATACGCCCGTCACAAAAGCTTTTGAAAGATATGCAGATATGCATAAAGAAGATGATGAACATTTGTGTCAAGTTATATTCAAATCCCTTTATGCATGTAGAGGATTTGCTCCAGATAGGGTTTTTCAATGACCTCTAAGTATGACTTTGACCTTTGATTTGGAGACCTAGTTCAAGCTATTAATACCGTGGTTTCGCGTTTTCGCCCTCGAAATCAAATCGTGTTTTCGTGTTTCGCCTTCGCGATCGGGGGTCATGATTTGAACAAACTTGGTAGAAGTGTTCAAGGTAATGTTAAATACCAAAGCATAAGGCTCTAGGCCTTGTGGTTTCAGAGGAAGATTTTTGAAGTTTTTTCAGTATCATTCCTATATACTGATAAGCCCCAAGGGCAGGGCCATTTTGAACCCGGGGGTCATCATTACTTTTGAAGAAAACATTTAAAGGTCCTCTAAATGATGCTTCGTACAGAATCTCAAGGCTCTGGACCTTGTCGTTTCAGAGAAGATTTTTAAAACGTTTACGGACGGAGACGAGGACCACGGATGACGAATAGAGTGTGATCACGTAAAACTCAACTGGCCACGAAGTGAGAGGTAGCCTTTAATTCGTAAAAGAAGCTTTTCCCTTGGGTTTAAGGATAAGGATCTGCCGTTGCATGCAATGAAAGTAAACGATACAGAACACTCAATAATGAGTGATGTTGGACAAATTAACCACATCTGCTACCTCCAAAATGCATTATACCACAACTTCACACGGATAATAAGCTACACCAGACTGACCTAATGTTAACCTTATGATAATTATTCACATAATGAATATGTTTTCTGCACATACATATAACTGCCAAATTTATTATTATAAGAATAATCTCATGTCACTTGTCAGCTTAAACTTGTACTTACTCTATTTCTAGTCAGTAATACGAAAACGCAAAACACGATATGAGATCGCGAGAGCACAATGCCAAAAATATCGCTTTGTGCCATTGATATCGCGTTTTCTCGTTTTTGCCCTACTGACTGCGAAGGCGAAAACGTGAAAACACGATGGGATATCGAGTACGAAAAAGCGGAAACACGATATTAATAGAGCGATAACGCGATATTTTTTGCATCGTGTGTTTGCGATCTCTTATCGTGTTTTCACTTTATCGTATCTTGTTTTCGCGTCAAGGTATCGTGTTTTCGCGATTTCGCCCTTAGGACGACAGCGCAAAACCGCACTGGCCCGAACGGAACACCGTAGAAATACAGAATAAAAAGCTTTATAGTTATTTCTTGATGAACACAAACCCTAACCTTGTTGTCAACGATTATTGATCAATGAAAATCCGTGTGTAAAAGTTCTTAGTTTAGATAAAGTTTGACAAAAACACCAAATTGGTGCCACTGGCATTAGTGACGTGTACAAGTATTTGTGAAATATATTAATTTGTTTATTTTGTTGCTCATTTCAGTATGACAAATACACAGATAATTCCTTACTCGACAAGTTTCGTCTAAGGCATTGCATGGGGATATAACAAAGTGAAGAAAAGGGATTCAATGTTGCTGACGTGGTTTCTCTTCTTAACGGGCATATTAAAAGGATGGTTATAAAGTAAGTGATGAATTAAAGTATGATGAATTAAAGTATGATATTAGGTTTCCCTTTTTGTAAATGTGCTTTGATTTATTCGGTCAAATGTTAGAACAGAAATAATGGATTTTATGTGTTTGGCATAAGAAACAATCAGTTTTGATTGGATGAGTACAATAATCACGAACAGCAGAAACATTAAACATTTTCATTTATTATGCTTATGATTTTATGATCATTGTAATTTACAGAATTGTTAATTTCCTTTATTATTTTCGAATTTCAGTTTAACCCAAGAAGTCCTATTTCACCAGAACACAAGACCCGCTGACGTGTTGATCCAGAGTTCAAACATCAGACCCATTGTGATGTTTTTGAAGTTGATGCAAATGTCATGCACTCTAGCATTCCTCGACCCTTTGTCAAAAAAATAAAAGAAATGCAAGATGCAGAAAAGCAATAACGTAAGTGAAGAGGGCATTTATCTTTCGGAAAAACCAACAATCATTCAATTTGTCCAAAATCACGAGACCTCCAATAACATTGACGACTCCGCAAACTAATGCACATGACATTATCGAAAAACACATAAAAAGCGAATACATCTGGCACTTTCAGTTGTTTATGTCAAATGGGTGACTGATGTTTTTCAAACGTATTCAAATTTGATAATTTTCATATACTTTGCATATTATTGAAATATTTATATAACCGCAAATCATTAAATGACTTAACAATCATAAATGTTTTTCATAGGTATTTTTGATTAGTTACTTGCAGTTTTTGTTTTCGGAATTTAAGTGTTTTCGGCATTTTTGTCGGTAGAGGGGAGATTTTCCCATGCATAAAATAGCACACTACACCAACTCATAAAATAATGTGTTTGACTTACGTCCACAGCTGTTCGCAATCACAACTTTGAGTTTGTTCTGTCATTATTAAATCATAAAATAAGCGCTGCTTACATTAATACAAAAAAATTTTTTTGCAAGTAAAAGCAGATTTACGTCGGCCAAGCATGATTTGAAAGATACTTTCTTGTTTCTTTTTCCCCAACTCATATGTCAACATGACATTTTTTATCATATCAGCTGATATATTTTGTTTTAATCAATTTTTAAAAAAGGCTCCTTAATTACGTCCTTTATATTTACATATTAAACCTGAACTTTTATAGAATCAATTTAAACACAATACAATCCATTTTTGGTACAAGACATCAGCTGAAGAAAATGAACATTTCCAGTGTCAATGTTGGTGGGGTCGAAGTCAACTGTGTTGACAATGTGAGAGACCTTGGAGTACAGATGACCTGCACTTTAAGTTTTGACATCCATATTCAAAAGAAGTGTCAGATTGCACACATGCAGTTAAGAAATTTGAAAGCAATCAGAAAACATCTCACTCAGAAATCTGCAGAAATCCTTGTTCACGGTTTGATTCATTCACATTTAGACTTTTGCAATGGATTATTTGCTGATATTCCAGCCTATCAACTTGATAAATTACAACGTGTGCAGAATTATGCTGCTAGAATTGTCACTGGAGCTGCTTACTATCAATCAAGTGCTGAAATTCTTAAATCACTCCACTGGCTTTCAATTCGAGCAAGAATCATGTACAAAGTTATTGTGACTGTGTTTCGTGTTGCAAATGGCACCGCTCCATTGTATCTTCGTAAATTGTTCACTAAATGCCAGAGTCAGTACAGGAAAAGACTGAGATCCTCATCATCTAGCCACATTCGGTTTGATATACCATCAACAAATTCAAAACTTGCTGATAGATCCTTGGCTATTGTGGGACCTAAATGGTGGAATTCATTGCCAGACTATCTGAAAGACATTACCAATGAAAATCAGTTTAAGGCCAAACTTAAAACATACTTGTTTGGACTGTTTTTCAACTAGAGTTGTAGATTGGCTGTGCCATCGAGACTGGGTTTGGGAGTGTCTTGATCAAGCATATGTGTATATAGTCTTAATAATGTACAGCGCAATCGAATATTTAATACATTTTTGCGCTATATAAATGTCTTGTATTTGTATTTGTATTTATGATACATGAACCTAAATTGTATGAAGCTTATTTATTCTTTTAAAAGTTATCTTCGCTACTTACAATGAATTTTTTTTTGTTACAGTTGGTGCGACTAGAACAGCCAAAAATCGGCAGCGGAAATAATTTAAGCTAAAAAGTAGTACTAGCATAAATTCCCTTTATCTGACTTTTAAGAATCGAAATGAAATATTATCGCTGTGGGCGGCACAGTTTATTGATTTTTAACACCGATTTGTCGTTTGATATAAAAAGTAGATCTCTATGCATCCTTACCTCGAACCGTTTGCAATATCAGTGTAAAATAGCCGATTACCACCGCTGAGATTTTTATTTATACGATGAAGAACATGTAAAATATTGAAATATTAGCATTAGCCTTAATGTAAAAGCTTACAAATAATATTGTTTTCATGTATGACATAGGTGTACCACGTGTTTTGATCTTGACAAAAGCTGACGTTCTTTGCGAAGAGGTTCATAATGACATTACTAATATGTTCCGAAGCGTTAGGGTAAGAGAAGCTATTAAAACGGCAAGCGAGGTGTTTAACATTCCCGAAGACAGACTCCATTCATCCAGTTATGAATTATGAAGATGATATTATAATCAGTTGGGAAAGGAACATACCACTTCTCCTCGCCTTGAGACAAATAACACAGTCGTCAAATGACAGGAGTGTAGCTGTCACCAAACATAGCGATAGTGACAAACATAAGTCGTAGCGGGAAAACTTTTATATCTTTTTGAAACTCTTCATTTTAAGACTTATTATTTGTAGTGGATTACTTTACATATTAATTTCTTTACTACGGTACTAAATTACTTGTTAATTGTTAATGTTGAAATCATTCATGCATCTCTAAAATATGTAGTCATCTTTACTTTCAATGGTCATTTGATAAGTGTTGTACTTTATTTGTTTAGGTTAGCTACATTGTTTTCATAGTAAATCTTTGTATGAGAAGGGTCTAATTTGAACGAAAATCCATTTTCATTTCATTTTAGTCGCTAATTCACAGACACTTGAAAGGTACAGTGTACTATTTTTTTTGGTAACACTTTCTAGTTGAAGAAAAGGCAATCATCTTAATTATTGGCTGGGGTTTGTAAATTTTAAAAATCATCCTCAATTAACTTAAAAAATTGGCAGGATACTTGAAAATAGTATAAAAAACAAATTTCCATTTCGACACTTTCAAACAATATAACTGTATTTGTGTGGTAAACGAATGCGGATTGTCAAAAGATTTGAAAATTGAATGCCTTTTAGGTTTTAATATCTTCACAACGAGCTAGACTTACATTGTATAAGAAAGGAAAATTCGCAGGCTCAAAGTGCTAAAAATAGCGCATTCAGATTTTATTTATCGACTGATGTTTTCTTAAATGTGTAAGAAGTATACCTCGGTTAGACCTCTATATTTAAATGGAGTATAAGGGCACTGGGATCAAAGTCAGTGTTATAAATGCTTATTTGTTAAACTTGTCCATAAAACCTTATTTACCGATGTATTTCGTGTACTGTAGAGATATTTCTTGAGTGGTCCTCTAGGACTGAAAATGAAATAACAAAAAAAGTGAATTCAAACGAGTTAATATTTCCCTTTCCTTTATTTTGAGCTTTCAAGTTTGCAAAGAAGAAAAAATATTCTTTCGAAGAGTATATATTGCTCTAAAATCTCCTCCTAAAACTCATGAAACTATCACATAAAATTAAGTAACTATCAGATAAACTCAAATTACTTTTATATAACCTCATGTGACTATCAGACAAGCTAAAGTAACTATCAATATAAATTCAAGTTACTTTCGGATAAACTCATGTGACTATCAGACAAACTCATACAGCTCTTAGATAAACACAATAAACCATTACATACACTACATAATTATCAGATACACTGAAGTGTATCATATTTTCAATGTACAAAAATCAGCATATGTGTGTAATTGAACCTTCTCTAAGATGTATTCTGCAGTTGTTAGTCTACGAAAGACCGGTGTTGACATTTAAACTATTTTAATTATCGGGTTCATTTCAACTTCACGAATTCATGATTTCAATTTCACGAATTTACGATTTCATCTTCATGAATTAACGATTTTAACTTCATTTCAACTTCACGAATTCACGATTTTAACTTCTTAAATTCACGATTTCAAGTTAATGAATTCACGATTTCAACTTCATGAAGTGACGATTTAAACTTTATTTAACTTCACGGCCCCATGAATTCACTATTTTAACTTCACGATTTTAACGTTATGAATTCAGGATTTCAACTTTATTTTAACTTCACGAATACACTACTTCAACTTTTTAAAAGCTGAAAAAGTGATTTCATAAATAATTCAGTATGATAAAAAGTTTAAAGTTATAATTTTAGTTCACGAAGATGATATTGGGAATTTTTGAAGTTGATATGTGTCCACCGGTTTAAGTAGATACTGTTGTCCGGGGAAAATTTCTAGTTATGACCTGGAACTAAAAGTAATTATACTTTTGGTACCAGTTATGACTATCTAAACAATAAAAAGTATAGGAAGACGTTCATCTATCCTTACTAATGTATAGAGTCAAATGCAAGACTGTTAGTCCAAGATAGCAAAGTCATTTCATTTAAACTTTGCTCTTTTTTGATGTACAACACTTTGATGCGTTACTAAGTGCATTGTATAGGATGAATCTTATTTTGTTGTTTGGAAATTGAAACCAAATTGAAAAATATCAAACCAACACTGCAATTCTCATTCGGGTGTTGTTGTAATTTTGAGTTTATTTTCTAAGGCTAACTTAAATATCTCCACGATCGAGTACAAGTACTATCAAATCCCTCGTAAATTTTGTCAAAGGGCTTCTAACAAACACTTCATTTCAAGTACCCTGTCTCAGATTATATGACTCATTACCAAAACCATGAGCACTTATAAAATGTTTTATTAAGTTGTGTAAATCATCGGCATATATTTCAACTAAAATGTAATTATGAATTGTAAACGCATACCCTTTGTTGTGTTTCTTCAATAAACATGTGTGAGTTTTATTCTTTAAACCTCTGTCGTACCAAATATACATATTTCAGCTGAATGTATTTATTCATTATCCTTTTCAATGCTGTGTCTTAGCGTGAAATCGTATTTGTGCAAGAAGCACACTTGTCACGCCATCTTTCTAAAAGAACCCACTGCCCTGCCGTCGTAAGGAAAATGTAGCATTGGAATGGCAGATGTCAAACAATTCCGCACTACGAGTACAAATACAAGATACCGTGAAGGATTGTACATAAAGTCTGTTTGAATATAAATATGACATGTTGGGGCATTCGTCACTTCTGTGACATTTCTACTTTTATTAACATTTTTCAATTACTGGATGCCTGTTTTTGTCAAACGTCAGAACAGGATTATCTTAATTTTTGCAAAATATTTATTATGGGTTTAAAAATACTTCTTTATTAAAAGCTTTATTGGGAAATAAAGATCCTCGTGAGTAAACAAGTTGTTCATCAAAGAGAATTTCAGTCGTTTCAAATACTTTAAATCCGTTTAAATCTTTGATATTTATACAGTGAATTGTCAAGCTCTTGGACACATATAATAAATATCTATTGTAATAAATTATATCTTCAAAGTCGTTCTATTTTCGAACATTTAAAAATATAAGGCCAAGTTTCACTTATTACTTTGATAAAAAATATTAAACTACGTATACAGCAGAAACGATTGGGAAGAGTCGAAATTCGGTCGATGTATATAAACGTTTACCATTTATTTTACGTTTACCGTTTTTTTTTTTTCAAAGATGTGTTTTCGTATTCATTTACATAGTTTTCATTTCTATAATGTTCTAATTTCTTCTACAGTTGTATAAGATTATATTGACAGAATGCTATAATGTTAATTAATATATGTTTTTTAACTTGATTTTAGGATTTGATCCGCATTTTTTCATTTCATTTAAAACAAAAGTGGTGATATTTATAATACTGTCTTAAACGGTGTTTGACTGGCTACTTATGAAAACTTTCCCTATAAATATAATATAACCTACGGGACTCTTTGTGAATTACATCTGTATTAAATACAATAATTCGTAACCTGAAGTTTTATCAAAATAATACTTGAAGTGGTGTTTGCTAATTATTTAATCCATAAATTTGTCCACACTCAAAAAAACACTATAATTTATTATAAATTTGAATGAAAAACGAATTACAATTATCTACGAGACTAATCTTAGGACTAACCCTTTCAATGTTTAGACTAATGGGGTTTTTTTTCTGGTCGCTCTTTATGCCTCCATTACTCACTAGTTTAAACTAGATTCAATTAAATTTTTGGTGATATGTTTCAACAAGTTTTCATTTCGCTAATCTACGGCTTCATTTCTTAGCCACGGTTTATAGCAACATTGTGCAAAAAACTATAACAACTTAAAACATCATTATAAAATTACAAGATAAATATGTTGATATAATGGTTGATCAGGGTCGATGTCAGGTAGTTTTGTTATGTACGAGATGAAATTTAGTTTATAGATACATGTAAATTTAGTGATATAGCTAACCATAGAGCTACCTCACCGCTATTATTTTACATATAATCGCTACCAATATTATAGACGACTTAGGTAGGGACATGTATGACCGGTACCGTTTGCCTAGTGGTTAAGGCGTCCGCCTTTGGATCGTAAGGTCGAAGGTTCGAGTCAAACGGGGAGCGTAAATTGAAGGATGAATGTTCTCATGGGACTCATTCCGAAATGGGCGCTCCGTGAGCCGCGAGGTAATTAAAGTGAATGGTTTCCGATTTCTATCCGCGTAGCCTGGCATAGTTGTAGGAGTTGCGAGGTACATCGTATGCAAGCAAAAGATGTCTCATAAGTCAGAAATGGCTGGCCATTTCAGTAGGGTAGACCCTATAATAAGCAAGACTTTTACCTTTATCTTTTTTGTATGTTGTACTTTTAAGAAAATGTTCGTTACATGAAAAAGTATTTGCAAAGAAAAATACTATTTTGTCAACATGGTGTCCTTATGTTACGCTGTAAATGATCCAAAATTTTAAAAACAAGTTATTACAATAAATAACTGTTATCAAATGATCACAATGTCAAGTTAAGACGCACATCAGTTAGTAACTCTTGCGCATGGCATAGTATCTCGTGCGCGTCAAGTAATTATCTCCTGCGCGCACACACACATGTCACTGTACATTCCATACCTATCTGTTCATTTAAATTAATATCACAAGAAATAAATGAAATGTGTAATTATAATTACAATAAGTTTTGCAAGTGCTTTAATCTATTAAATAAAAAATGTTGCATTGACGTAAAAGCAATTCCATAGACTAACATAAAGTGAAAACATGCCTGCTTCATATTTTCTAAATGGCGTGCATGTCAAATGTACGAAGATTTATTATATGCAACTATTAAAGTGTACTGTTATTCCAAAATATTTGTTGAATTTGAGTGAGATACCTTATAAAATTGTTCTAATGTAGCTGGTATAGAGTTTCATTATTGGCACTTAATGTATCATAAATTAATGTGAAGATGTTTAAAGATGTAAAAGGAAATAAATAAATTTTGACATTTTTTAATCTCAATTGACCAGACTGCCTGAGAATTATTTCATGCGCACTGCTCAGTAACTCGTGTGCACCACTTATAGTAACTCGTGCGCAAGGCATAGTATCTCATGACTAACATAAACTGGAAACATGCCTGCTTCACATTTTCTAAATGTCGTGCATGTCAATTTCTTTATTTCAATCAAAAAATATAAAGGGACTCAATATTATTTATCACGAGACAGGTTTTGCATTCAATAGAATTATAAATATAATTATAAATTTGCAACACTGCTGGGTCAGTTTATTCTGGCATTCCTAAGATGGAACTTTCTGTTATCCAATACAGGACATATAAGAAATACGAACTAAATCGTACAATATAAAAAGTACATTCCACTTTGTGTCCGCGGTCAAACTTGATTACCTTTGTATACCTTTATTTGAACAACTTATGACAGAAACTCAAGATAAAAAAGATTTAAGACTCGGCAGTGACACATCAGCAATAACGTTGTAAATAAAAGAATGTAATCTAAAAGGATAACACTTGATAGTGCTGATTTACGACAATTGTGACAATTCAACTTTAAATGTTTTTCACTATATCACTTAAACCAGCTACATACAAGACATACGCAAATAGAAACGTTGACATTTTGACAGTTCTTTACATATACACTTTGCTTTTTCTATTTAATTTTGATAAAATTGCATGTTTAACAAATCCTTATCTCCATAATAAAACATTTGAATGCGTTGTATCATATTTCTTTCTTTAATCAAGTCTTCACATTTGTAGCTTCATATTCTCCTTATATGCAGTCAGAAAGAAAATGTTTTCTATTGGCCGCTTTGAGTTAGATTATTTAGCACCTGGACAAAGGGTCAAAACTGATACAGCACGTTGCCCGTGAATTAAAAACTAAACAGTTCGTAGGCATGGGCTATAGGTCTTTCATTGAATAATTATTATATTGTCAATTTGTAATGGGTGAAGTTAATTTTTACATCAGTCACACGAGGGATAAACTAAATAACAGAATAACAGTACATAAGCAGCAAATAAGGGATCCATTAGTAAGATAAATTCCTTAAGAACAAAGTCATGAATAATAGAACGGAACATACCTTCTATAAACTCAAACCCTTTTTCAAACTACAGAAGTATACACGACAGCTTTTCCAAAACAAATACAAAAACCTATTATTTCAGCTATTTTAAAATCTTACTTAAGTTTACCGATACTGGCTAAAATTTACAATATGTTTGTGTTTTTTGTAAATTCTAAATCGATTACCCTATAATATTCTTACCAAAACTCGTAGTGTGTTCATAACGCTGAAAATGAATATCGCTGACAAAACAAATCATGAAACAAGATATATATCTAATAAACAAAGTTGAATTTTAAATTTTATTTTTAGTTGTCATTGTAGATCGTTAATATAGATAAAATAATATATAAAAAAATAAATATAATAATTTCTAGGTTTTAACAAGTCAGCTTTTTGTTAATTGAAGATACGTTGAATGTGTAGATGTATGATGCAACGTTTTAAAAAAAAACGACATATGGTCTATGTTAGCCCATCAAATCTGCTTTTGATTGAATATGTTGTTGTTTCCTTGTGTCATATTAAACGTTATTGCTGATGACTGTTATATAGAGGGTGTTTGTTTATTTTTTTGCATGTAAGATTGGAATATATTTTACAGAGAGAACACCCGATGCAAAATTTGAAGATGCAAAAAAATGAGAAGCCACTCGTAAAAATAGAAAAGCTGGTATTCATGAACGAAATATATTTCAATCTTATATGAAAAACAAATAAATTGTCTTTTATTTCACGCTTTTTAAGTGATTCTAAGTATTTTACTGAATTTGCGAGTAACGTCGCGCATTCCCCGTTATGACGTCATCACATCATGACGTGAAAATTATTTATAAATTACAGTAGTAATTTATCAGAATATAATCATCTGATTTATTACAGTAAAACACTAGAAAGCATGAAATAAATAAAGGCTAAATTGATTGTTTTGTTTCAATGCAATAAGTACTGGTAACTAACAGAAGCACAGTATACTTTTTGTTTACAATGGATTGGTCTATAATGGTCAAATTGTCTGCAAGTATTTCAAATATATTGAAATAACTTTCTCAATATTTCTTCAAGCAATAGTTTATAAGAATATCCAAATGGTATATTTTTATTAATATTTGAAATACTAAATATGGAAAATGTACCCATTATAGATCAATCCATTTTTACTGTTAACTATAAAATTGGCGCACTTTTATCAAATCTGATCACTTGAACATGATGTGAAAATACAGAATATGTAACGTCATGATTATGTTTCATTTCGTATATTGTTTGGTGATATGTTAAAGGAGGTCAACTGGGGTTTAAATCCTAAAAAAAAGAAACTAACACTAATCCTATAAATCGACTAGGGGGTATTATAACAAAATATTTCAAAAAAAAATTAAAAGAAAATATGCTCAGGTTGAAATGGACAATCAAATTTTCTATTATAGCGCTTTGCATCGTTTAAACACTTTTTATTTCGTGTGTTTTTGTTTGCATAATAAAATGATTATTCCGGAGGGAAGAAACAGTGATAGCAAATAAATTCTTAAAGCAAACCATTGGCACAAAGCTTGAAAAAAAAACATTTTAAGTCAATAATTTCAAAAACCGTATATGGAGTTCCTATAATATCCTTCCCTATAATATCCTTTAAAATTGTGTTTGCATGTTGTTGTTTTAAAAAATAACTTTTTTCAAACATAAACAGCTGTTAATTGTCTCGGGCCCATTTTGCCCGTAATGCTATGTTATTATCTATTAAAAGCTTATTACTGTTGGTGCCCTATAACTAACCATATAGCTGAGGCATCTTTTACATAAATCATATTTGGCATTAGATACATTCGTGGTAGGTATTTCGTATTGGAGTCGAAATACCAATTTGTTACATATAGTAACTTTTATGACAAGTTATTAAACATAAATTGTAGTGCTACTTTAAGATATTTTGACATACATTATCTTTTAGAATAGTGAAGATGATACAGGAGAGATAACCTGTACGTGATTGAGGTAATGTGTTTCTATAAGTTGTATTCCTTTGCGTGTATAAACTTAATGTAAGTCAGTTAGACATTCATTGAATTGTTAAGATGCAGTTTTCACCGCCATATATTGTTCAAAACAATTAAATTGCAGATTTCATGCTGGAAATATCATTGGCCATTCTAATAATTCTAATTCTAATATGTAAAACAAATAGATTTTCTTTTTATTTCACACTTTTTAAGTGATTCTAAGTATTTTACTGAATTTGCGCGTAACGTCGCACATTCCCCGTGTGGTACCTCAATTTTATTTTTGCTGACAATGCTGACAATGTCAGGCTGTTTAAAGAAAAACAAAACTGAAATTGGTAAATAACTTAAATGTCAAAAGTAATAAAAAGAAGAAAACTTACTTCTATTCATTCAAATTCCAATCACCAAATTTCGCCTCTAAATTTTTTTGTTTTATTTTTAATTTATTTTAAAGTGACATTATGCTCATATTTTCATAGTCAAGTTGAGCTGATTTGACTTTATATTTCAAACGATTGACTGTCAAAATGGTGTTTGACCAACAGTTGATATTGGAAAATGTTTAGGATGACATTATAAATCTGCCTAAAATCTAAAAAGACTGCCCCTATCTTTTTATAAACTAAGCATTATACGTAAATTCTAACGGATATTTACAGAAATTCCATTCGGATCTGTGTGTTATTTATTGTTTATGCGAACTTAATAATCAAATTGAAAGTATGTATGGCAAAATGAAAACTTATTTTGATCTTCACACGTTCACTCACTATATACCCTTGGATGGACATAATGTCACTTTAACAGTCTGAATAATACATTCCTGCCACATGCAAAACTACTCTTGATGACATTTGGGCATTATAAAAGTATCCTACGAGCAATAACTGCCGTATGCTTTATGAAAACTTGAAAAGCAATGACAGCCAACAGCCGAAGAATAAGTAAACAACCCAGCGTTCCTGAGCCAGCCTTTGAAGATTTCCATTTTTTTTCCTTGCTGCTTTTTAAATGTTTTCACGTCTGTCAACACTTATTTTTTGTCTGATACAATCCTCAAATAACTTTTCTTTCTTTTGAAAAGGTGTATGACTAACAAATTCAAATGATATCCCTCTGAATAAAACACAATTATTTTCCTCCCTTGAAATACACAACTTTAAAAAATTGCTGCCGCTTACATTTAACATAGCCAGGTCTAATACAAATTCGCAGTAAGTAGCAGAAATATGGATGGATGGTTGGACTTTTTCTCCTACAAGAATTGTTTGTTTTTATTATTAGAACAAGCGATCATTCATATTTTTAAAAAAAAAATGAATAATATCACTGTCATTTTACGTTGATTGTCGAACTTACTTTCCAGCTCAAGACTTTTAATGAGAAATTCCGACTAAATAGGACTCTCAATGGGGAAAACAAATTTTAATATTAACGTTAATATTATGGAATAGAGAGAAATGAGAACCTCTAAAGAAAGCCCAACACGGCAAAATTGAAAATGTTGCAGGCTCGGTTTGATTGAGCCTGTTCATAGACTGATGGTACTGTCAAGTGCAAACTACCGTCCACGCCCCCTAGCACCGGCTTAAGCAGAATTCAACATTTAACAAGAAATGGTAAATTTAGAATTTTGAAACATCCGCAGATGTGTTCATATGGCGGTTATCATGGAACCTTCACTGTGGCACGTTAGTGCCATTCCATGAAAAGCGGCATATGGTCCCCAAGTAAAAAAAATGCATGTGCCCTAAACGAGAAAACAACTAAATAAAATGGAATTTTGAAAGGGGATCTGAGGTTATAAAGCCTGCATATCACAGATATGACGTCAAAAGACAAATTTAAAAAGCTGGCCACATATCCTTAGGGTAATTCAACAGTATTCAAGTTAGGAATACTGGAACCACCCAATTAGAAAGATGCCGAATAGAAAGTACTAAAATAAGACAAGCACAACAATTATGTCGTGCTGAACGATCTTTAAGGATTGGAAATATAACATCACTGATTGAATGAACGGGCGACTTTTTACGTTTTAACTTTTAAATTTCGTTTTAACTTGTTTTTAAGCATAAAATAAAAAGAAACTTTGTTTGTTTGTTGTGTAAGGTGTAATTTTATTTCATCTCGTGAACTTTAAAAACAGTATTCTCATTCGTGGCCACTCGATAATAAAAAAATCATCGTACACACAAACAAACAAATAACCTCTATATTTTTGGCATATTAATGAAATATTGATACATCTGCCAACGATAAAATTGTATATCAATTGTAACTGCTGTTTACATAGATATTTTTAGATAACTTTAGGTTACTTGAGGTTTTTTTCTGACTTAAAGTGTCTTTCGGTATTGACGTCGGTGTTGCAAATCCGTGGATAAAGTATCGACAAAACGATCTTATTCGTAATCTTCCTATTTGAATAAACTTGAATGTCTAATGCAATTCTCTTATATAAATCTAAAATAACAGTCTGAATCATACAGTCATAATGCTTAGTAAATTCTGTTTCAATCTTAACCGACATTCAAAATACTACGCATCAAAACCCCGAACCGGTGTGAAAAAGCCTATTATCTCCGCTAAGGTTATTAATTTATGAATTTTTAAATGTTTAAAATATTAGCATATTCCTCCATTTAAGTGCTTTCAAGTACCATTTTTCATGTACGACATAGGTATACCACGTGTTTTGATCTTGACAAAAGCTAGAGGTTATTAAGGACATAGCAAACATGTTCCGAAGCATTAGGGTAACAGAAGTTGTCATAACTGCAAGTGATGCTTCATATTCCCTTAGCCTCCATTCATCCAGTTTCGAATTATGAAGATGGTACTGGAATCGTTGGAATAGGAACATACCGGTACCACTTCTCCTCGTCTTGAGGCAAATTACACAGTATGCAAATGCCAATACTGATGCTGTCAACGACATAGCTATAGTTACTAAACATTTGTTATGGCAGGAGTGACTATTATATCTTTTTGAAACTCTTCATTTTGGATTTTATATGGTAGTGGATTATGTTACAGATTTATTTTTGTACTATGATTCTTAATTACATGTTGAAATTAATACTCGTACATAGTCATTTTTAATATCGGTGGTCATTTTATAAGTGCTGTACTTTATTTTGTTCAGGTAAACTACATTGTTTACATAGTTAAAACAAAAGTAGTATTGCTTCTTATCAGTATATAGTTTTGTGTGTTAACTATGTGCATAGAAATTTCATGCATTTTGGCATGAAAACGGTGTAAATTGAAGTTAATCCTCATTTTAGCTGCTGATTCACAAACACTCGAAAGGTATATCGTACTTCTTGTTAGATTTTTCTAGTTGAAAGTAAGGCAATATTTTAAATATTTTGGCCGGTGTTTTTATTTTTTTAATTCATTTTCAATTTACGTCAACAATGGGGCTTGTTAATTAGGAAAAATAATATATTCTTATTGTTTTTTTATGCTTTTAGTTGTGAGTCGTTAATAACCTGTAATTAAGATTAAATATACTATTATTATTATTACATGTAGGAAAATGAATACAGGATTGAATCTTATACTTGTTTCTATGTACTTTCGTTCAGTAGAATCTTGGTAAAAACAGGATTTTATCCTTTTAGTAAACTGATAAAGTCTATTGCAAAATATTTATGATTATCTTTGTTTAATTTTTCTCGTTGTGTGTGCGCGCGCACACGCGTGTGCGTGGGTGTGTAATTACTTTTTTAAAAATAATAATGAGCAGTACATAAACTATTAAGCGCAAATAGCAGTTTCCTAACTTTAGTGTATGCTGATCAAATATAAATTTCTAAAATATCCGAATGCAATGATGTCAGATATGTGATTATGAAATAGAAGCTTATACATTAAAATGATATGGTCTATATTGGAATGTCTGTAATAAAATGAGTAAGTACGTTGATAGTCTTAAGTATTAGACAGAACAACAAACCATGAAAGAATTATGCATTGAAGTTTTTGGCAAGTTTGTGATACATTATCCGATATAATTTATCATAATTTCTTTTCCAGCGACATTTACGTAAGAATGCATTTGTATTGTTTATATCAATATTTGAAATAATGATGGAAAAAATGGCAACTGTAGACATATCCAATTAAAAAAAAATCAATGACAAAAAGGCATGGACATTAAAGTATTACATGTTGGTATATAGAATTTTACATTTACATGAGCCACACGGAGGATGAACTAAGAAACAGAAAAATAAGTTCATAAGCAGCATATAAGGGATCCATTAGTAAAATTAATTCCTTAGAAAAACACAAGTCATGAATAATAGAACAGAACAAACCAGTCTGTACCTTTTTTTTAACTCAAAACGTTCTTTACAACAACATGAGTATACACGACGGATTTTTACTAAAAAAGAGAAATAATTGTTTTTTAAGATTGTATGTTTTATCTTAATTCTGTAAACCGCTACTAGCAATTTTTTTGAATATTTTCATTTTCATTTTTAACAATCGATAACCTACAATCATCTAACCATAACCCGTAGTGTGTTTATAATGATGAAAATTTATATCGCTGACAAAACAAATAATGACACAAGATACATTTCTAATTTTATTCTTATTAAAAAAAGTTGAATTTTTGAATTATTTTTACGAATGTTCATTGCAGATCTTTACTACCGTAATAATATATGTTTCTTATCTTATAACAAAATCAGCTTTTCGTTATTTAAAGATATGTTGGATGTGTAGATGTATAGATCAATGATGAGTGTTTTAAAAATAACTGACATATGGTCTATCTTAGTCTACTAAATCTGCTTTTGATTGAATATGTTGTTGTTTCCTTGTGTCCTGGTGATAATTATTTGTACTATTAATTCATTGTTTTAGTGCGATTAGCACCGCAAACAAACAGAAACACTGTATACTTTTTTGTTTAAAGTGGATTGGTCTACAATGAGCGAATTTCCCACACGTATTTAAAATATTGTGAAAATGAATAGGAAAATATAATTTGGATGTTCTTTAAAAATAATCCTTGAAATATAATTCTAAATAGAGTTATAAGTTTAAGTATGAACTTTAACAATATTACAGTTGTTTTAGAACAATTTATTAACTTCTATATAAAGACATGTAATATTTGGTCATGTATTTCACACTTAGCAGCAAAATCCATATACTGATATATTTCTTTTGTGGCTTATTGTCACTACCAACATAACAACATGTTTTAATGATTTTCAGTGACCTTCCATTATTGACCAACTCACATCAAAACGATATTTTGAAATAAGATTATAACACTGGCTTCAAAACAAATGATTCGACAAAGTTATTTGATAGTAATTCAAAATATATGTTAAAAGTAGGCATTATGCATAATTGACTTTAACTTTATTAAGTTTCAGGCATATAAGTGTTCTAGTCTAATTTGAGATTTAGAAATGAATTTGGGAAATATCCAGCCTTATATAAGACTAATTTACAATTAAAAACATTAACAACGCCGTACATGCTTTTGTAAGATTTTTTAAGGTTATATCGTACCATAAAAGAATGGACAAATGATAATGCAGCAGTACAATTGTACAAATTAATAAACTAGTTAGAGTCTAAAAAGATTTAATTTATATGCTACTTTCATGGAGGATGAATGGTTAGATGTGTAACATGTATGTGTTCGAAAACTTGGATGATGCAATGTATAGGATATACGTTCAAAACATTCAGTATATATAGACGCCGCCATCTTAATAATTTTTAGAGAGTTATCACTGAGTTTAGATGTGGATAAAATAACTAGAAACAGACGACATAAAACAGAATATTCGTGATGATTGAACATACGAAGCAAATGTTGTAATAAACATTAAGCAGAGAAAGATGATTTCGATTCATTTGTTTCAATATACTGACAATATTTATTTTCGCGGAGGATACAAACGAGAACTTGGGCAAATTTGCAAAAGTTTGCATCTATCGTAGGACACTTAAAAAAAGTGCCAACTAGAAACTTAAAATTTTCAATATATGTAAAAAATTGAATTAAAAACATGTCAATGAAGTTGTACTTCGTTTTTTTTTTGTTTTTTTTTTGTCATTATTTTATTTCTAATTGGGCTAGTAGTAATGATATTATTCTGTAACTTAAAATGGTTTATTTCTTTGCAAATCATGTCAAATAGCTCGAAAAGTTTTTATTCATAATCCTACACATTGATTATTACAAAAAAGGTCTTAAAACTTGTCTAATATTCTAATGTTCAAAATACAATTATTTATTGAAAATAACCGTCGCCATAAATGTAACACAATTTGAAAGCAACTAGTATCGTTAGGTCTTGTTTTCAAATAACATATATTATAAACATTTTTAATGTTCGAGTGCAATCTATTCCAGTAATTTCATTTAATAAGAAAGTATGAGTCAATACAGAAACTTGGCATTGTTTTATCAACATGAAATAAGAGTAGTCGATGGTATTCTAGACATTACTAATTTATCTTATTTTTTATCTTTATCTTATTTATAATAAGTTTCGAAGGTTTGGAAAGTACCAGTGAAGGAACGTATGCTTTTTATAGCGGTCAGTATCTTCACCTTGAACTCTTTATTATCAAATCAAGGAGGTCCCAATTATATGCGTGAAAAAACAATGCCGTGTCGAATACTTGACGTAGATTAGATTGATATAACCGGTAACTATTGAAGTTATTATACAGAGACGTTCACATGTTGTAACGCATAGATTGTTGCCTTCCGTTCTTTGTGAAATAGTTCAAAAGCTATCGTATTTTACTTGATAAAGTACTACAGCGTTGTGTCTTCTTTTCTCAGTTTACTACAAGTATGTACGTCAAACAATAACAACAACAATAATAAACAAGAATGACGTCACAGATGTCAAGGTATCCCAAAGCGCCATTTACGTACAAAGTAGCGCGGGAAAGTATAATGTAATATACGACAAAAGCAAAAAACTTGGTGATAAATATACAGAAATTAGCTAGCATTGTAGTTACGAATTTACTGTAGATTTAATTTCAAAAATTCATGTTAAACATATATTTCCTTTTCTAAAAGTATGTTAGAAAAAAGGAAAGTTAGTTAAAACTAAAATAATTGTTTAAAACTGGGAATTTCCAATTTTGTAATGTCAAAGCCGTAGATTGCTTTCATTTACGTGAAATTATTTCTTCCCTAGACTGCAATAAAAGTTAATACAGTGTAAATAATAATGTTTCTCTTTGATTTTGCGTCACATCTTAAGCATTATTTACACGTTTCCTTCAACAAAGACAACATGGTCTGCAGAATTTGAGAAATATCATTTTTCGGTATTCCTTCGATAGACATTATGCCAATTTTATTTAATGATGTCTTCACGTTCAACTTTCTTTCAGAACCAGTTCCAAGAGCTAATTAACCATGCCTATCTGTCTTGTAAATATAGAAAAAAAATCGATAAAAATTTGTTTTGATGCATTGCCTAGAAGTTCTATTACATACTTTGATTTCCCTTTGATAACATATTTCCAATCGTGGTAGGTATCGTATTTTGAAATCCGAGAGAAAATACATTTACATATATAAAACATCAGTTTGATTTTATCATTTTTAAAATACCTTATCTATTCATACAGTTTTATATCCCTTGAAGCAACAGCTATTTAACGAATACTTTCGCAAATAAGACAAAGGATGTATTTTAGTCTATGTAATATCCTCGTCACATCAAAGTGTTGTCCTTAATATGTCTAAAGGGCGACCTAAGACGCGATAGAAACATCATAGACTCCGTAGGGTCAAGTTTTGGGACTTCTAACGTGGTCTTAAGTGACTGATGTGTATTCGGGATTCATTTGAGCATGTAAGAAGCAAACGCCGACGTTTGGCGTTATAATGTTTTCTTAGCTAGAACGCCCTATGGAAGTTGCTATGGTCGCTATTGAAACCCTGTGAATACCGTCCTATAAATGATTTTAAATGCTGCATAGTTACAAATGCAAAGAAATTGTCTGTGATGCAAATGGCAACCATGAAGTGAGCGTTTGTACTACATCCAAATACTAAGTAAATGAAATTTAAAAAACAGGCAACTTATCCTAAGGGATATTGTATTTAAACTGAAATACTGGAACTGTCCAAGTTATCTCGAATAGAACACAAATAAGGCCACACACAACGATCTTCAAGAATCGAATATATATCATTTATAAAAAAAAAACTACTAAAATAACAGAATAAAATAATTTTCCAGAAGTCCTTATTTTGTTGACGTACATTATTTATGTGTCTCAAATAACAAAGGCTATCTATGTCACATTTTTTTAGAATCGAACATAATAACATGAAAACAATATAGTTTTACTGTTTATATATAAATAAAAAAAGTTCAATTGATATAGCTTCATACCCATGAGTATTAGGAAAATGATAATAAATATCAAACAAAATATACAAACTTTATAAATCTTGATACATTTACGTCATGTTTATAATATGACACAATTCTTAAGCTCATTTCATCGTTTTTTTGTTGTTGTTGTTTTTTTTGTTGTTGTTTTTTTTTTGTTATTTCACAAAACATTTTTTTTGCAAACAAAAACAATTCAGTTAACATTAATTGAACTAATTCTCTTTTATTCTTAATTTGATAAAACATCAGATTAAAATAGGAATATGTTAGATCAAGTTAGTGTTTTTTTCTATTTTTTTCTTGTTTTTTAAATTGTTATATTGCAAAATATTTTATTGCAACACATGTTTTGGCTAGATTGTTTCCACTACCACTAACCCATTCAAATCACATATAACTGACTCACTAAAATACTTTTTCTATTTAATTAAAGATTGTGTTAATTCAAGATCAGCCTCTTGTTTTTTTTCTTCTTCTCCTTTTTTGTTTTTAGATATATTTTTTGTTCATAAGAAACTTTCAATTGAACCAACACCTGATGTTAGTAACTTCTGTCACAAAAATTAAATTTAAGTGATTAACAATATAATCAGAGAGCGTTTATATCATACGTTTTCTTTTGAACATGATGTAAAGTAACAGATTGTGGAACGTCTAAATTATGTTTCTTGTCGATGACATAAAGGTGCTCCACTGAGGTCTAAATCCCAAAAAACGTAAATTTTAAATTTTTAACATATATCAACTAGTGGGTTCCAAACAAAAAACGTCAGAATAAGAGAAAAATCAAATACTCAGATTTATATTAATTAAATTGTTCGTAATTGTGTGATTGGTTGATTTAAAATCGTCTAATGAAATAAACCGATTGTCATTTTTCATTTACTTAAGGTGAACAAACAATTTTCGGTTGAAAGTACAATATTTAGATATGATTAGGTTTCAGTTATTATTTTGATCATTAAAATAACATTTTACTATTATTTTTAAAATGAAAATTAATTGTTAAGATTTAAATAAATTACCAAAAGCAAAACAAAATTGCTTAAAAAAAGTATTTTGATGGACAAATTTAACAGATAATGCTTCCAAAATTTAGTACAGTTCCATTGTTTGTATGACAATCAATTGACAATCAAACCAATATCTAAATGTTAGGTTTGTGTTGTTCTTGTTGTTGTTGTTGTTGTTGTTTTTGATTTTTAATGAAATGTTCGATCTGATATAATTACCAAATACATGTAGTATAAAGGACAGGTAACATGTAATTCATTGGAAACTAACTTTTCTACTACAACATATTTATTAAACTTTCTTGCTATAAGGAAATGCTATTTGCTTGCGTTTCCTGAAACAAATCATTTTTAAAAGTAAAAACACGTAGGATATTTTGACAGACACTTTGTTATGTGCTAGTCAAGGAGAGATAACCCCTATGCGATTGAAAATTGTGAAAATGATGTCCCTTTTCTTAAATAAACTATTAAACGTCAATTAAACACTTTTACCAATTAAATAGAATGTAGTTTTCATGGCTTAAATATATAAAAAAAGTAGATTCTACACTTAAATCATTGAAATGGTCAATGTTCGGAATATGGATAGTTGCTGATTTTTTTTATATCATTATGATATTCAACTATCTAATTACCAGTATATGTATTAGCAACTTGTGCTGTTCAAACGTTTTTGGAATTTTTCAGCGCCACACTCCCTTCCCCCTCACTTTTTCCACTTTTTTGTTTAACGGTTTTCGATCTGAGAGTATTTTTCTCAAAGCCTATTCCATATTATCTAGTGGACTTAAAAGGAAAATTATTAATCACGTTCAGATTCCTTCCGTGGTCAAGCATAAATAATTTCGTAAATAAAGGCAATCATAGAATTTATATTTCCACCATATCGCAAAACAAATCTTAAGAACGTTTCAAACTGTATCTGATTTCAGGCTGCATTTATTGTTATACAGTTAGATGTTCATTTATTTAGGGAATCATATTACAATCTTTTTTCTTCTATCATTCCGAAAATTGAAATTATATCAAAATCTGGAAACTAACTTATATCAACTTCTACTTTCAGGCGAGGTGTTATATTGACAACATTCATTGTATGTAATTCCTCAAAACAATCTCTATATCACCTGATTTAATCTACAGTTTCAGCCATTTTAATTGTTTATTTTGTAAGAATTGTCGTTTTTGATTTATTGCTACCGTCAGTTTTCATTGCACTGTTTGGCGACAATCAAATTCGGATGGCCGAGTATACGCTTGATGACGTTGATTTCTTTGATCAGTTGTTATCGATCAGTAAATCATTTGCCTTTCACCAACAACAGAAAGTAACAGTTTCTGTTTGTAAGTATTTATTATAAATATTAACTCTTTTCACTTCCGTGTTTACAATCGTGGGTTTAAATTAAATACGTCCAATATGGATGCGCGATATTTCAAAACCTTCCTCCCCTTAACAATATCATCGATAATTTATTATAAGCAGACGATAAAATTTAACTTTTTAGTCAAAGACTGAATTTATAGACATGTTATAATTCTGATAAAAATTCTAATATGAATACACGCAAATATCATCAACAATACGACTATTGAAAATTGAAAACTTGATGGAAAAGCTACAATGCATTGCGCTAACAAGCTATTAAACAAATTTATTTTGTATAATAAGTTTTGTCTAAACATTTAAAATCCTGCTCAAGAAAGTAAGTATGTTTACTAAGAGATATCCAGACTGGGGTTACTAAATTTTTGACATGATACTCACTAGACCAAAATCTTATTAATAAAATACCCCTTAAGCAAAAATGTCATTATAACGTCTATTTAGATGTAAGTTGTAAGTACGCCTGTGCTTCGTATCGTGTTAGATATCAAATATTTAAAACAAATGTTTATCTTTCAGAAAAGACAGACACATTTCTCACCAACACATCATCTAGCAGCTAGCCAGAGAAGCAGCCAACCTGGACTGGAGCCTGGACCAAAAGACACGCTGTATGACAAGTTGCAGAAGAGATCATTGCATACCCATTACAGGAAGAGCCCGTATGTCGAGGGCTATGATTCGGGAGTAAGTACGGATGTTTTTGGGTAGAAAAGGTAACCATTCGATTACCCTTAAATTTTATTATAATTATACATATAACAACCACATAAGATGTCACAAAACATGATTATTCAATAGTTTTATAGTTAAGTAAGATATTGCGACTCAGGCCAGCAAAAAAAAACTATAGAAGGGTGGTTCGAGCTTATCAAGAATATGTTCACGAGTAAGCAGTTCGAGAACAAGTAGAGACAACTAACTTTTTCACTAAAGTAAACGTTTTGTTTTTAAGATCCCATTAAATAAAATATGAAAATTTAATTCCCTTTTTAAAAGATGTTCAACTTCATCTCTTATCTAGTGGATATTTTTGGACTTACAGATAATTTTTTGCAGACGAAGAATAATGTCAGGAAAGAAAAGAAAGAAGGTAAAGGTTTGAAACAAACGGACCCACCCGGTTTTGCGTAAACAGTATTACATCCTGCGAGTATATAATATACAACATTTTTTATTGGCAAAAGGCAGAATCTTACCAACTTTGATCATGTGCAAAGTAAAACATACATATTATACACATTTATTTTCATGTTACAGATATTGCTAATGTTTTTATTCTAATTTATTTAAATTAACACCCCGTCCATGTATTGCTCTTGCGTCCTGTCCTGTTTCTGTTGTTTTCCTTTGCCGGTGTTCCTGTGTCGCCGGGCCATGCTGTGAGATGCGTTTGTTGAATGTCACCCTTCCTTGTTGATCCTTTTTTCATATCTTGATTATTCGACACATATGTCATTAACATTATCAAGCAATAATTAAATCAATTATTCTAAGCGTTTTGTAAATGATTTTATAATTAAATAATTATTGAGTTTACCCTGTACATAATACATGTAATTGCATTAAAAGAAATTAAGTCATTGTTTCTAGTAGGGTTCAAACCTGAAACAGCAATCAGCAATCGAGTAAAGACTTGAAGGAATCACTTTACTTCTTTAAATATCAAATTAAATGCTTAATCATCACCGCCGTACGAACATATATGTCCATGTTATTAATTCACCATTGAAATAAAATCAATTAATTTTAAAAAAGTATACACTTACAATTCTTATAATAAATTGTTACTGTACAAAACATTTCTTTTTTATGTAAGTTAAAGATAAATTCATTTATGAAGGTATTTTACAATAAATAATGCAAATTGTTCATAAATATAACACGTATATTGCTTTTGACTGTACTAACATGTTTTGTGAAGAGGTTGCTGAACATATATAAATGTTCCGAAGCGTGCGTGTTAGTAAAGCTTTATAAAGAGCTTATGGCCTATTCAGTATTTCTGAAGCGTCCAATTACCCGGTAACGAAATTATGAAGATGATGTTGCTAAACTGTCTGCATATGACAATGTTTACTTTGGTATCTCGTTCATGGATACAACAGTCTCTGGGCATATATCTGTCAAGTTGATGATATTTACATTGGACTTGATAACTTACATTGATTTTGAGTCATAAATGACCTTTATTTCAAGTTTTATTTTTATTTATTTTTTATTGATTTTCGTACATTAATTTATGTAACTGGCTATAACTTTATTATGAATTGGCATGTCGCATACAGAAACCGGTAGAGATTTCATCATAAAGTACAAAATTAAATGGCAATGCACTTTCACAGTGCAACTGTGTGGTTTAAGGTTGTTTTACATAATTTATTTCAAATTATCCCCAGAAGACTTATTTTCTTTATTTATTTATCTCCCTTTCACTTCTTTAACGACATAATGGTTAGCATATGATAATAAGGATGCTTAGACAAATGAGATTGCAGATATTTATATAAAAACATATTTAATAATTTAGTGTACATTAACAAAGACTGAAAATTATTAGACCTAAGCTACATCAAGCAATCCCAATTTTAATGGACAAACCATTGTTACATATTAATATTTAAACCGATTTCTTGTCCGCAAATGGTAACATAATAAACAAGTTTTGATTTGATTAGTATTAAGCTGTTAGTACATTTAACATTTTTGTCTAGAATAAGTATTGTCAAGTATAATTATGCAAGTTGATTCTCTGAGGATTATTGTAAAGTACTGTATGGTACGAAAAAAATGCATTATGGATAACGACGAAATCGACGATGTAAACAGGTGTATATATTTCAGCAAAGATAATTAGTGTACACTTATAAGATTTAATACACTCAGTTTAAACACAAGCACACAAAACATGAATAGTTCTGTTTCATTTGTATTATTTTAAGTTTGGCAATTACAACGCAATCTTTTTTTATGTATTGATCAATCATTCAATAACAAAAGCATATTAAAGTTCTTAAATAGTTACAAGTATATAATTTTTGTTAGACTTTAATTTGCTTTTGACACCTAATCAAGCATTCCAATTATTTTGATACAATAGAAAAGACTTCATGTTACAAAGAATTGATTTACATGTTTAAAGCAAATGTAAAGATAAGGCTTCTTTTGCAAAGCACACCTGGCATGCTATTGAATGCTGTCGTGTATTTCAAAAATATGAATTCAATCCCATACTCTCCTGCAGAGTTATCAAAAACAAAATTAACGTGGGAATCCGGCTAAAGTATTTTTTACAATAACATTTTTTTAGATTAAATAGTTCAATATAAAATTGCAATTTAATTATGGTCTGATCTTGTAAACTTTTAACAATAGTCAGCAGTAATTGGCCGTAAATAGTTTGTGTCGATATATCGCCTGGTTTGATTCATGGACTATTCATGAGCTTAATCGATATTCATCAAGACAATAAAGTTTACAAAAACAATGTTTCCATATGATTACAGAGGTGTCTTTTCTTTATCTATTCAGCTAAGCGTTTATTTATGTACTATCAAAAAACAAAACGACAAAGAATTTATAAAAAGAATTAATGACCAGATCATATATTAACTTAAATTGTTATAACGAGATTGATTATGTCATTGATTTCATATTATCTCACGGCCATTCACATTTTAAAAAAAGCAATACTTCATTTTTTACATACAGTCTTGTGATCAATTGTGACTATAATTAAGACATTTCATGTCGTTTGAATGTTTCATTTGTGTGTCGCCTCTTCAATTATGGCTTGAATAACAAAGAGCCTTATGAAAGTCAATTGCTTGTTGCAGCTACTGTGAAGCAGGAGGCTCGAAAGTTATTAACAGGGCAAAACGCGTGTTGTTGTTTTTGTTCTTTTTTTTTTTTTTTGCTACTGTAGGGAAGCGCGAAAATTATTAACAGAGCAAAACGCGTTTTTCTTGTGTATTTTTCCCCCCGAATTTTCTGTCCCCATTCCCCTGTGCCCTTTTGCTTAGTTGGCCTACTAATCATTTATTTTTTTTCTTTTATTTTGATTTCCTAGTCGGTTACTGTTATTTGTTATGTATCATTTTGGTGATGGGCCTGCCCGTGCTCTCCCTTTTGTTTGGGGTCCCCCTGGATTCATTGCCGCTGGTTCATGTTGCTGGATCATGTGGGGTTGCGTTGATTGAACGCCACCTTTTCTTGTTGAAAATCCTTATTTTATGTACAAGTACTTGAGCTACCGATCAATCCTGTAAAATTTTATTTAAATTGCATATAAGTGGTATAAGAAAGTCCGGACATAATTTTTTAAAAAATCAATAAACTCTGACAAAAATCATCGAACTAAAAATGCCGACGATATGCACAACTTGACTTGGTATTTATCATTTTCTGTAAAGTGTGATGAAAATGCACAGTAGTTTCTGAGAGGAGTAGTCCAGAAAAGGATCTGTGTAGCTAACAACACGAAAGAATACCTTTTTATTCAAGCGCAATAACTAGGCAAAAAATTATTCAACCGAAAAACTCGTGTTATGTGTGCAAGTATATGCGCTACTTGATAATTCCAGTTTAGTTTCATGATTTTGAATTAGTGGTATAAAAGGAGTCGTGCAGACAAATTTTAATAGAAAAAGTAATAAAAGGATCTTAACTCTGACAAAAAGCATTGCATCGTAAAATGACGATCGATATTACACACAACTAGGCTTAGTACTGATTATTCCTGTAAAGTTTGGATGAAATTGCACCAATTATTTCTGAAAAGTAGTCTGGGCAAATTTCTTTGTAGTTGATAACACATAAACACTTTTAACCAGAACTCAGCCAAAATATTTTAACCGAAAAACCCGTGAAATATGTGCAGGTCTTTGAGCTACAGATCATGTAAAGCTTCATTAATATTGAATTGCATTAATGATATAAGAGAAAATGTCTGCAAAAGCTTTGAAATAAAAACTTAAAAGTGTCATCACTCTAACAAAAATCTTTGAACCGAAAAATGCTGATGATATGCACAACTGGACTTGGTACTAGTCATTCCTGTAAAGTTTGGATGGAATTGCACGAGTAGATCTTTAGTTGAAGTCCGGACATATTTTGTTATGAACAGAAAGACAGACAGACGAACATACAGCAGGGAAGTAATCCCTATGTGTTGCCACTACTCTATAGAAGCAACACAAAAAAACGCGTTTTGGCTTCTTAATGATTTTTGTGTCTCCTGTTACACAGTAGCTGCAATATGCAATTGGTCATTATGAGGCGACACATGTGCCCTCTGATCGCTCTTGTTGGTACATATTGTTTACGAAAGATTTGATTTTCTCTGTTGCTGTCTTGTTCATGTTGCAATCATACATAAGATTTTCCTTCGTGAAAGCCATATCAATAAAATGTATGTTGTTATAGTCATCCGTTGGTTGGTCAAGCCTGGTTTCAATTGGCAATCGAGGCAGCGAATCTTCTCTTGTCATATTGATAACAACAACTGCAAATCTACCTGGTACTGAAATATAAACGGTTGTGACATTTTAAGAAGAATTATTGATAACTGCCCTCTTACTCAACAACGACAATAGACAAAAATTAATATTGCCATGTTGTAAGTGAATCTTACAAAGTAACGACTATCTCTTATGAAATGTCTTTGCTCAAAAACTGATTAAAGTTTTAAATTCTGATTAGACAATGAAGATGGCGATGTTTTTGTAAAATCCTTTGCGTACTATTAAGGTAAGGTTTAAGGATAATTCTTCATACCTAATAAACCACATATTTAGGTTTTAAGTTCATAAAGGCGTCAGAGATTGAAACTGTACTATCCAAGACACATAACTCTAGTATAAATTTTAGAATATTTTAGTCCTTTGTGGACTAGTGAAAATACTGGTCAATGTTTTCCATAAAATTACTATATACATGAAAATTTCAGATAAGTCACCAGGGTACTAGCTATAAGTCACTGACTAAATTAACGCTAAATTTTGTATTTAATGGTCTTTTTAAACGTTTGAAATATCTGCATTATCTAAGATCTCCTTGACAACCACTGGTAACTGAGAACGGTAACAATTACTTTCAATGTTGGCATGTCAGTTTTTGCTATTTAATAATTATGTGACTCATTTGGGCCTAAATTTAATGGAACATAATCAAAAAATACCTGAAACTTTACAGCCAAACCCGTAAAATACATGTTACTTATTGTTATGACTTTGTCGTGACACGACACTAAATATCTCACAGACTTGAGAAACGAATCATTTGCGCCAAGATTTATTTCAAATGTTATCGATTGATTTACAACCTTTGAACTACTTTTGGTAGTTCTTTAATCTTAGAGGATTAATACTTCTGTGTTCATTGTTTGACATGTTGTAATCATTCTTTTAAGTAATCTGTGTCAAAATTAATATTTCTTTGTGTACATGTATATTGCATCTCTTTTGAAAAACAACATAAAACATTGTTTTGATATAAATATGAGTAAAAATGTTTCAATACATGTATTTATGTGTTTCTGTGATTTCTGTTAAATAAAATACAAAATTGTATTATTTCGAATCATTGAAAGGTTAAACTTACGTGGAAATTGTTGCAATTCTTTTAGGACAAACTCAATGTCTGATTTTAGTCTAGAGTAAATTGGACAAAGAACAACCAGAGGGTAATTGTCTTTAAGCTCCTCTTTCCCCGTAAGAAATACACAAGTTATGGACATTTTTGACAAAAGTTTGGAGAATTCTTCTTCAATTATTTGAGTAAGATTGTTCCGTGTACCAGACATATAGACGTAAACACATTTCATCTTCTCGCGAGAACTGGTCATTCCTAAAATAAATCAGAAAATTATTGTTTAGATCGTCTTTTATTTTCTTAGTTACATCTTGCCGAACAAAGTATTTGTTTTATTGTTCCATCAAAAGCGAATGACAAATTATGTTTTCTAATTTTGAAATATTTAACTGCTAGTAATTGGAATGATTGATGAATGAGATTTGTTATGAACTTTTTACCATATCTCTTTTGTTTATGTTTTTATTTTTACATTTAACAATATTTGTTAACTGACAATTAAACATTTTAATAAGCTTTATTTACTGTCCACAGATTAACACAATCTACGAATTCATGGAACCGGGCAAAAAGGCTTTCGTTTCAGATATCGGTGAAACAAATTATTACCAATTGGTGGTTGTCTTAATGTGTATATAAGTAAAGTACTGTACTCTTTTAAAAGGGAAAATTGATACCTAAAACCTTTTTAGCTCGATTCTTGTTTTTGCAAAGAAATAAAACTTTAATTTTTACTAAAAAGGGACTTATTTAGTTATTAAGTAATTTCTCAATTTCCAGACCTTATCAATACCTATAGCATACTTCTCGTATTTCCTGAAAACCTTCGTTTTTAGTACTTTTCGGAATAATTTTAAAATGAGTATATAATAAATGACAATGAAAAAGAAGAAAAAAACGTTTTACCACCCTTAACAATAAGACAATAAATGTAATATGCAATACAGTACTGTATTACAAAGTTATTTGTTATTCGTATAACGTTGACCAATTCTCACAACACGTTTGTAAATGTTGAAGCACCTTTGGTATGACAATTATGTATTTTGCATATTTATGATTCTTTCTGTAGGGGACATAACAAAAAAACACAAAGTTGTACGAAAATGCAGTCAGAAGAAAATATATTTTCATTGATATTCTGCAAAACAGGTGCATTGCATCCGATGACAAGAAGTCACTTTGATATTGCCTTGCATAAAACAGTAAAAATTATCACAAACCATTCTTGTTTTCAAATTGAATTATGATGATTTGTAAGTAATAATATTGGAAATAAGGTTCGTGTGATTTAATTCAATGTATTTTAAGAAGATATTTTTTTCCATAAAACATCCAATCATGTAACTTACTTTTCTTTGTTCCGCTTGGTTGCCCCTCTTCAAGTCTCATTCTTGATTTCTAAATGATATACGATTGACGTGAATAACAAGTATTAATTATCTAATGAGCATTTGCAAATGCAGATTATGTTTGCCACATAGTGACGGCATTATTAAATGTAATGTGTAAAATCATTTCGAACCCCCCCCCCCCCCCTAAAAAATTAATAAAATATAACTAGTAACCGGAATAAAATGAAAAACTATAACATAATATTCAATGGCATGCGTAATCAAGTCAATAGATATTTATGACAAAAGGCAGAAACATAATACACACATGATGGTTGATTTATGTAACAAAAACATGTAAAAATGCAAAAGGGTGAAATTAAGGGCAACGGGCGAATTGAAAAATGTTAGACTCACCCAATCAAGCAGAATAAATTCAGAGTGTTGACGTTTTTGTTCTTTTTACACAGAGATTACATGACGGTAAATAAAAATTTGCCACAACACTGCCTTGTCATTATGTGTTTGAGATGGCATTGGACAAAAATACTTATGATTATTGTTGTTTTGTTTTTTTGGAGGTTTATTTTGCTCTTGTTCTTTTAGTAATATTTTTTTATTTTGTTTTTTTTATTTATTTATTTATTTTCATTTATTGTGTTTTGCTTATATTGATTTTTGCCAAATGACAGAACAACCATTCATATAATGGCATATTGATACTACACATTGTTGTCAAAACATTAAACAGTAAAAAGAGAAAACCCTAACCTCGATACACTGGAGGATTTTGGATCCGTCTTCCCTTTTCAATATCAAAGTATCTCTTTTCTAAAATTATCAATATATGAAAGATTAAAATCTTACACAATGCCAGTCCTTACATGTTAGATATAAGGAAAAAAGGTATTAGAATTATGGCGACACTTTTCAGATTCGAATGTGTATTTTTAAAGTTGTTTACACACTTTCGTGCTTACAATTTTAATATTAAGGAAGGTTTTCAATATTAATCATTTGAGCCGGTTTGTAAAGAATGTTTTCAGTTTTTTTAAAACACTTTTTGTCCTCTTTATAGAACTAGCTTTTACTCGTTACATTTAAAATTAGCAAAACACTACGGTACCTGTTATTGGCTTTAACAAGAGAACTATGGCCTATAAAACTATTATAATAATAATTTATGTTCGTATGCGCTGTTTATCTCGGTAAACTCATTCAAAACAGCAAATTATAGACTTAATTGAACAACTCAGAGACGTCATTAAAATCTATTAAGTAAATGTTCTCAACAGAATATACTAAATGTCACTGTGCATTTATATACATCAATAATTATTAAATTTTCTATCCATACCTTTGCCAAAACGTCAGATCAACATTGAATAGTAAGTTATGATAAATGTCTATTTACTTAACGTTAAAATAAGCTTACGATTATGTCTATCTTATCTTAAATATATAAGAAAATAATCACTTCAAATAAAAACAATTTATCAAAGAAATTCAAAGAAGTGAGTATTATATAAATTATGTGAAACATGCACTTACACTGGTAAGACTTTCTTTGATAGCTCCGTCAAGACATTTCCATGCCCGATTTAATTCTGCAATCAAATTATCCTGCAAATTTAGAGATAAGTGTATGAGAAAATATACTAAGTTAATATGTGTTGTTCTAAATTTTTCATTCATAATCAACAATTTTAAATTTAATGATTTAAATCAAGATTGCTTTTATATTTCATTATAGTCTCATCTTTACATACATACAAAACGTTGATATTAAGACCATAAACAAACAATATTTCGCCGTTTTCATTTTGTGTGTGTTTTTTTTAAATATAAAATATTGGCTTTTCCATTGCTGATAACTTGTCAGCAAATATCATGGAAGTGTAAACTTAATGCAAAATTATCATATTTATACTTAGATAAAAGTAAATAGTATGCAAAATTCCATCAGTCTACTAAAATACAAAATACCAGTTGTCACTAGTTTAAGGATTAGAAGATTCTTGTCTTAACTTAACATTCATTACTTACACAAACAAGACATGTGTCCATAGGACACTTCATTGTTTTGTCAATCATATGACTCTAGGTCAACTATTTTTGGGCTACACGCGCCACAAGTTGAAAACTAAAAATCAGTTACTAAGTAAAGGGCAAGAATTTTACAAACACTGAAAAAGACCACAAGCAAACCCCAAGGTGCATAAGTACACATGCTGGCCAACATTTTTGTACACTTTTCAGGCCTACAGATCAAATACGTTTTGAGCTATACATGCACAAGTTGAAAATTGCAAATTTATACTAAGTCTTGGGCAATACCTCTAACAAAGCTGCGTGCAAAACCTCAGGTGCATAACTTCACAGTGATAATAATAATAATAATAATGATAACAAAATCTTTATTTACAGAAGGTAACATACAATGTTTACACAGTAAGAAGTATACTTATAGAGAATAACATGCTACTGTCTTTTAATATCAATTTTATCAGGCAAGGCTGATATGGGCTAGAAAGGGCGAGGCTTGCCGAGACCTTTCTGCCCATATCAGCCGCGCCTGATAAAATTGATATCAAAAGTCAGTAGCATGTTTTTCTATTTGTCATGTAACACATAAAAACTGTCAAAATAACAAAATAATCTACTTTAAAATAGCGAATTTCGTAAAACAAGGGGATTAGTGTTCAAAGAAATAATTCTTGAAAACAAATTCATCCGCCCCTGAAACTTAGAATTTGTAAATGGCGGCCATTTTTTTCTTTCGACTCGGATAAAAGATACAACAGACTGTAGGCCTAACACGATAAAATTCTGACCTTTAATTTAAACATCGATCCAAAAATTCCCTTAGAATAGAATCACATTTATAAACATTACTGCACTTTTTGTCTTGAATTGTCAAATTCAAAAGTTCACGATAATTTCAATCAAACATAAGTCAAATCGGCAATCAAACACAAGCTACACAAACATGCGCATATTTAAACGAAACAATGTGTTCACTTATTAAATAATCCGGCGAAATAGGTAAACATTCACAAGTTCTCAAAGAAAATCGTCTAGCCTGTTTGTTATGATTACATGTATAGTATGACGTGGCCATTGATGATGTCATTTGCAATATAAATTATGACGTCACTTCATTTAGTTTGTGCTAAAACTATTCGCTATCTATTTTCTTCGTAATTGAAATCGAAATCGAAATAATAAATAAATAAATAAATATCGCATCTTGATTCAAGACTTGTAAGGGTATGAGATTACATTGTAGAACTCACATGCTGATAAAAAGGAGAATATAAGCAATTGAAAAAAGTCCGTTAAAATGGGCGGGATTATTTTTGATATCAGAGTACTGACCTGATATCAAAAATAATTATCAGGCAAGTGTTATCGGGCAGTTACCATAGCAGATGCATGATAAATTTTCAGTATGGCCTTCTGATTTAACAATAACGAAGAATAAAAAAGTAGATCAATACAAAATTTAAAATCTTTTTGTATAAACAAAAAAAATATATATATATTAAATTCTTGAATATAAAGGTTAGATATTTTTATTTATTCATATGACTGACACTCATATTAACTAAAGTAATTGTAGATAAACTCGTAGTGATGTTGATCATTATTCCTGTAAAGTTGGTTGATTATATCTTAAGCACTCAAAGAACAAATAACACAACATTTTCACTAAGTCAAGAGCAATAATTCTGACAAAACAGAAAAAAGTCACAAGCGAAGTCCACAACTTCAGTTTTTGAGCCAAGTGCGACACAAGTTGAAAATTACAATTTTTTACAAACTCAATGGGGCAATGACACGACAAATACTGAATAAATCCACACGAAAATATAAAGGTGCACAAGTTCACATGAAACACAAAATGAGAACGGATAGCCGGCCGGACGGACGGACCAATAAGGGTAAAACATTCTGGAAACAAAGTGATCCCCCGGAAGCATTAATCACCACAAAATATCATAAGAAATGCAGACTCGGTTTGATTGAGTCTGTACATGAGGGATAATGAATAAGTGCAACATCCCTCACGCCCCCTAGCACCGGCTTGAGCGGTACTCAATTCTCAACACTTTATAGTGCTGGCATCAATGATCCCGAAGGACCAGAAAATATAACAACACTGAAGTGAAGTACGGGACAACTTTTTACGGCTGCCACACGGCAATTGACACCTGCTGTTGTGAAGTACAAAATTCTGGAAACAAAGTGATCCCCCGGAAGCATTTATCACCACAAAATAACATAAGAAGTGCAGACTCGGTTTGATTGAGTCTGTACATGAGGGATAATGAATAAGTGCAACATCCCTCACGCCCCCTAGCACCGGCTTGAACGGTACTCAATTCTCAACACTTTATAGTGCTGGCATCAATGATCCCGAAGGACCAGAAAATATAACAACACTGAAGTGAAGTACGGGGCAACTTTTTACGGCTGCCACACGGCAATTGACACCTGCTGTTGTTAAGTACAAAATTCTGGAAACAAAGTGATTCCCCGGAAGCATTAATCACCACAAAATAACATAAGAATTGCACTGTTTGATTGAGTCTGTACATGAGGGATAATGAATAAGTGCAACATCCCTCACGCCCCCTAGCACCGGCTTGAGCGGTACTCAATTCTCAACACTTTATAGTGCTGAGTAAGTTTGAGTAAGTCTAAATGCTCCCCCCTAAAGTGGGGTCACATACAGTGATCTTATGAAAGTTGCTAGAAAATATCATGCATATGCACATGTTTGAAGGTTTAAAACAACAATATTACAGCAGATTGTATAAAAAGTGTATCAAACACATGTGCAACTAAGAAGTGTATACATGCTTTATTTTCTATACAACATGTTTGTTATTTTCTTAAGTATCAGAATTTAGCAGATAATTGAACAATTCTACTCGTCTTCGTTGAAGTCAGAGCAAAACACATACACTTTCTTGGATAAATAGGGTCGCAATTAGATTTGTATGTCCATCCGTTCTAGATCAACATGTGAAGCTGTGTACCTGGCGTTTTGTGTGTGGATTTCTTTCAGGTTATTGCCCTTGAAAAATTTACGATTATCAACTTGTTCGTAAGTTTTTGCACTTGACTTAGTAAAAGATTTGCAATTTTCAACTTGTATTGTGCGTAGCCTTGGAAAATGACCTTAAGTCAGTATATTTACAAAACAGTGGAGTGAAGGGCATCTGTGTCCTATTGGCACATTCCTAGTAATTGTGAACCAAAGGCTTAATTTCATTCCATGTCTCAAGCCATTGTTGCCTTATGAGTATACATGTATCAACGTGTACCTTTCATTTCATGGCTCCATTTTGTACTGTATCAATACACGAAAACTGTCTTGACTCCCGTGCAGATGCAAAGGCAATACAAATTAGGGAAGAAATAGAATAACACCCCAACCAACAGCCCAATATTTGGCAATAAAAAGGCCAAGTGCTCGATCTGCAGTCGTGCTGTAGCATTGAAATTTAAAACTCATCTAAGACTTACACCGAGCCTGCAATATTTTTAATTCTGCCGTGTTGGGCTTTCGTTAGGGATTCTGCTTTTCTCTATTTTATGGTCACATCAGTGTTATGTGATCCATTTGGCGGCTGTAAAAAGTATCCCCGTACATTTAATCAAAGATGTTATATTTTCGACCCTTGAAGATCGTCAGCACGACATAATTGTTGTGTATACATTTTATGTGTTTTTTTTGTTCTGCTATTTTGGCATTTTAAACGTATCACTTATTGTGCGATCTCACACTAAAGCGGGAAGCAATCATTTAAAACTGATGTTTTATCTAACCTGATAGCGCAAATAGTTTGACCGTAACCGCGAATTTAAAACCAATGATGGTAACGCACGACCGACACAGAGCGTCAATTTGCGCTGACGATACGTATATATTACTATATTCCATATTTAGATTTTAAAAATACACTTAAACGTCATTTGTCAGATAAATGCCTTCGTTTGAAATTCGTTTGCCGTTGCAATCAGAATTTAAACCACACTAATTAAAGTAGTCCTAGCGTTAAAACTAATGAACTAATTAAAATAAGATTTTGTCACAAAGAAGATGAGACACCGTTTAAAACGAACGAATGAAAACTTGCTTATGTGCATAATTTCCGTACTGCCATCTTACCCTATTTTAAGTTTATAAAAATAGTTTCAGTTCTTTTTGAGTTATTACGTATTCAAGTTTTTGTGAAAGGATGGAGTGACTGACTTATTGACTGTCTGACTGACTGACATACGAATGGACTGAGGGTAAACCTTAGTCCCTTCCAGTTTAATATTTTTTTTTTTAATCGTTTAAGTCATTTTACTATTTTACGAATTTAACAAAATTATTAATGCCCTTAAAATATGTTACTATAACAGTCACAATCAAAAATGTATATGCGATACATTTATTTTGATATAATGACAACTGTCCCCTGGGTTGTATTATCTAATTATGTTCTCGTATATATGATACATTATCATTCAGCAAAAATATATACTGAGATAATAATAAAGTTCATTGCAGGTGCGAGTTTTCCAGCAATCAAGTGACAGTTAAAAGGACGGAAGTTTGTATCATTACAGGTCTTTACAACCATCCACATTTAAAAAGAAAGTATGATGCTGAAATATATATAGCCAACAGATCTGCCGTTAACGTCATATTTAAGGTTATACCGTGCGGCAGATCGCTCTACATGTTCATGCAATCAACAGCATGTTTTTGTTGATTTCTTTTTTGGATCTTGTCGGGGATAGATTCCAATTTATGTTTTATGTAAATGCATTTATGAAAAATTTAAATTATACCATACACAAATTTGTCTTGAAAATTATGTGTGAGGCCATATCATAAGATGGAAAAAATTGATTTTGTTAATTATAAGATTTCTTATCATTTTCTGAAAAATATAAAAAATGCCACAACACAACATTTTTTTCTCAAAATTATGTGTGAGGCCAAGTTTTAACATGGAAAAACACGATTTTGATTTTTTCCAATATTTTCTATCGTTTTCTGTTAAACTGGTAATGAATCATCTATCGGTTAATTTTCTATCATCCTTCGTTAAAAACAAAAATATATTTCAGATATTTCTTTTCAGTATGAATGATACATATTTAAGGCTTGTAAACCTTTATACTTAATAACGGATTTTTTCTCTATTGAATTGTTACTTAGAGACAGCAAATTCAATTAATTAGTTTAGCCTACTTGAATTTACAGGAGACAAAAGTGTAATAACATCTGTGAATAGCATTATCTGTATATGGAACAGTAGTCAATTCATAAATGATAGTAAATGCCTTACATTCTCTGCCATGTTGCTCTTGATCTGTACCATAGGCTTCCTGCAAATATATATATATATATATATGTTAACAGATTATTTCAATATAAGCCCGAATGCAAATTTGTTTAACGTTATCAAAAACAATTTCAAATTGGAGTGAGTCATTGCACCTGTCCAGAACATGTTTTATTACAAATATCAATACAGTAGTACGCACTATATTGAAATATGCTAAATACAATGCCTTGGCATACGAAAACTAAGAGATACATATGTATGCAATGGTTTAAGTTAAAATAACGATAATGTTGACCTTCAGTAAAAAATCACGCTCAGTTTTGTGACGATTTCTATTTTGATGCACGGGATGCCAACGATGCCATTATATGCATCATGAAGAAAAATAATGCTGTTCCCTTTTCAATTTTGAATGTGAATGAGAAATACCCCCAAACCGATGAAATATGAACTACAATATTAATACATTGTAACATTCAGCAAATGAAACGAAATAGATCAATTTATTTTATTTTGCCTTTAAGGGTAAGATACTATTAAGACAAAATGAACACATTATAACTAAGTGAGACCTAGACCTGAGGAAGGTTAAACCTACGATCTTCACATTGTGGTTACTATTCTGTCTAGTATTTTTCAATTCCTTCCACCGATTAAAAAACAGACCGGACACGAATCTTTCTAACAGATGGACGGACGGACGGACGACTATATGCATAACATTATACACCAAAGGCACACGCTGAATTATTAAAATTGTATTGTATTTTGAAGCATCGTGGAGAATTATATCAAAAATCTTAACAACAATAAGTATGTTAAATATTGAAATGTTTTAATTTTATATGGTTGTTCAACTTGCGAAAATATAATAAGCTGTAAGAGATATTTTAAAATTATATGATGTTTGAATATATTAAGCACAAGGTAAACGATAAGAAAATCTTTGAAAATACTTTAAAAAGCCATGATTTATACAGTTAATAAATAAACTTTTATTAAAGACCAGTGTAAAGCATAATGTCTGTATGCATTGAATATGCAACACACATACTAAAATAAGAGTGAATAATGTGATACAAAACAAAACTTTTAAATTACCATTCTTAATATCTCAAAATCTATGTGTGGAGGTTGAAATTAAACTTTGCCTATACATAATATAAGTATTATCTCTATGTTTAAAGGATTCTGATTCTGACCTTACTGAATTTGATGAAGGGTTTGGTAATACAACAACTTTACCACTTCCCAAGATATGGAGCAGAGCAACACCGCCTGACTTTTATTATTGACGCATTCTCAGTTCTTTAACTAGCGAGTAATCGTTTTAGGTATTTTTATCTTTTTATCTCAATTCCTTTTTTAACTCAAATCCATATACAACATCACTACAACAAAAGTCTATGATCATATCAATCTATTCATTTATACAAAATATCTTTTCACGACCGACTACGCCTTTTATATGTAACAATAGTAAACACCTCGCGACCCAAAACTCTAAACAAGACAATAAACATCGCCACAAAATGAAGAACACAAATTGAATTATTTTAAAACTCAATATAATATCAACCACAAACATTCAACAAAAAAATATCACTTCGCAGCATTTAATAAAAAACAACTTAAACCATAGCAACTTATGTTTACAGAATATTTTTAAAAAGAACCGAATCATCAACTGAGAAAATACTGACCTGACAAAGTTCCGCAAACAATACAGCCTCTATCAACCGAAATGTTTAATAGAACTTAGCAACCAATTTTAATTCAACAACCAATGAACCCAGATCATTTAATATCACCATGATAATAAGGTTCAACCAAATTCAAAATCTCCTTAAAACAATATCCTCTTCTCTAACATATAAACACTTCATATTAAAAGCCATATAAATAGTATTTTGATTAAATGTTTGTACGCTCTAGGGAAAAGAAGAACAAAAATTTTGTAGCGAAAAAAAATTCCGAGTTTCCAAACTTAATAAATAGAATTAAAGAAACGTGGTATTTGAAATTGCAAATATGAACAAGTAGGAAACAACTTAATTGAAGGAAATTATGTCGAGACGTGTGACAGAGATTACTTCAGTCTCTTAAATATTATACATTAAAACAATTTCTCCCAAATAACAAACCTGTTTGAGTTTTTTAACTTCTGTCAGTTGGCAAATAATATATATCATATAACTCTTTAAATCTTTTTTTGCTTAACAAACATTATTAAATATTATCAAAAATTACTTACGTTTTCCGTATGTCGACAGGAACTTTTAAACCAGTTTACCTACTACCAAAACCCCTTAGTCAAACTTTATCCAGATTTAAAAAAAAAAAAATCTGGTTTTTTTAATGTGTAATAAATCCCTCTACGAATTGAAGCATAAATAATAATTAATGTTTCGGATTCCAATATCACTGCGCATGTCTGCCAATGTCTCTAAAGGCTGTATGAAATAATTTATTGTTTCAGTAACTTATACATTATATAAAATCTTTTTTATAAAAACAGGTTTCCTTAATTCATCCAATAAAGCCATTGATTTTCAACGGTGTAGAGTAGAAATAAATTCTTTTGTTTCGCGCATGTTAACGAAGCGATCGATACATGTTTGCATCCTAAGCACGCACATTAACAGTAATTGCACAATAACTTAAGCAAAGCTATGTACGAATGCATCGTTTTTTGCCTCTCTTTACTCCAGACATATCTCTGTCTCTCTCTGTCTCTCTCTGTCTCTGTGTGTGTGTGTGCGTGCGTGCGTGCGTGCGTGCGTGCGTGCGTGCGTGCGTGCGTGTGTGTGTGTGTGTGTGTCTCTCTCTCTCTCTCTGTCTCTGTCTCTCTCACACATTTCTACACCAACGGAAATATATTTCAATAAAAAGCATATTAAAACAGTAAACAAGTAAAGTTATATGTAGCCTTGAGCTTTTGAGCGCCCTAGCAACTGTGTAAGCTTTATTCAGTTGTCTGTTTGTGTTCTTTTTAATTGCCAGATGGTTTTTAAAAGCAATGTTCAATATTGACATTTGCAAATCGGCGCCACGCGTAAGATTTTATTTTTTATAAAACTGCATCAGATAAGTTTTTAAAAGTGTCCGTGTTTTAGAGAGGCACTTGTGTAAAATATTACGTAACATGGGAAAAGTGTTTTCGAGTGAAAGTGAAAGTGAACATGACAGTCACAGTAAGTTTTTTATAGTATAGAAGAGTTTTTCTACATCTGCTAACGTTAATATGATAAATGTTCACTCAGTTTATAAATTTTATGACATTTAATCATATGTAAATCTTTATGAACAATAATACGTAAATACATTAAAAATGTTACTATAGGGTTGTCCTAAAAGTGTGATATCAACGGTCCCCACCAAAAATGCTGATTGTAATGTTATTTTTTTTTAAATAAAGATTTCAAAAACAATGTTTTCAGAAATACTAATAATATTAGATATTTGATTCAATTTCTTTTAATTGAAGAGATAAAGTACAGAATACAATTGCTTATTGCAGGTGCTAAGCGTTACAATGCTTTTCCAGTTTTGGTCATTTCAACAATTTGAATAATAATTCTGGAAAAGCGGGGCGAGCAAAAATCTTAAATTTTGCACAAATGTTATTGGTTTTAAATTTCCTCATTTGGAAGATTACTTTCGAAAAAAAACATTTCAAGGCCCTTTTATCTTTATATGGCATTGAAATAAAAATTGTACCTCGTGCACTCATAGAACCGCATTCACAAACCGAATTTTAAAATATATAATAAGTATTAAATCTTAATTAATATTACCTCAATCATTCCTTATTCGTGTATGATTACATGTAACTATTGACTAAACTCAATGTTTATATAAAAATACACGTATAACCAAATCCAAAACATCATTAACAGGTATATATTGTCGCCTCTTTGTCTGTCCGTACACATTTGATCGGCAGGGAACATAATTCTTAAACTCGAAGAGATATTAACAAAGTATTCTGTAGGTAGATAGATCTCATTGAGTAAAAGTGCAGTGCTTAAGAACCGTAATTCTGCATCGCCAATCTTGGAGTTATTGCCCTTTTTACATTTTACACATTAAAATTAGTCCTGGCTATAACTCTGAAACTACAAACCTTAGGGATATCAAAAAAAACTACTTGTCTGTGTCTAAAACCTATTCGGGGAGCTCACCCGGTTCGACTGACTTGTGTTATCTCGGTTTCTAAAAACCTAATTACTAGCGATTGCAATCCTCAGCCCTTTCCAGGATTTAGATCACAATAATATTATTACACAGAGCTGATAGAGTATTTTGGTCTAACAAACGCTTACTTTCCGTTATTTCAAAAGGGTGACTACCAAGATTTGCAGCGGTGTCTCAACGCCGCATTTCATCGCAGACCAGGCATAGATTTTAAAAAATTGTGTGATGCTGTTCTCTAAATGCAATGATGACTCTCGAACCCAAAATGACCAGTATGGACTTCTTTTGGGCTATTATCGCATAACGAAGAGCATCACTTCTAATTACGTGAATAGTAGAAAAGGTCTAAAAAGCATAAAAGTAAAATTATTGACTTTGAGGTTTTTTTTGTTAATTTATAATGTGTTCAGATGTTTATATGTTCATATTTAACTTTCTGTAAGCATATAATTTCTTGTGAAAGAAAATGACACCTTTATTTATATATTTATCTCTAAAATGGAGCTTATCTGCTACTGAAAGGCCTAAGTAAAGTTGGGCATATTGTCAAATTATATAAAGAAAATCAAATAAGACATTTAATATTTATTTCTTAAACAATGATACTTTTACAAATTTGTCTACGAAACCATAGCGGGCTTTGAAATTTCCGATACTAACTCTCATTTTCAGGAAGCATCTACAAAAGCATTTGAATTCAATTCAAATCTGATCAAATATAAAAAACAGTAAGCATGCACAAATAACAATTATGTTGTGCTGAGGGATCTTTAATGATTCAAACTAAAACATATTTTAGGAAAACATATCTAAAATATTCATCAAATGAAAGCAAAGTTATCCCCTGACAAAGATACTTAAATCGCGTAACAAGAGGGCCATGATTGCCCCAATATTTGTCACCTAGATATGAATACTCTCCATGAGAAGGAACAGGTAATCTTCTATATTATAATGGAAATCAGACAAAAAATTCTTAATCTTAAATGATATCAAAAAGCAAATATTTTTATCTTAAATAAAACATGTGCGTATGAAAACATTACTGGTTGCTATTGTAAAGGTTAAGTACGAAATCACTGGTTGCTATACAAAATATATGGTATCTTTTGGAAGTCAGTGCCTGCAGCGAAATTCAATTGTAAATTTCACATTTGGAAAGTTAGTGTTTACTAAGGAAGTCACTGTTTGCTACAAACATGTACAGCTTGCTACAAAAAACAATCACTGCTATGAAGTCACTGGTTGGTATGGAAACTAAGCTTAAGCTCTTGTTGATAAGGACGAGTATCTTTTTATTTTTTAACTAACTTTGAAACAGCGTACACGTTTCGGGTTTCAAGTACTTAACAATAAAAGAAAATGATCCATATTCATACAAAACCGACACTGACAGGCAGATCGAAGGGTCACAAGAAGCCTTCTATTATCCAACGTCAGATCTAAATGTAAACATAAGAAAACCTTAACTTTAGTCAGATGAACAGTCCTAATAGTACCGTGGTACAAGCATTGGTTTTTGGAGAGGAAGCAACCAGACGGGGAAGGGGGAATAATGATAAAAACTAAGAGGGATGGTACTTATCAATGACGATAAAAACAAGAAAAGACAGAAAGAGTGCCACCACAATAGCATAAAGCTCTAAGGAGAATATGGAAAAATAAAATCCCACATGTAGGCGTCACGCTTTTCCGGAATCGACACCAGATGGGCGTACGGATATGGAATTTTGAATTTTGAAAAGATGGCCCAGACATTTGACGAGAGCCGATCAACAGCCGTACGATTCTTACATAATGTCACGCCGCCATCGCACCCGATCCACACACGATTCCTACAATGGCATTCTAACTACACACAAAGACACCTCAAAGATGATAAAGTTTACCTTACCTCCCACATGACCTTTAAAGGCCACGCAATTGGTACATGACGTCGTATTGTGATACCAATACACGTTCGAACGTGGTCAGGAAGGTGTCACGTATTATATAACGCGCTCTTGTTGATTCCAACAGCATTGTCCCCTACTCTGATTTATGGGACAGGACAGTCGTCAACAGGTAAAGACTTCTCTTTAGTGAGACTGAATACGTTGTTCGGACTCTCCAGGCCTTCTTTCAGTTATGACCTATTGTAACAGGCTTCGTTGTTTGGACCATCAGAGCCGACATCAATCCGAAGAAACTTATAGGTGACATCATCGATTACGGCCATTCTGACAATGAAGAAGAAGCCATTGTAGTTTCTGTACATAGAGCCAGTATTCGAAGGACATGTAACCGCCACATGCTTGCCACCACAGCAATGTGGAAAGTGCTTTCTCTTTTCAAACTTCTCATCAATGGTAGACCACTCTTTGATTCTTTGCAGGACTTCATCGTAGAGGCCTCTCGGAGGTCTGGTTTAGTTATAGAAAGAATTCTCATTTTTTATCATTTACCCCTATCGTCGAGTGCCATAGTCGCTATACATTTTTCTTCTTTTCTCAGACAGATTTTCTTGTATTTCTTACTTATAACCAGTATAACAAACAACTCTATAAGCCCAACATGAATTCAAAATCAACAATTGGGGAAAAAGTGATACTTGATAAAATAAAATAAAATAAGTTTCACGAATTTTTGACGAAAAGCAATGCTTGTCATGGCAGATGTAAGCATTGCATGCATTTGTACGAAAAATAGGAAAGATGGAAAAACAAAACACTTTTAACACTATTAAATATTGTATTAATTTTAGGTAGTTTTTATTTTTTTTTTAAAGCGCGTGATCATATTGATTGAATTTGCCCAAATTATGCATGACAAAATGAAATCGGTAGCATATATTAGAATTTAGATTTAAAAAAGGTCAACAAGTTCTCCTGTAATTTCAAAAAAAAAATCGAAATTCATAGATGAACATGAAGATTCAATCGAAATTTACACCACAAAGGATGGTTGCAAATCATTTCACATATGTAACAACACTACCTGATAACGAATCCATATTTACTGCTGAAGCAAATGCCATTGATCTAGTATTGTCATTTAACAGAATAATGTATATATTTTTTTTTTCTTCAAAGTCACTCTCCGTGTTATTTTGAAATAAAAATCAAACGTCCGATTATATTATGATTAAGAAACTTGTTTTCCGTTTTCATGATATTTTAAAAACTAAGTCAGTCAATTGTGTTTGATTCTATGCCACATAGGAATACGAGGAAATAAAGAAGTAGATAACTTGGCCGAAGAATAAATAAATTCTGAACCAGTAGATTCGTCGTTAACAAACATTGTTTATAAACCCTTACTAAGTAAACTTATTGCGTGGAAATCAAAGTTGTAATTTACAACCTTCGTGATATCAACCCTTGTCTTAATATATCGCCATCTCTCTTTATATCTTCTTGGCCATTATAATCTCTTTTTTTCTGAATGTAGACGTAGACATAGAACATTATTACATTTTAACAGGAGACAAACTTCCATTTTCTATAGCTGGCGATAAATATTTTACTGTGAAACATTTCCTACTTGAATGCCATGATCTTGCGTATGGTCGTGATATATTTCATCGAGTCAATTCACTTTGAAAACTTTTGTTCAGTTTCATCCAAACCCTGATCAATTACTAAAAGGAAGTAAAGATTTAACTTACTAGTAACATATTTAAGACCTTCTTATTATAGTGTAAGGCGTGTATCTTAAGAGGAAGATAGGAACCCTGAATCTAGAATCTAGAGAACTACCAGCGTGACCCAAGCGTCTACAAAGGCGTTGTTATACGGCCACACTACCTTAAAAAGAAAATCACGTTAATTTCTCACGAAAATTTTAAAAACATAAAATCAAAAAAAACATTTTTGAAATTGCCAACCCAAGCATCGCAAAATTACTTAAAAACGACACATTTTTGCGACAAATTTAAAGAATTTTCAAAAACTTTAATGAGAATACTAGTATTTTGACATGTATCAATATATTTTAGAAAGACAAACGTTTTAAAACCAAGGGGAAAAAGGGGCTTTTAAAAGTTTTAAATTATATAACAAAATGCTTTTGAAAAATACGTTGTATACTTTAATTTCTTTATACCCGTGCTGGCGTGGTTAAGTTATATGTGATTTCTATTTCTAGGTCCAGTTCAATCGTATGAACCACCTGCGCCTCCGCCTGCGCCTCCTTGTCCTTTTACAAGTACCCCATGGAGAACAACACCTGCATGGAGTGAAGACGTAAGATTTTGATTTTGTTTTCTCCGAAAAATCTAAATTAAAATCATAGAAATTATGCAGGGACACTCTTTTTATCGCTTTTTATTGTTTATATTATTTTGCATATGTTATATTTCATTGCTTTAGTTTTCGGTATGTAAAATGTATACATAACGAGAGATAGTGAAAATAATTGAGATTCTTGATTGTAAAACATACACATTCACTTACATTTTGTTTGTGGTACGTTCCCTCCAGATCGTATTGAAGACTCCCATCAATGTTGAAAAGACATAATGGCTGTTACAAGACAATGCAAGGTGATGATGTACCGCACCACCTCATTAATGTTAATCACAGTAACAAATTCCTCTTTAAGGATCTTTTAATTTCAGGAACATATCCTAATCATAGATGCTGACTTCCGTAGAATATGCATTTTTCCCCAGTATTCCTACTTACACTCTTGAAATAACGCCAAACACAGTTCTCCTTATAAAACGTAGCGGTGTCGTGCAAACTAAGTGGCGTAATATAATTCAGTCTTGGTCGTTTGTAGCGTTATTCTGGACAAAGAATTTTCTTCAAAAATATGCCATAGCATTACTATCATGTTATAGCATTTTTGGATTGTTCATACTTCGGCGAAATATAACAAGTTTCGGTGAATTTTGCGTGTGTCATTCATTTTTTGGAGTTACTTGGATTCCTTTACCAATTTCAAACAGGCTCACTGCAGGTCAAATTCTTTCGTACCATTCAAAGTATCGAACGCAATTTTCCTGAAAACATTTAAATTCACGCGTCAACACGAATGCGCCGTCAATAAAACGACATATTGATTACGTATTTCATTACATATGTTTATACATGTGTACGTGTGTATCAAATTTCGTTTGAATATGTCTATCCGTTTAAGAGATATTAACCAATACTCAGGTATTTTTGACTGATCCTCGTATATACACAGACGCTTGGGGTCAGATCCTGTCCCCCAACGTGATACGCCCCTGTAAACACTCTACAAAACTATTTTGATATTTAAACACGAATGGGACATCTATTACAACGATAAAAATGGTTTTCAAACAATTTTTACATATATGAAAAAAATACCGTATACCATCAAGTCTCAATAAAGTACTAATTATCGTTGTGTTTATGTATTGAAAATGCCAGAAGGTTTACTTAAATGATTTAGAAAAGTTCACATATTTTACTGCAATACGATGAAATGTATTGTCAATTGAAATTTTATGAAATAAAGGATGTCAATTTATTGTATATCTTTATCAGAGTGAATCGTCACTTCGTAAACAAATAGAAAAAATACATCCGAAATGGAACAGAGAAAACGTGGAAGAAACAAACCCTGAAAAAAAACAAAAACGGAAAAAACCTACTATCGTACTAGTTGGACCAGTCGGAGCAGGAAAGTCTTCATTTGTTAATGCAATACTATCTGTTTCTAAGGGACATAAGGTTGATCGTGCTTTAACTGAAAGGGGAAGCAAAAGTTGTACAACCACTGTAAGTTAGCTTTTCATTTTAATCAATATAATTATACAGACTTTTCATTGTCACACCTATATTTTTAGTACACTGTCCTTGAATTTGATATTTTTTATTTCAGGTCATTTAAGGGGCAGATAAATTCTACATACACAAATGTCATAATAAGGTTCAATCACAAAAAGAAGTAAATCTGTATCTGTGTTCAACAGCATGAATCAAATGACTAATTTACTATGCTGGTACAGTATCGTATACATACAATTATAAGAAAATGATTAATATTCCTGTACTGCCGTAGGTGTTGCTGTATTATAGTATTATCGTAATTTTTTAATTAGCGAAATAAAATCAAAACAGCAGAATTTGAAATTCATGTTTATAATTTTTTGAAATACTTTTCTTGTAGAAATTTATTACAATCAAATAAATTATTTTTGAGTATGTCCAATTCGAATAAGTGAATATGTAAGTTTGAATATAGAAATCAACTCCAGTTTCAATTTAAAAATGTAATTATTTTATTTGAAAAAATGTACAACGTTTCGACTCAAAAGTCTTCATCAGGTATACTTTGTTTAAAGGAAATGACGTCAACGTCATATGACGTCAAGGACAATGACGTCAAAATTTAATACATAATTTGGCGTATAAATGTAATATGTAGGATCTTTATAATAAGTGAATATATAATCTATATTTCGGAAGGTGCATTTCCTATTTCTTGTCACATTAATTTGGTCTATTTTTATTAAAAAAAACTAAGAATTTAAGTTAAGAATCTTAGTTTTTTTATTTTGTTGTGCTACAACAAACTAGTTAATAGTTTAATTAGGAAATAGATATCAATTCTGAGTGCATTGTTGTAGAAAAATGCACGGTTTGGGTTCAAATGCGTAGTAAGATAATCACGAAGGCCGATAGGCCTGAGTGATTAATTACAAAGCATTTGAACGAAAAACGTGCATTATTATACAATAATGCACGAAGAATTAATATCTATTTCCATTCTAACACGTCAAGAAAAAATATAATTATTATTATAAAGTTGGACTTTATGTTTGGTGGTTAAATTTGTTTTAACCTCAGAGTTTCCAATAGAAACGTTCTTTAAAGGCTGTTCCAGTGGGTTGAAACAAAACTGTCGTTAAATCTACCGTGTGTAGAAACATTTTCAGAATAACGAATTTTTAAAACGTTGATAAAACTTTGTTTGTTTATTTTATTTCACCCTATAACTTTTCAAGCGAAATACAAATTATTAAAAGTGAAATAAATGTAAAAATTAACTCGTTTGCGACATTAAAATAGCGTACTTGATTTGATTGTTTTGCACGTGCTGTTTGGCGCTACATTGTGACGTCACGTAAACAACACTTTAAACGTCTGTACAGCGTTAACAACTGAATTAAAAAAATATTGGTGTTCGGATTCATTTTCTTAGTTAGACCATTTTCTATTATTCTAGATAGTTTTCACAACAAAATTCGACAAAAAATTGTTTTTATTTATCAGATTTTTAAACGAAATGGCGCCCTCAATGTGAAAATATACAGGGAGATAATAAGAACGGCGAGTGCATTATTGTAGAATAATGCACGCTTCCGGCCTTCTTTGTCTATATAGGAAAATTTCCGATAGTGTTAGAATGTGTTATAGAGAATAAAAAAACATTGTCGTTTCTTCCTGGTGAATACAATTACAGGTGACAATAATAATTAATAAAGGTTCTTAGGTTAGATAAAAGTGGACACAAAGAGCCAATTGATACAACTGGCATTGGTAACGTGTACATGTCTGTCTGAAAGACATACTATGTTTTATTTGTATTGCTCATTTCAGTATGACAAATACACAGATAAATCCTTACTAGATAGATTTCGTCTGAGGGATTGCATGGGGTTAGAACAAAGTGAAGAAGAAGGATTTAATGTCGCGGACATGGTTGCTCTTCTTGAAGGGCATGTTAAGGATGGTTATACGGTAATTGATGAATTAAAGTATGATTAATATAGAGGATATTTGTTTGTTCGTTTGTAAGATGAATAATTTTTATTTCATCGAGTGGGCCACTCGTGAGAATACTGTTTTAAAAGTTCCCTTCTATAAATGTGATTTGATTTATTGGGTCAAAAGTTTAAAAAGAAATAATGGACTTTATGCGTTGGGAAAAAAAAACAATTTTATATGGATAAGTACAACAATCAAGAACGGCATAAATTGTTTTTAGCTCACCTGACCACGAAGTGGTCAAGGTGAGGTATAGTGATGGGGCTATGTCCGGCGTCCGTCGTCGTGCGTCGTGCGTTGTGCGTCGTGCGTCGTCAACAATTGGGTTGTTAACAGTCTAGCAGTCATAGTTTTGATTGGATCATCATCAAACTTTGTCAGAATGTTTGTCTCAATGAAATACAGATCGAGTTTGAAGATGGGTTATCTCGGGTCAAAAACTAGGTCACAGGAGCTAAAAATAGAAAAAGCTTGTTAACACTCTAGAGGCTGCAGTTTTCATCCAAATATTCTGGAAATTCGTCAGGAAGGTTGTTTTGATGATATCTAGGTCAAGTTCGAAGATGGGTCATCTCCGGTCAAAAACTAGGTCACAGGAGCTTAAAATAGAAAAAGCCTGTTAACACTCTTAACAATTGGGTTGTTAACAGTCTAGCAGTCACAGTTTTGATTGGATCATCATCAAACTTTGTCAGAATGTTTGTCTCAATGAAATACAGATCGAGTTCGAAGATGGGTTATCTCGGGTCAAAAACTAGGTCACAGGAGCTAAAAATAGAAAAAGCTTGTTAACACTCTAGAGGCTGCAGTTTTCATCCAAATATTCTGGAAATTTGTCAGGAAGGTTGTTTTAATGATATCTAGGTCAAGTTCAAAGATGGGCCATCTCCGGTCAAAAGCTAGGTCACAGGAGCTAAAAATAGAAAAAGCTTGTTAACACTCTAGTGGCTGCAGTTCTCATCCAAATATTCTGGAAATTTATCAGGAAGGTTGTTTTGATGATATCTAGGTCAAGTTCGAAGATTGGTCATCTCCGGTCAAAAACTAGGTCACAGGAGCTAAAAATAGAAAAAGCTTGTTAACACTCTAGTGGCTGCAGTTTTCATCCAAATATTCTGGAAATTTGTCAGAAAGGTTGTTTTGATGATTTCTAGGTCAACTTTAAAGATGGGTCATCTCAGGTCAAAAACTAGGTCACAGGAGCTAAAAATAGAAAAAGCTTGTTAACACTCTAGAGGATGCAGTTTTCATCTAAATATTCTGGAAATTTGTCAGGAAGGTTGTTTTGATGATATCTAGGTCAAGTTTTAAGATGGGTCATGTCCGGTCAAAAACTAGGTCACAGGAGCTAAACATAGAAAAAGCTTGTTAACACTCTAGTGGCTGTAGTTTTCATCTAAATGTTCTTGAAATTTGTCAAGAATTTTGTTTTGATGATATCTAAGTCAAGTTTGAAGATGGGTCATGTCCGGTCAAAAACTAGGTCACATGAGCTAAAAATAGAAAAAGCTTGTTAACACTCTAGGGGCTGCAATTTTCATCTAAATATTTTGGAAATTTGTCAGGAAGGTTGTTTTGATGATTTCTAGGTCAAGTTCGAAGATGGGATATGTCCGGTCAAAAACTAGGTCACAGGAGCTAAAAATAGAAAAAGCTTGTTAACACTCTAGTTGCTGCAGTTTTGATTCAAATATTCTGGAAATTTGTCAGGAAGGTTGTTTTGATGATTTCTAGGTCAACTTTAAAGATGGGTCATCTCCAGTCAAAAACTAGGTCATAGGAGCTAAAAATAGAAAAAGCTTGTTAACACTCTAATGGTTGCAGTTTTCATCCAAACATTCTGGAAATTTTTCAGGAAGGTTGTTTTGATGATTTCTAGGTCAAGTTCAAAGATGGGTTATCTCAGGTCAAAAACTAGGTCACAGGAGCTAAAAAAAAGCTTGTTAACACTCTAGAGGCTGCAGTTTTCATCTAAATATTTTGGAAATTTGTCAAGAAGGTTGTTTTGATGATATCTAAGTCAAGTTTGAAGATTGGTCATCTTCGGTCAAAACCTAGGTCACAGGGGCTAAAAATAGAAAAAGCTTGTTAACACTCTAGGGGCTGCAGTATTGATTCAAATATTCTGGAAATTTGTCAGGAAGGTTGTTTTGATGATTTCTAGGTCAAGTTCGAAGATGGGTCATCTCATGTCAAAAACTAGGTCACAGGAGCTAAAAATAGAAAAAGTTTGTTTACACTATAGTGGCTGCAGTTTTGATTCAAATATTCTGGACATTTGTCAGGAAGGTTGTTTTGATGATTTCTGGGTCAAGTGCTAAGATTGGTCATGTCCGGTTAAAAACTAGGTCACAGGAGCTAAAAATAGAAAAATCTTTTTAACACTCTTGTGGCTGCAGTTTTGATCCAAATTTCTTGGAAATTGGTCAGGAAGGTTGTTTTGATGATTTCTAGGTCAAGTTTTAATATGGGTCGTGTCCGGTCAAAAATTAGGTCACATTGCCCAAATATGAAAAAATCTTTATAACACACAAGAGGTCACATGTTTGACTCAGTTGTCATCAAACTTGGCCATGATGCTTGTTTAAGTCATTGCTTGGATGCGGTTGTGTCAGGTGAGCGATCCAGGGCCATCATGGCCCTCTTGTTTATTATTCATATCATGATTTTATTATTGATTGTAATTTGCAATATTGCTAATGTCCTTTATTATCTTCAAATTTCAGTTTAACCCAAGAAGTCCAATTTCACCAGAACACAACAAATGGCGTGCTAATCCAGAGTTCGAACATCAAACCCATTGTGTCGTTTTTGTAGTTGATGCAAATGTCATGCACATAGGTATTCCTCCAGCCTATGTCAGGAAAATAAGAGAAATACAAGATGCCGTGAAGCGATTACGTAAGTAAAGAGAGCATTTATCTTCCAAAAAGACGTATCATCCATCGTGGTACGATGGTTATTACTGATACTGTCTTATAATTTCTTATATGAGACATAACCTAAATAAGATCAGTCACAATTCGTTAATGTGGAAGTCGGATTTTATCGTTATCTTATTGCATAGTCATTTAAATAAGAACATCAGAACAACTATTTCTTTCTTCGTACAAAATTCTAACATGACTCGTAATTTTGTCACTATGCACAAAGAAAAAGAATAACCGGTTCTAAACTGTAAATGAAAACTGTTTACTGACTACATGTATATTGATATTTTCCTACAATGTGTTTTATTTTTTGGTCAAAGGTCGTCTAAAATCAGTTGACTTCCTGTAAAATTTACGGGGAAGACATGAATATAACTATGATCTTGTAAAATTACAAACTGAAATCTGAGAAATCTGGGAATCTCAATAGCCATTCGAAAATAAGTCAATATACAGCATCTTTCTGAAATTGTTCACCTATCTAGTTTTGAATTAATCTAAATAGGTTATAGAATTAATTTACATTACAATTTTCTTCTGAAGATTTTTAGTTCTCTCACTTTCTTGTTAAGTTTTTCAGATATTTAAGTTCCCTTCAACCATGTTTCTTCCTATAAAATATTTAACATTGCTTTTAAAATATCATTTTTGGAATATAAATTTGTCCAAAATAATGAGACCAACAATAACGTTGACAATCCAGTTAACTATTCATTAAAATATCAAACACCAAATTAACAAATTTATCCGGCACTCTCAGATATTTATGTCAAATGTATGATTGGTGTTTTTAGTTGATATAAAGATTATAATTTTAATATATTTTTGCATATTAATAAAAAAATAATTTAACCGCCAAAGATTAAATGATATGTCAATTGTATTTTTTTTTTTTTTTTTTTTTTTTTTGATAACTTTACGTTACTGGCGCGTTTTTTTTTTTCGAATTTTAAGGGTCTTTCGGTATTTCCGTCGGTGTTGCAAATCTGTGGATTGTATATCGACAAAACGATCTCATTTATAAACTTCCTATTAAAATTTTGATTTGATTAAACTTTAATCGCTAATGCAATTCTCTAAATACAAAAATAAAATTAAGAATTTTACAGTCATGTTACCTAGTAAATTCTGTTTCAACCTATACCGACATTCAAAAGTCTACAAACCGGTGTGAAATAGCCAATAAATACATTTGAGGGGTTTTTTTATTTATGAAATGAAAAGCATGTAAAATATTAAGATATTAGCATATGCATTAATTTAAGTGGTTTCAACTTACATTTGTCATGTACGATATAGGTGTGCCACGTGTTTTGATCTTGACAAAAGCTGACGTTCTTTGCAAAGAGGTTCATAATGACATTGCAAACATGTTCCGAAGCGTTAAGGTTAGAGAAGCTGTTAAAACGGCAAGCGAAGTATTTAACATTCCTGAAGCCTCCATTCATCCAGTTACGAATTATGAAGATGAAGATTCTATTGAAATCAGTTGGAAAAGGAACATACCACTTCTCCTCGCCTTGAGGCAAATAACACAGTATGCAAATGACATGATTGAGGCAGTCAATGAACATAGCGATAGTGACTAAACATTAGTCGTGGCGGGAATAACTTTTTATATCTTTTCGAAACTCTTCATTTTAAGACTTATTATTGGTTGTTGTTACTAAAAATATTAATTTCTTTACTACGGTATTAAATTACTTGTTTAATGTTTATGTTGAAATCATTCATGCATCTTTATAATAAATGGTCATTTTTTACTGTCAATGGTCATTTAATAAGTGTTGCACTTTATTTTGTTTAGGTAAACTATTTTGTTTACGTAAACTACATTATTTACATAGTAAATCATACAGTCTTGCTTTAAATCAGTTAATCATTATCTACTTTTGTAATTCTTCTCTATGTTTGTTTACTTCATGCATGAAATTTTCATGCATTTTGGTATGAAAAAGGTATAAACGATGTAAATTGAACGAAAATCCTAATTTTAGCCTCTGCTTTACAGACACTTGAAAGGTAAAATGTATCTTTTGTTAGAACTTTTTAGTTGAAGAAAATGCAATCAACTTGATTTTTTGCTGGGGTTTTTAAATTTAAAAATCATTCTCAGTTTACTTCAAAATTGATTTGCTTAACAATTAGGTAGAATAATATATTCTTTTTGTTTTTCGAGATTACAAATTAGACTATTTTTAAATAAAACAACACAGTATTGTACCTTATACTTTTGTCAAAAGGACAAATTGTAGAATTTTGGTGTTTACAATGTTTTAGTATTCTATTATCAATAGTGTATAGACATCTTTATTATGGCCTAAAGATATTATCTAAGATTAACTAAATTACCAATATACATCAGCTGGTCAAGCAAAGGAATAAACAAATGTCGCTGGTGACAATCACTTGCTAGACTGTACAATTCATTAAATACATATAGTATATCAATTAAGACCAAACTGTCAGCTCTTGATCACTTTATTTTATGTAAATGTATAAACAGTCCTATGGACATGCCAGTACCTTAATCAAACAATTAAGGAATAAACATTATAATATTATAATACTGTGTTTTGATATGAGTATGTGATATTTCAAATGTACATGTATATATATTACTGATGACTAATCTGATTACAAATGACTCTTTGGAGAAGTATCTTACATTTAAATGTTAAATGCATACATTGAAATTATTGATATCATAGACATTTTGTCAGGAAATTATTATTTAATATTTTATCCTAACTGATGTATCAGACATTCTAACTGTCTTGAACTTCTTCACAAAAATCTAACTGATATTTTTCACTTATATTGATTCTATGTTTTGTATGCATATTATGTAGTCAGCTAATAAACTCACAGATTTAGAAGAAACATTGCTGTTATGATATTTTAGTGAGGAGGAAACCTATATATTTTAGAACCCCGTGAGTCATTATTTAGACCCCAAAATCCTACACAAATCACTCTAAAACTTTCTTCTTCTTCTTTGTGCTTCCTGTTGGTAAAGAATTTGTCTGAAGAATCTGGGTACAAACGCAAGGTAAACCTGACAAATCGTTAAATGATAAAATCTGATCTATAAATATTTTATTTTATTTTTTCTCGTTGTGTGCGTATGTGTGCAATTACGACTTTAAACAATGAATTTGTTTATAATGGAAGGTCCGTAATACAATTAGTAATTTAGTATAAGACATAACTCCAAACCAAGAAAAATATACATAACATAAAAGTTATTGGCGAGTGTGAGATACATGATCCGATATTACATATATAATAGCAGATAATAAAAAAGTTCTTGAATAGAATATCATTTTTCATCGTACAAATATTAATTCTAAATCACTTTAAACTTGATCAACTTTTCTTTTCAAGCGACATTTACGTAAGAATATCAAAATGACACATTTCTATTGTTTTTATCAATATTTGAAATAATGATGGTAAATGAGTTCACTGTAGACATATTCACTTTAAAATTAAACATTTCGTAGGCAAGACAGCATGGACTGTAGGTCTTTTTTAAGTATGTATTATATGTATCAATTTGTGAATTTTACATCAGTCACACGGTGGATAAACTAAGCCTTTTACAACTACTTAAGTATACACGACAGACTTTACCAAAAATATGAAAATACCTGTTTTTTGTCTGCATTTTTAATCTTAATTTTGTGAACAGATACTGGTAAACATTTGACGATTTTCGTGTTCTTTTTTACGTAAAATTGATAACCTACAATAATCTTACCACAACTCGTAGTGTGTTCATAATGGTGAAAATGTATATTGCTGGCAAAACAAATTATGAAACAAGATACATATCTAATTAAAAAGTAAGTTGAATTTTTAATTGAATGTTTAATGAATTGTCATCATAGATATCGTTACAATTATATTCCTGACCTACAAAGTCAGCTATTCGTTAATTAAAAACTGAATTTGAAGATGTGTAGATCAATGATAACTCAATGTTTTAATAAATAACCGACATAAAGTCTATGTTAGCTTATTAAATCTGCTTTTGATTGAATATGTATTCACATTTCTGAAACGAAAACAAGTGTTGGGGTCTAAATAGGTTTGTTTCACTATTTGAGCTCTCAAAGGGGGGGCGGTGATAAGCCGTCAAAACACGTCTATATGAGGGTAAAGGTCAACAGAAAATGATGAAACATCTTTGAATTGCCAAAAAATAGAGTTTTTTCTTGTTAAACATGACTTTACATAAGAAAAAGTTGTTTTCTGTTTTAACAATAAACACATAAATCAGAACAAAATATTAACTAATGATACGTTGTAGGAATCTATCATGGTTATTGTGTTGGTTTTGTTTCCTTTTCTTTCTTCATGTATTTCTTATTTTGTTATTTAGATATCCATTCCGCAAAAGTCCCTGTACTTTGAAGTTTAAATTATATTATCATGTATAGTCAAACACGTATCAAATGCGATAATTAGATCGTTGCTAAACTGAAATTAACGAAGAGTCAGGAAATACTGGTTTCCGTCCGGAGAGTGGTCTTCCTGGTTTCTTTTAAGTCACTACATTTTCACGCACACTTTTCAGATTCTGCCTTGAAACCTGCGTTATAATATTTTGCGCTACTGGTAAAGTTATTTAGTAGTATATTTTTTTTATTTTATATTAACTTATTACTCAACGATGAAGACGACCGATCTCACTAATAGAATATACAGTTATATACCGGATGATTACCATTTAAAACAATCACACGAAAAAGTGAGAGGGCATACGTCCGATAAAAAGGAACTCTATGAAACCCTAGACAAACGGAATGCGCGAACGGATGAATACGACACATTAAAGCCATTACAACCTGGAAAAATTGACCCAAGTTCCAAAGTTGGGAAAGTATCATTGAAGGAATGTATGTTTGTTATAGTGGTCATCATCTTATTGTCTATGTCAGTCACATGTCTGGTTCTCGTTTTCAGTTTGTCGAACAAGGGTATGTATTATAACGTTCCTATATATAGGCTTTAGTACTTCGTTTAATTCATACAGAATTTTGATACACTGAGTAACTTAATCTTAGTGAATGAATTTTGCGCAAACATATTTCGATTTGTTTTTTCTATTACAGTTGAAACAGATGTTAATTCGGCAAATCTGTAAACGAAAACTAAACTTATCAGTCCCATGGGTGTTTGTCCATTTTACAGATTACAATGCTGTCTTAAGGATGTAACATTTTGTTCGAATATTTTCAAAAGTAATAATGTTGTACCAGATACACACTGGTTGATAAAAGCTTAATAAAAACACTAGGAGTGTTGGATTTTCTGTTATCACTTTATTTGTTTTGTCTACATAGTTACTGATCATGGGAAATACTCACTGTGTTATTGTATCTGTATTTCAGTGTCAAGTCAATTAGATCACATAAATACGATGGAAGGACACTTTAAAGGAGAGATAACAAAGCTGTATACAGAAGTTAACGATACACAAGGAAAATACCTAAAAAATCAAAACATTGGTAAATATTAATTATGATATATATTTAAGTTGTCATATTATCATATCGTTATCAAGAAAATATTTGCCTAGGTTATACAAATAAGACGCTGGAACATACATGTATATACCGGTTCTTAAAATGTTATCAAAGTCTCAGCTGTCAATGTCAATGACGTTTTATCTAGATTATCAACACGGTTTAAATTACAAAATAAGAAGGGTATGCTTTGAGTATATATGGTTTTTCTGAATGCAAGTTTTTCGTAAAATGTTATGTCAAATATCGGTAACACAAATGGTATACATTCGTTTTTGAATTTTTTGGATAGTATGCGTCTATGTAAAATTGGCGTTGTACTATTTACCAATAGCTGAGATATCTAAAAGTTCAGCTCTGCTAAAGACTTTTAAGATTATCATATCATTATTTCAGATCGTCATGTTGCGTTCACTGCCAAAGGTGCGTCCGGTAAAAATCCAACGATTTTCAAAGAAACTATTCAGAACTATGGCAACGCTTACAGTGAAACAAGTGGCAAATTCACGTGTCCATCTGCTGGCATTTACTTTTTTCTATCCTCATTGAGCGTTGAAGATGATTTGTTAGTCCTTTCAGACTTAAAATGCTTTCTGTATGTAAACAATAAAGAGGCGATAGGAACCCCTGTCAACGTTTATTTTGACAATACTTACGCTGCGACCATATTTGGAACATTTTACTTAGCGACAGACGACAAAGTTTTTGTAGGATGTCGTAATGGCGACGGTTTTCGACGCCCAAATTTTAGTACATTTACAGGATTCTTAGTAGCACTTGTTGAATAATTTGCAGAATTAAAATTTCAATAAGCATTGCAAAAAGTTTATGAAAATTTGATACGCTGATTATACGCACATTTTGCAATAACTTGAAGATAATTGAAAGCATGCCAGCGGTAAATTCTAATACAACAGATGAATACAAAGTGAATACATGAACACGGCAGTCAGTATAATAGTATTTAAAATATATAAAAATATGCAATATTCTAGCATTAGGTAAAACTATCACTGTTATCTAGTTTATACGTTAGTTTGTACCGTTTGTTGCTTCAATTAACTCTCAATTAGGAAATCATTGTTACTACCTAAATGACTTGTTAGCAAAGAAAACAACAACCTGTGCTTAAGCTTCAGAGAATTGATATTGTTTTGTCGCATCACAATAAGCAAGACATGGTGACAAACTTTTTTAAGATCAACATCATTCGGCGGATATATATGATATCTACAAGAGCCATTTCAACCTCATGAATTCTCGATTTCATCTTCATGAATTCATAATTTTAACTTCGTGAATTTTCGTTTTCAACATATTGAATTCACGATTTCATGAATTTTCGATTTCAACTTCAAGAAATCACGAATTCAACATTGGGATTCACGATTTCAACTTCACGAATTCACGATTTTAACGTAATGAATTGTCTTAGTTGAAATCGTGAATTCACGAAGTTGAAATCGTGAATTCACGAAGTTGAAATCGTGAATTCATGAAGTTGAAATCATGAATTCATGAAGTTGAAATCGTGAATTCATGAATTTGAAATCGTGAATTCATGAAGTTAAAATTGTGAATTCGTGAAGTTGAAATAATGAACTCACGAATTTGAATTCGTAAAGTTTAAATCGTAAAATTTATAAATTTGAAATCGTGAATTCATGATGTTGAAATGGTAAAAATTCACAAAGATGTAATCGGAATGTTTATTTTAATTTTTATTTGAAGTAATCATGTTCTTAAATTATCTATTCTTGACAAAAAAAATTCAAATACGTCTATATTGTTATATAAAGTTACCACTCTTGTAATTTCTCTTAATACGAGGAAAGGAGCGTGCTTGATTAAAGATTAGTAAGATGACGGAAGCAATAATTATTTGATCTTATTTGTCCTGTGTACATGTATCATATGTAATGACGTTCATGTATAAGACGGAAGTGACGGAAATGAGTGATACATGTCATATGTGATATCAGCATTTTAAATACAAATACCAAATATATTGTACCACTGTGTTTAGCGTTGTCTTATAGTTTCTGCAAGTAAATAGTCACTCCTGAAAATTTATTTCATAATCTTATAATACAACTCGTTTGTAACGTCGCTTGTTTTTGGATAATCGTGACGTTGATATAGTTTTATACACGGCTGCTGTCGATTTATAAAGAAATATCGCTTTACTTAAAATAATGATGTTTGCTATATCATAAACTCGTTATAAATATTTCTGACAGGCTATATGGCCGTATATAAACGGCTGTTTGCAATATAACACTCGAGCGGCTCGTGTTATATTTACAATTAACCGTTTATATAGGGCCATATAACCTGTCAAAATCTTTATAACTAATAATATAACCTTAAGAATTGCCTAAATACATTGATCATTGTTAGAAATGATAATAAGTAAGTAAGTAAGTAAGTAATATATAATTAAAATCACGAATATGTTAAACTTGAAATGCCCTTATTAAAGGAAACGACAATCGAATCAAAGTGCTTGAACTTTTTTATATTGGAAAGGGGAGTAATTACGACAACTTTGTCTGAATAACATTCATCAGTTGTTTCCCTTGATATTGGTATTGTTTCAAAATAGGATATAAAAGGTTGATTTATTGATATTGTGTTAATTACATATTGTTGTGAGGTACAGTATCCGGACAATATCCGGGACATACAGGATGATACGGTTATATGTACGGCCAGAACGATTTATTCGCCAACATTTTGATTTTATAGGTAAATTAGAAAGACAAGATAAATATTCTGCGAGATATAAATTGTCATACGTACGTGAAAAGTGATTCAAGGTAAGCAGGGCCCTTTAAAATTTAGAGACGCCAAACCGGTCACAGTTGCGAAAATTTTGAGTAACATATATGTAAATAAAAAGATAAAGGGTAATAATTTGTTTGGCTCTGAAAATACAAGACAAACGTATACATCTTTTTCACTTTTTTATATTCGTTACATTGCTTACATATAAAATTATATATAACAAGAGATGTGCGAATGGCAGTCTGTTCGACTATTCTCAGTGTTTGAAATATGACAAGGGGCATAACTCTGTAAAAAGGTAACTCAGAGTTAAGGAGCATGTAATATAATCATAGAGAATAAGTGAGTGGAGTTTCAACCCATTCCCTTCAGCAGTTATGGAAATGCCCATTTGCAAGCAAAACTTTACCAGAATATGACCTAAACACCGATGCCGACGCTGGGGGAAGTGTATAAGCTCTCTTTATTGTCTCTAAAAAGGTTAAACATCTTTCAATAAACTAATCCCTGTAACTATTCGCTATTTTCTCCCGATATGTTTGCATTTAAACATATAATCAGTTTTCATTTAAAACACACATTTTTTTTTTTTTTTTTTTTTTTTGCATTTAAACATGAAATACATTTTTCTCACCTTGTGACATTCATCAAACAATTGTAACTACTAAATACTGTGTATTTTGGATATACATTTTCTACATCTTTTCTTTGCTACATATATATTTTTTCTTCAAAACCTTAATACAAAATCAGTAACCAAAAAAATAAGAAACAGACATGTACTTGACTATACAATATTTAAGAGTGTAATTTACTGGCCTAATGATTGTAATTTGACAATGAAAGTATCTAAAAATATCTAGAAATGACCGAGATGATTTTTATGAAGAAATGATGACCATGAAATATGAAATAAAATATCATTTTAATTGATTGAGCACCTTTTTGTTTCTAATTCAACATCAACATTTATTTTTTGTATCTATAAACGTGTGTTATCGGATTTCTCGTTATCAACTGAATATTGTTCTTGTTGCACATTAGATTGTTTGTTGCTTTCGGCGTTCTGACCATTCATTTCAACCTCATCAGTATGGTTTTCCCTCTTCAGTGAAAATCTCGGACAAAAGGGCAAATAACGGAAAAATCTGACTCTATCCAAATATTTTTGAATGAAAGGGAGGTCATAAATACGCATAGAGTTATCTACTCCTGTTTCGTCTACAACATGTACATGTCTACGCCATTTGTTGATTCCCCGTTCTTCTGCAGTTCCTGAAAATAAAACAAACAAAAAATGAAACTATAACATATAATATTGTATAGAAAATCTAAAACATAAAATCTACATACTAAGTCAATGTTATATAAGTATCATCAGAACTCTACAGTTGCATTAATTAAAGGTAAACTTCTATATTTTGTATTCAAAATATAAAACAAAATGTAATAAATTACATTACTACATATATTTGTCTTTTTAAATATAAACAATATAATATGTACGTGAATTCATCATATACAACATTTAAAGGGAGATAACTCAAACAATACTGTTAGAATTACCTTCAGTAGTTTTTTCCCCTTGAAATATGACACTTTAATTCATGTTATTGGTTTAAACTATGAAGAAAAAGGAACGTACCAGGAAGGGTCATTACCTAGTTTTTACCATAGATATATGACATATTACATTTACTTGCTCTAATTTCATTTAAAACACACATTTTTAATTATTGACATCAATTATTTCGTTTCAAGTGTACAGCCGCAAGAATTATTGTTTCCAAAAACTGCATGTATGAAATTGCTGCCACATTCTATGTTACAACTCTCTTGAAAATTAACCATAAGAATATAGTTTTTATAAAGTTTATGAAAATATTTCATTAAATATAGCTTTATATCCTTGAAACTAAAGTAAAAACATATGAGGAACTAACCAGGAATGGTATTATCTAATACAAAGCCGACAAAGCCTCCTACAAACATGCTAGTCCCTAACAACACAGATATAATCTGGTCCGCAATCTCACTTCCTGTAATAATGTATAAAACAAAGTCCATTTCATTAAAGGAACTCCACTGAGGTATCGAGACATAAAAACATAAGATTTGAAATTCTTACAAATAACAAATCAAGTACTCAAAATTGGAAAATCTGCAAAGGATATTCACGTTATGTCAAAAACTCAGTAGTGTCCCTTTAATTATATACGTGTTACTATCAGAATTTTACAGACGTTTTATTTTTCAATAACATTTCTTAATTATTTCTAAAACTGTTATCTTTATTTCTCAGATACAAATACTTTAAATACTAATTAATGCATGTTTGCAATTTCTTGAGGAAAACAATGTAGTCATTTCTGAGGCTTCTTTTAAAATAGTCATAAGTTTATCTTCCTACAATGACCTGATCTACTTTAATAACAATAATGATACATTTATTATAGTTGGAAATTGTGATATAACCGTTATTAAATATAATATTGTTACTCAACACAATGCTTATGATGCACACTATAATAAAACTATTTCTTTATTTTTCCTCATGACATAACATATGACATTTCCGTTACAGACTATGTATATAAATCATATACTTATTTGTTCTTACATCCGTATGACTTTTTTTAACTTACCATCATATCTTAAGATTAATCTTAATATAATGTAGGCATATTCTCTTTTTTCTTATTCCATAATTATAATAAAAGGCTTAAAGAAATAACTAACCAGTATTTATTGCACCCGGTGAACTTCCTATCCATTTAGGAAAACTAAGACCAAAGAATAAGGAAACACCAAGAATAAAAATGTTCCTTGAAGAATTGAGATTCACATACTGAAGATTCGATAATCCAACGGCTGTTATCATTCCTAAAATAAAAAAAATATCTTAATTTATCTGTAAATAAAATTATCATTTTATATTTTCTCTTTATTTCAACATTAGAAATATTAACCCTTTTCGTTACATTAAAAGTGTCTATAATAATAGTGAGTTTTAAAATTATATGTACACAATATAAGCCTTTCATAAACAATAATAACACTATACGTTCAACAAATTAAACATTTATCTCGAAACCTGTTTTCTAGTCCCATCATGTCAAAAAACACAGTTGAGTTCCTTTAATACTTACCAAACATGATCATGAACATTCCACCGACTACAGGATCTGGTATTGTTACAAAAAGGGCGCCAAATTTACCCAGACATCCTAACACTATCATTATTATGCCTCCAACCTGTACCACAATACGACTGCCTACCTGAAATAGGTAAATGAATGTATTTTTCAATCACTTCTGAAGAAAACAATTGAAATATTTTTCAATCACTTCCGGAAAAACCAGAAACACCAATCTTTTTTACAAGAAACAACAATCTCATTTACAAAATGTCTTTGTGGGTTTTTTTTATGTAATACTGAATCCTTGCACATGTATTTAGTGTATAGAACTACTGTTAAGTTGTGTTATTAGTATTTTGCTAATTTTTCATTTAGGAGTAATTCTAACATCTATATTTCCACCTAGAAGATAATAATTCCGGCCACAAATATGTGATATGAATTACATGTGTATCATAAATATTATGCCTCAAAAATGATTTTTTTCCTTTTTTTAGAATGGGCACACTAAGTTTTATAGAATTTTATATAATGTTTTTAGAGCATGTAAGATGCTTATCACTTGATGAAAATAGAAATGAATGTGACATTATTTGTCATAAAAATAGCAAAATGTAAATAAAGGAGTATTTTGACTTCCATACACTATATCTAGCTAATTGCCAAAAGGCAACAGAAGCAAATGATGGTTCAGGTAATTGGCCAATGAGTAACTTTTTGGAAAATAGAACAGGGCACCAGCAATAAAATATTTTGAGAAATGAAAATAAACGTATTTCTGAGTCATAATGGACCTTTGAATAAAAAAAAATAACATTTGCAAAGGCATTACGTAACATTGAGGTAAGAAAAATAACAATTCAAGGTATATATCTTATTATAAATATATATCACCTTAAGCATGAACGCTTTTGCAACTTTTTTCTCAAAAGCATTTACCTGTTAACATACTGACTGTGAATAACATGCTTTTTTAATATTAGAAAATATTTAGAAAGTAGAAATACCTAATCACTAAACTGATACAATTCCGGAACAGAGATTGTTGGCTTTTATGAATTATTATCATCAAATGATAATTTTGTAATTAAGAAAAGTTTTGCTTATATTTACCACCTCGTGATCTCTATAGCACAGTAGATAATTAAATGTAATAATAATTTATCATGACTTATGACAAAACCTTAAAATGTTAAACATTACATTGTGTAAGATATGTGTTTGGGTCTTTTATTTACTGAATAAATCCTTGACTTAACTATTAAATGATATAGTAATAAGGTTTAATTACCTTTGTGATACCTATAGCTCCAACATTCTCGCTGTACGAGGTTGTGCCATTTCCAGACCCCCAGGCCCCGGCTAGTATACAACAAATACCCTCCATACCTATGCCTGTGTGATATTATATATGCTAAGATGCTGTATATATACATGATATATATGCACTAGAAATGTAGATATTAAACAGAATAATAAATAAATTAAGATAAACATTTTCCAACTTCTGTCAAGTTTACAAAATATAGATGCATGTTTATTTTACACCAAGTACTGAAGCTATTTCAACTTGTAGAGATAAAATTGACCCACTATATATGTGTTTATATAGGAGATTTTATTTTTCAGTTTTGAAAAAAAATATTTAAATTTTGAAAAGTTTTTAAATTCTTTCATAAAATATTCATCGTGGCATTTCGGTTAGTACATGTCGGTGTAAAGGTTAAGTGTGACATATCCGGTATTGAATTGCCTGAATAATACATGTACTTAGTTTGATATTTGCAATATCATATACCGATATTTTTGTTACATTTTTTCCTGTTATGTATGGTAGCTAATTTGTGTCATATCGTATTTTCGTGTTTTTCTCTGGCGCTGCGAGGAGCAAAAAAAATACGACATGGCATAAATCAGCCACCATAGTTATACGATATTTCCTTTAAGACTTGCATTTATTCCAGTAATTATCTTTGAAGTAGCTTCTATTGTGTAAGTTAAGTTTGTGGTACATGGTCATAACATATGATATATTATATTAACAGTAAATGTATATTTAGAATTGTGCATTTCATTTATAAAATATTTTATTTCATTGATAGAAGTTGCAACAGGTTTAAGAAGAAAGTCTAAAACTTTTGTAAATATTTCGTCTGCGTTTGGTAAAATGAGTCAGTTTTAATTTGAAGTGTGTAACTCAACTTAGCCCACTTAAGTCGTGTATGAAAATTCCTCGTTATACATTAATGACCTAATATAATTTGCAAAGTATATGTACTTGAACGAGAAAGGAAAGTTCAAGTTATTTTTTTATTAAAACTCACTCAAATTATTATTTAAGTAAATAATAGAAACAAATTAACTTACAACTGATCATAATCTAAATACACGTATATTACAATTATTCATTTAAATGATGTTGCCACGTCATTATTATTTCGTGTCATTTGTCATGGACATATTCATTACTGTATATCCTTTTTTTCTTTTCTTTTCTAAGAAGCTTACTCAAAGGAAACAATGTTATTGGGTAACAATTAATCTTAGTGCATCTTGATAAAGAATGTTATCGCTTCTTGTGAAGAAAAATAAATTTCATCTCATAATCTGCAGGGAAACTGCGACTAAATGTTTTATCTTAAATGTTAAAATAGAAAATATATAAGAATATTTAATCAAATGACATGACTGGTAACATGTCCAAGGTCCGTACACTCAGTGCCTGAAAGGGCACATGGGCCCTTATTACGATTAAAACACAAATATTTCTGGACAAACCTCTATTGACAGCATGGACAGGGGGAGGCGGGGCTCCTGCAAGTCTTGCGCATGCGTAGTAATCACCAACAGATTCTATCATAGAGGATAAAACCCCTGCCAGCATTCCAAATACAGCAGCCGTGCTCACAGTGGGCATTCCCCATTGTCCTGAAATAAACGGAGAAAGTTATGTGCGCCCGGCTATTCTGAATAAATGACAGAAAAACAAGGGCATGTTGGTATTTTCTTAGTTCTGAAAGATAATTCAAATTCACTTAAAATACAATTTAGAGAAAAATGCATGGCCCCTCAGACATGCTTAAGGTTTAAAGAAATACTAAAGTGGCACATGACTCATTTTAGAACTGGTTTATGGTCTTACCAGTGTCCTATTGACATAAAACAAAGACATCTATGATATTAAAACTGAATTATCTTAATTAAAAATAGATTATCTTTAGTAGTTAATAAGAGGAAATAATAGTGCTCATTTAGTGAGGAAATAGTGCCAAATGTCACGTTGCCGCTAACTTAGTGAGGAAATAGTGCCAAATGTCACGTTGCCGCTAACTTAGTGAGGAAATAGTGCCAAATGTCACGTTGGTGCTAACTTAGTGAGGAAATAGTGCCAAATGTCACGTTGGCGCTAATTTAGTGAGGAAATAGTGCCAAATGTCACGTTGGCGCTAATTTAGTGGGGAAATAGTGCCAAATGTCACGTTGGCGCTAATTTAGTGGGGAAATAGTGCCAAATGTCACGTTGGTGCTAATTTAGTGGGGAAATAGTGCCAAATGTCACGTTGGCGCTAATTTAGTGGGGAAATAGTGCCAAAATGTCACGTTAGCGCTAACTTAGTGGGGAAATAGTGCCAAATGTCACGTTGGCGCTAATTTAGTGGGGAAATAGTGCCAAATGTCACGTTGGCGCTAATTTAGTGGGGAAATAGTGCCAAATGTCACGTTGGCGCTATTTAGTGGGGAAATAGTGCCAAATGTCACGTTGGTGCTAATTTAGTGGGGAAATAGTGCCAAATGTCACGTTGGCGCTAATTTAGTGGGGAAATAGTGCCAAATGTCACGTTAGCGCTAACTTAGTGGGGAAATAGTGCCAAATGTCACGTTGGCGCTATTTAGTGGGGAAATAGTGCCAAATGTCACGTTGGTGCTAATTTAGTGGGGAAATAGTGCCAAATGTCACGTTGGCGCTAATTTAGTGGGGAAATAGTGCCAAATGTCACGTTAGCGCTAACTTAGTGGGGAAATAGTGCCAAATGTCACGTTGGCGCTAATTTAGTGGGGAAATAGTGCCAAATGTGTCACGTTGGCGCTAACTGCGGTGGGGAAATAGTGCCAAATGTCACGTTGGCGCTAATTTAGTGGGGAAATAGTGCCAAATGTCACGTTGGCGCTAACTGCGGTGGGGAAATAGTGCCAAATGTCACGTTGGCGCTAATTTAGTGGGGAAATAGTGCCAAATGTCACGTTAGCGCTAACTGCGGTGGGGAGTCTTGCTGTCTTCTTATAAGTGAGGTCTCGTATAAAAATCATTCGAGTGCATAGCGTTGGACCGTAAGTCAGACGTTTTTGGGTTGATTCCCGGACGTTGCAGGTCGTTGTGATTTGAATCCTTTCTACGGAATTTCAGAATGTATCAAATTGCAAGCAGGACTCTATAAAAGAGACAATCAATGTTTACTGTACAATATATATGTAACGAAATTTACCTGGCCATGGAAATCGGAACCATTCTGATTCATATAATACATCTACTTTAATATCCGTGCGTGCGTTGTAACCCCATTGTCCCTTCTTATCAGGAAGTGCCCCGGAGACCGTCAGAATCACACAGATGACCCAGGACAAAATCATGGCAAGCAAAACCTGTTTGTTGTTAATAATTCATCAATACAAATAGATGCTACGTCATAAAATGACATATCACATCGCAAAAATTGAAACATTCAATTAAGTAAAAATGTGCAAAAATATAGTTCATTGTGAATTGTTTATTTCAGATTTAATAAAACAAAGAAAATCATGATATGTGTTGTTAAACATGAGCGTAAAAAAATCGAAGGAAACGTGATTTAAAACCATCATCATGAAAACAATTTATTTGTCAGATATCAACATGTGTTAAGAACATGGCAAAGAACTATAAATACAAAGTACAATAAATACAAAAAAAATGCTTAACTTGTATAAGTGCAAGTTCATTTTTGTATTGGCACAGCACCATTTAATTCTGGTAATATGAAACATACGGCATATGTAATCAGTTGAATAAAAACAAACACTGTTTTTAGCTTTCGACATTAAGTTTTCTTCAGAAAAAAATGAGGTTTATAAACATACTGCACGAAATGCACGTGCAATGGATACTTACGTACCGGAAATAAACTAAAAATTGGAGTTTTAACAACTTTACACCCTTCGCCTTTAACAGCAGAGAAACATGGCACGTTCACATTTCGCATATATTGTGAAAATAACGCTATCAAACTCATTGTCCTGCAAATAAATTCCCCAGAAATTTCTTAAACATAGAAAAAATCATATTTCCTTTGCGAAGAAAGATATTTTCACAGGTTACATTCTTTTCCATAGATGAATTCCTTTATGTTGTTTTGTGATCTTTTTGCGTTTAAAAGTAAATTATATCTTCAATTTGTAATCAAACATATAAACAAAACATTATCGTCTTAAAATTAACTAAATTCACGTATTGTTAACTGAACAAACACCGCATTGACTTATTACATTTTGTTTGTTATAACATCAACGCACTTATGTTTTATCCGTTACCTAATAAAGTTATGTAATAGATTTGTCCTGCTATAAATTTTGAACAATCTATCTTTAGTTTTAAAGATTTTAATGTAAAAAACATTTGAGCTTTCAACGGTACGATGAAGAGGCAGGACAGACTACACGGAACTGCAGGCTGGTCTGGCCTGGCCTGACCTTTTTACTGGTGGCATAAAGCTAAACACAGTTCTGTTCTAGCAAATTAAAGGTAAAGATTATCATTTTATTTTTAAAAATTATTAGGCATACTTACATTAATGCAATATACCACTGCTCCGCCGCTTTGTCGGCGGCTTCTTTAAACAAGGCTAGACCGATCAAAGTGATGGTTGGGGTAATGGCAAGGGGTCCTATAAACTTTAACACCAACCCCATAAGCCCAGAAAATCCGATGAGCACTTGAAATAAAGAGGCAACCATTATTGCACCCTGTATCTGTAATTAATAAATAAACTGTAAAAAGTAATATTTAGTCCATCAACATATGGCTGGTCACTTTATTATATTTATGAAATTATACTTGAAATTGAAGTCAACAAGAATTTGTAACAGAGTTACCAAGGTCCCCCGCCTCAGGGAAGTTTTATATGAAGCATAAAACTGTGCTATTTCAAAAGATTGAGGGGTGGATCTCAGGACTTTCAGTCCAAAATTATGATCAATGCTAGATCTGCAAATGCAACAATGAATTTATGAAAGAAATAAAATGAAACACGGAATTTAAAAATCTATCATGTTAAGCTTTGACCTCTAAGTGTGACCTTCACCTTGGAGGTAGGGGTGTAGGTGTTGTGCATGATATTTTCAAAATCCCTTGATCTTGTTAATATTTGACCTCTAAGTGTGACCTTGAAGGTAGGGACTCATATTTTGCTCCTGACATATCGTCTTATTATTATGATTATTTGTGCAAAGTATTTTCAAAATCCCTTGATCTATGAAGAAGTTATGTACCGGACATAAAATATACCCTATAACAGACTATGTTAATCTTTGACCTCCAAGTGTGACCTTGACCTTGGAGGTAGGGGTGCAGGTGTTGTATTTGACATATCATCTTATTATTGTGACTATGTGTGCCAAGTTATTTCAAAATCCATTGAACTATGAAGAAGTTCTAGATCGGACACAAAATATACCCTATAACAGACTAAGTTTATATTTGACCTCCAAGTGTGACCTTGACCTTGGAGGATGCATGATACATCGTCTTATTATAGTGACTATTTGTGCCAAGTATTTTAAAATCCTTTGATCAATGAAAAAGTTATGTACCGGACAGAAAATATACCCTATAACAAACTGTGTTAATATTTGACCTCCAAGTGTGACCTTGACCTTGGAGGTCGGTGACCGGTTGTTGCGCTCATTATTGTGAACAATTGTGGCAAGTATTTACGAAATCCCTTCAAAGATAAGTAAGTTAAGGCCGGACACGACATATACCCTCAAATTGACAATGTTGACCTTGAATGAGCAAGTGCGACCTTGACCCTAAAGGCAGGGGGTCTGGTTGTTGCGCAAGCCATATCGTCTTATTATACAAAACATTGTGCCAAGTTATTTCAAATTCCTTTGATAAATGACAAAGCTATGGACCGGACACGAAAGTGTTACGGACGGACGGACAGACGGACGGAGCCTATTTCTATATCCCCCTTTTTCTTCGAAAAGACAATAATTGCATATTATGTTTGGAGACCAAGGTGTCGTCGGTAATGAGAACCCAGGAGTGGTCCGTAATCACAAAAAACGACCTGAACGACCTATACAGGAATAAAAACATACGGTGCACCTTTGACACATTCATTCAATAAAATAACATAACAATATAAAATGTATCTTGGAAATCAATTTCTTTTTTTATTATTATTTTTTTTTATTTTATTTTTTTTTTTGTCATTTTGAGTTTATGATGCAGTATTTTAAATATATGGACTATTTTAAATATATCTTATTGTGTTTGGAGACCAAGGTATCTTCGGTAATGAAAACCCAAAAGTGGTCCGTAATCACAAAAAACGACCTGAACGACATATACAGGAAACAGTTATTAATTTAAAAACATACGGTGCACCTTTGACATATTGACATATTCATTCAATAAAATTACATAACAATATAAAATGCATCTTGGAAATCAATTCCTTTTTTATTATTATTATTATTATTATTATTATTATTATTATTATTATTATTATTATTATTATTATTATTATTATTTGCGGAGGTGTTTTGTTTCAAGAAAAAGTTTGATACTGTCATTTTGAGTCAATGATGCAGTATTTTAAAGATATTACACACTATATTTTGACTAAAGTTTATAACGACGTGTGCTCTAGAGTCACATACATGTATAACTCAAATATTATTTAGTGGCACATACCTCTCGAATTCTAAGCTGCCACATTTCTCTATGTAAAGGACTCCCGGGCTCTGGTAAAGTGCTGTTTTCAAGGTACGGGTCAGCTGAAGCAAATATTAAAACATGAAAAGACATTGCTTAAAATGAGGACAATATCTTTTTCAAGATGTCGTATGAAATATAGAGGGCCATCTTCGTATACAAAAACAAAAAAAGCCAAATTACTCGTATACAATAAAATTATTGTCATTTATTTCTACAATATAATTTATAATATTTATAATTCTATGTTATAATTATGCGTATAAATAGAATTAAGTATAATAAGGTTATTATTTAAGATATCCACTTACTCTCTCTTTCTGTAACATATTTACATGTCCATTGAGGTAAGGACAGTATAGAGAATGTTGGTGTTAGAAAAGCAAATGTAGCCCCTTGTATAATGGGAAGTCTGAAAGAGAAAACATAACAGAAAACAGCATTCAATTTGTTTCCAATAGCTAAATAAATCAAACATTTTTCTTTTCATTTTCATTATGCGTGCGTGCGGTGCGTATGTGCGTGTAAAGCTGTACACGGATGTTTATTTCAAGTAGTTATATATACGGATTCTCAGTGTAACAGTGGATAGTGTAAAACTTATGATAATCTGTTCAATTGTCCGCGAGACCACAAATATGCGCCCTGACTGTGATTTGTGTGGAACAGACATATGCGACGAGTTTCACTTTTTATTGACATGTCCTTATAATAATAAGGATATTTTCGACTTTTACTTTAAAAAAATATATAAGACACTTGATATTGATACTCAAATAGGTCGATTACTCCTGTATCGATATACAAATGCATAAAATTGAATTCCTAGTTTTACTGCATATCTGTTCAAAATACAATTAGATCTTTTTTTCATGATTTTTCTATGTTGGTTTAACGTTGCACCAACACAGTATAGGTCATATGTAGACTTTCCAGCGTTAATACTGGAGGAAGATTATAATAATGGTATATGTGTCTAGTTCTTTACAATCACTAAAGATTAACATTTTTAACAGACATAGAAATCAAGCTCATTTTAGAATTTAAGGAACATCCAGGAATAGATGTCGAATAGATATAATTAAAAATTGTACATTATTTGTGTTTGTAAAGAATTGCTACATGATACGTTCTCTTGGTCATTTTGAATTATACATTAGTATCTTAATGATCTAGTTCTCATTGATTTTATAATCTGATGTAATAAAGTATAAAATAGAACTTAATCTGGACATCTCTAAACTAAACAAAACAAAGGAATATTCTCGTTTTCTGACGACCTTGCTCCTCTTGTTATGCACACTCACGTTTGCATAAAGTAAATTAACATAATTATGCAGAAATAAGTTAGTGTAAATTAAGTTTGATAGTTTGTAGAATTTTATCAGGTCATTGAATGAAACAGAAAGAAAGTTGAAATCAAGGACATTGTGTAAATTATGCCAAAATCAAAGAAAGTCATATACAGTCATGTATACAGTGATTTTCATGTTAAAAACGGAAATCCTAACACAAATATAATGAACATGTAATTGTTTGTGCAAATTGCAATAATATACAAAACATGCCTCCCCCCGCCGGCCTCTATTTTACACTTACCCTAACACCCCCTCCCCAAACCTACATAATGGTCAGGAAAACAAAGCAAGATATTATGACCTAAAATTTGGACAGAAGGTTATTCAAAAGTATGCTATGTACATACAGAATAGAGCAAATAAAACAAAAGAAAATATATGTAGTATATGAGATTATGTTTATGAGACTTCAAATGAAGAAAAAGCTTTTTGGATTCCATTAGAATATAGAGAAAAAAAACAGAATCCCTAAAGAAAGCCCAACGAGACAAAATGTTGCAAGCTAGGTTTGAATGAGCCTGTTAATGGATGTTAGTGGTAATTGCAAGCTACCATCCACGTCCCCAAGCACCGGCTTAGTGTTAGGGGCCTAGCCTAACTGAACGCAGTTGTTTAAAATGCATACCTAACACCAAACGTGGACTGCAGACACGTAGATATACCACCAACCATTAAATATGTACCAATTATCCAACTCAACCCTAATAAATCCCTGTCCATGCAAAGTGCAGGTGCTAAAATTAACGGTATGGAAATTTGGCCACTCAGAGCGGTCAGAAATTGTTGAAATCCCAGTAAAATACAGCACACCCACGGGGGTCTTTCATCCACGGAATAGTAAAGTTTTGTTTCATTTGAAAACACTTCGTCATCTTTTAAAAAAGGTTTGTTTTCCTTTTCCTTATTTCCATTCATTTTGCTCATGTACTATTCCGTTTAATCGACTTTATATAACAAAAGACTATAATTTGATCACATCACATTTTAAGTATATTCTTATCAGTAGTCTCTAAGATAAACCAAAGTTGTATCTCAGGCTCAAAAACTTAAGACAACATTACTATTAACGATAAAACATAAGTGTATGTATATCTTTAATTTCATATGTATGGTCATGCTAGCGCTGTTGATTAATTCAAAGAGGTGTCTTATACATGTATAAAATCTTAAATATCTACAGGTGCAGAACATGGAAAAAGGCAAAGAAGACAAAATTATTCATTTTAATAAGTTTGAATGTGTATTAAAACATGACGATTTGTAGATAAGACAAACAGCAATATTCACTGAAGACATAGATATCACTGAAGACATAGATATCATTGAAGACATTTATATCATTCAAGACATTTATATCATTGAAGACATAGATATCATTGAAGACATTTATATCATTGAAGACATTTATATCATTGGAGATATTGATATCACTGAAGACATTGATATCACTGATACCATTGATATCACTGAAGCCATTGATATCACTTACGACATTTATATCACTGAAGACATTGTTATCGTTGAAGACATTAATATCACTGAAGACATTGTAATCGTTGAAGACTTTGTAATCGCTGAAGACATTGTAATCGTTGAGGACATTGATATCATTGAAGACATTGATATCACTGAAGACATTGATACCACTGAAGACATTGTAATCGTTGAAGACATTGATATCACTGAAGACATAGATATAACTGAAGACAGAGATATCACTGAAGACATTGTAATCGTTAGAGACATTTTAATGATTGAAGACATTGACATCACTGAAGACATTTTAATCGTTGAAGATATTGATATCACTAGACATAGATATCACTGAAGACATTGATATCACTGAAGACATTGTAATCGTTGAAGACATTGTAATTTGAAGACATTGTAATCGTTGAGGACATTGTAATCGCTGAAGACAATGTAATCGTTGAGGACATTGATATCATTTAAGACATTGTAATCGTTGAAGACATTGATATCACAGAAGAAATTGATATTACTGAAGGAACCACCTCAACACCGCAACCAATTTCCCTACCTATCCCCCAACTCCCACTTAATACAAAAAAAATCAAAAATAATAATAAAGACAAATAAATCGGCATAAGTTTGGGCAACATGAAATAAAGAGAGATTCTGTGAACACTTCGTAAGGGTGGGGATCACAAATAGTGTATTGCGTATCTTGTAAGGTAGGGGATCTTAATGGAATGACAGATTTTGGAATCGTTTAATTTTGACAAACAACAATATCATTTCTAGGTAAGATTTATACCTCACACCAAATGTGGACTGTAGAAATGTAGCTACCCCGCCGACCACTAAATATGTGCCAATAATCCAACTCAACACTAATAAATCCTTGTCCATACACAACACCAGTGCTAAAATAAGCGGTGCAGATATCTGACCACTTAGCGCGGTCAGAAAATGTTGAAATCCCAGCAAAAAGCAGCAAAGCCAAGGTGGCCTTTCTTAAACGGAATAGTAAAGTTGTGTGTCTTTTGAAACTTCTATATCTTCTTTAATTGACGGTTTGAGGAAGGGCTCGTTTTCTTGAACTTTATGTCCATCCATTTTAGTAACGTGTTATTCTGGTAACGGAACTGTTTTTTATTTAGAATAATTATAATTTTAGCCCAAAAAAATCAACACTAATATCATATAGTTATTTGCTTGAGAACCGTTGTATTTAGCTTGACAATCATAAATTAAGATGTCAATATCCTATTACATAATTATGATTTTAACACATCTGTTGGGTTGCTAATGATTTGCATTTTTTGTCATGAAAACATTATGTGCAGTCATGATAAAACTTTCATATAGCTGCAGTGTATGTATTGAAATATTTGTATGATACATTAAATTATTACATTTTTTTATCTGCAAAGCGACGCGTTGTTATTAATTGGTATGTACGTCCTTTAATAGTGGCACCAAATCTACGCCTTTTTAAACATTTTAAAACTGTTTCATGACTAAGTTTTGAAACTAATATGATGAAACTCATATTTGACAATACCTTTTTTCGTGCATTAACATCTACAGAAGCACAAGGGCGCATTTAAATGCAGAGCTCGTTGTGCAAGTGATATTAATAATGCACGAAAAAGGTGCATACAAGTACAAATACATGTATACGTTTGATTTCAAGTATTCGGTATTTTACCCGTTCATTATTTGCTTTCGAATAAAGAAACCAGTTTTATTATGTTTTAAAGGTGACGAGTGTAATGACATTTGACAGTTTTAATTTAATAGTGAAAATGGCCGACATTGCAGTCAGGTATTTTAACATAACGTGAAACAATCGCGCGTGATGATAACGTGAAACAATCGCGCGTGATGAGTGTTCTTTTCGATTTTTTTGCCGCCAAAAATTCAGTGTGCCTTAGTTTTGCAAAGAAAGGTTTAATTGATTTTCATAATAAAGGATCCGTTTAACGAATCCCGGTACTTGAAGATTACCTGTCATAGGTCAGTTCTATAGAAATGCTGTCTCAAGAACTGAAGGCCTACTACAAAATTTGCCCCTCTTAAAACAGGACTCGAAGTACATATATTACATGACAACGCGCCCGCACAAAAGGCACAGATACAATGCAGTGACCGAGTTTTTGGCGTTTGAAAAATCAATCGTTCTCCCATATCCACCTTCTCCCAAAATTAGCCTTTCCCCCATCCCCACCCCCACTCCACGATCTGTTTCTTATTACCAGAACTGAAAATTTTCCTGTCTGGATAGAGATACGATTCCACAATGCCATTGAGTCTCCAATTTATCAATCCCCATTGTAGAGTATAAAATGTACTTTAAAAGTAGATTGGCCGACTAGAAAGGTGAATTGATGCTGAATAGCGAGTATTTTGAAGGAATGAGTATCTTGATAAAAACAGCAAGTGACATTATTTTAGAACATCCCTCGTGCGCACCATTTATTTTAACTCAAGCCTACCAAATCACATGCAGAAGAGATTCAACCGTTTAAATAAAAAAAAACAAATATAACATAACTACAACTATTTAAACACGTAATCACTGTTAACTGTTTGAATCATTTCCTTATCTTAGAACAGGAAACTATAAATGAGCATGAACACTTGTTTATATATAAACAGTATATAAATAAGGAACACATTTACATACATTTGTATATATATATGTATGTATATCTACTGAAAGGCGTTCCTGCCATGTGTAGAAAATTTGGTAGTTTATCAACTGAAATGGTTATTTAACAAAATACCAAAATGTACATGTATATTACAACCTTAATACAACAGTTATGCGAAGCAAGGAGCAATAAATAAGTTAAATAAAACTAGGAAATGATGATGACGGTGGGGATGAAAATGAAATGGAAAATGATGACGAAAACGGTGGTGGTGATAATGATGATGATGATGATGATGATGATGGTGATGATGATGATGATGATAATGATGATGGAGATGATGATGATGGTGACGACGACAATGATGATGATGATGATACGGTGATGATTTTGGCGATGATGACGAATAAGGCGATAATGGTGAAGACAACGACGGTGATGCTGATGGTGATGATAATGATAATGATGATGATAATGATGATGTTGATGGTGATGATAATGATGATGTCGATGGTGATTGATAATGATAATGATGATAATGATGATGCTGATGATGATAATGATAATGATGATGATAATGATGATAATGATGATAATGATGATGATAATGATGATGATGAGGAGGAGGAGGAGGAGGAGGAGGAGGAAGAAAAAAGGAGATGACTATCACATGCATTTGTTTCTACTTTTACTGACAATAGTAAGAGTACCTGGTTCCGAACGTTGTTTGAAGTAGTGTAGCTAGTCCGGACACGAAGAATATAGTGCTGATTAGCTCACTTAGTCCAACCTTGTCCTCGTCCATACAAAACGAGCGATACAAGACAAGAGGTACTGTAATTGTTGAACCAAAAGCTGTCAGGTAGTGCTAAAATAAAATGTCAATGATTGAGAATATGATTCTACACTATCTATAAGTGCTTACTTAATGTCAGGATAGGAACGCAGTTACCTACCAATAATTTGTTAGATTTTTTTTTCTTGACTGTTCTTAATATTATTACAAAAAGTGGCATTTAACTTATCAGTTATGATTGCGTGAAGCTGAGATTATTTATGACATGGTTTATCCCCTTTTAAGAATATGCTTGTAAATAATTAAAATTTCTAAAGACATTAAAAAACGTAAGGTTATAACTTACAACAATATGTATGTCTCTATTAAAGACAAACATAGATCTACTAGGGTACGATAATTTCTAAGGTTTTTAAAGAAATCTTTTAACATATTTTGAATTATAAGTTTAATCCTCACCTGAAATCCTAACAAAATACATAGATACCAGGGTGGAACGTCTTCAACGCCGTAAATAACGTTACAATCATCAGGCGTTACGTTGCCGACTTCCGGTGCCGTGACGTCATTTCTGCGACTGCCTGTGTCCAGACCACTGTCATGAGTGTCCGGGACTGTCATGTTGAGAGACTGCAACTCCTACACTCGAATATAATATAAAACAATCATATATATAAAACAACCAAATATAAAAAAATCAAATATATTTAGATATAATTTAATATCTAAAATAATCGGTAAGCGGTGAAATACGTCCATTCTCTACATAAGCACAAACGCCTCTTCTCCAAATCCCTGGGCGTGCACGACGTGGAGAAGGCACACGGCAGGTCAAGGTCAAGTCATCTCAAGTACCAGAGATGATAGATTCAGAGAGGGTAGCACTATCATGAGCCTTTTTGTTTGAAACTTGACGCCTTGGGTACTATTGTCGACTATTTCCACCAACGAACGTAAAATCGAATGTAACGTCCCCGATGCGACTTCTAGAAAGAAACGGCATGGACGCTGATGAGTGACAGATGGTTAATTCCGGCGCTTAGCATAAATAAACTGAACTACTAGTACTATATTTGAACATTTTCCTTACCCGATTTGGAACGTCTACGTTATTACAAGACATCTGCGTTTATTATGTTAATTAGTCACATACAATAAATTATTTCATTAAAGTCCCTGCTCATATAATTTTAAATTTTTAATAAATCCGTTTTCTGACGTCACTTTTTATAACTTGTTCTGTTAGACTTTAGTCATGTGCATTATGCCTGTTGTAAAAATGCCAGTTACTGTTTCATGAATGAAAATATTAACTTAAAAAAAAGATTCTATGGAGCGCCGATATTGTCAATGGTAGTATTATTTAAGTAATCTATATTTTGGTACACTTTGCGCGTTACGTTGTCGATAGCGACAACACAACCTATATAGTTATCGCCTTTTCGTCTTGTCGTCATATCGCTAGTGAAAACGGCATGTTGTCGCACTGCCGTCTTGTCGCCCTGTCTCTAGCAAAGCATGCCAAACGGCGCGTTGACCTGTGGCGTGTTGTCATATGTGGCCCTGTCGCTTGACTTACAAGCCAAACACGAGTGAAAATGTGACATCGCGACAATACGCCACATGACAACGCTCAGTTTAGCGTGCATCGTTAGCGACCGTTTGGCGCTTTGTCATGCTGTCGCTAGCGACTACACGACGCACAAAGCTTTCCAAATCAGTCAACATAACCAATTGTTTTCTTTCTGCCTAAATGTCTAGGGTTAGAAAGCAATGCTAACTTATTATGCAGGATATACCATTATAGAAAGAAAACATGCTGGTTCGGTAGAATTCCGCTGCCGATTATTAGATATGATACCTTGTCTTTAAAGCGGCCTTCAGCTTTTATATTCTGTTGTGGAAAACACTTTCTAATTTAAATATAGAGAGAGGACCGGTAGGTAAGAGCTATCGAGGGGTTTCCTTATTGTTTATGTATTTTATCGTCCCAAGATTCCATTTTCCATCTTAATTTTTTTTATTTGACAATGATATGAAACGAGTTATCTAAATATCTTAAAATAACATCCCTTAGTAGAAAAACAGTGGCACGAATCGCGAGATGTTTAAAACAAACATATAAGATAGAAGCGGCGTTCCATAGTTCGATCAGGAAATATAATAAATACAGTACAAATTATTTCTGGTTGAAACGGCCATATAGTACAAAACACTGCTAATTTTTTAAGCATCTCAATTGTTTTAAACAATGGTTGAAAACTTTTATCATAGCAAAACAAATCAAACAAAAACCCAAAACTCTAGGAAAAACGTAGTTTCATTCACAGTGCTTATAAAACTGTGATTAATAGCTAGAAAATGTGTTTTTTGCTATTTCTAAATACAAGAATTAACTATATTAATTGTGTTGCTATTACTGATTAAACTATGTTACCGTTACTTTCAAAAGATGGTTCTTAAGGACCCTAGAAAATGTTGGTACAACTTTTGGTCCAATCCTTTTTTATGTATATTGTATTTTTTCTTAAGAAAATGAAATTAAATTGTGTTAATTTATCATGTACAAATATATAATAAATATTGTAAAAAAGTTTATCAAAAAGTTAATAAGTATCGTTAAATGAAATACAATGTACATGTAAATAAAATGTACAATATCCAGAGGGATTTTAAGTGTTCAAATGTAACAATGCATTTTCTCATGTAGTGAAAATAGAAAACTAAATAGCACCGGAAGGAAGTTTTTACTGATATGCCACTTTATATAACGCTGTGTTATTTTAACGAATTTTTAATTAACAAATACCGGATGTTATAATAAGATCAATAAGTGTACAAGACTGGCAGCACGACCACACATAACGAACATGCAAAAAACCTACATCGCATCTTCTCGGCTAATTCCGTCAAACTCCGGATAAGAACTTCGGATAGTAAGTCATTATTGATAATAGCCGAGATGTTCTGATTAACTAATGTTAGGAAATTCAAATTTTAAAGAATCATTTCTATGAAAGATTTTTTAAGTGTTGTCTGCAATATGTTAAAGTCTAATAATGCTCACCATGACTGTTATGTTTTGATATTTGTGTTCCACTTGTTGTACAATGTATGACCTATATACTGCTACTTTGACATTATTATTTTATATGTGTTGCCAAAAGTCATGTTATAATTTGTCGTTCCGAACTGATAATGTCAGATGCAGTGTACTTCCTAAAGTTGTCACGTGACGTCGTAACTCAATGAGTAGTATGAAAAAAGTAGCCAGTGATATATTTTATATACACATATATTTTATATACACATATATTTTATATACACATATATTTTACAATTTATAAAATGTGCAGCATTTGCAACACGTGATGTTCAAATCATTATTGAATTCAATGTTATTAATCAAACCTCATTAAACATTTCCTCGAGTTTAATGCATGTTAAATACCATCAAGTATTTTTTGTTTTCATTTCCCTAGTCCAAAACGTCCATATCAGATCCATATCGTACTCTATCTAGCCTCATTTCCCTTGTCCAAAACTTTTTTATCAGATCCATATTATACTCTATGTAGTCTCATTTTTCGAGTCCAAAAGTTATATAGCTGTATGCATAATACAATACAACACTTTTTGAGTTGAGTACAATACAGATTCTATTGAACTCGTACATAGTTGTAAAACTTATATTAAACTACAAGAGCTTGACATTCTATCAATAATGAAAAATATCAGCAAAAAATGAAGAAATCACGGCAAACATATCCCTCTATGAAATAAATAACAATGTATAACAATCGCGCATGTGTATTTATTTTTATGTATGCAAACAATAAAATAATGTTGCGTTGTGTTCTATCCTAAAATTGTTGAAATTTACAGAAAAAAAGAGTTCTAAAAAGTTATAACATCCTTCCGACATTTGAACACTTTACTTAAAATTTCATGTTTTATGTTAAGATATGATCTAATAACAAAATGTTGCATGCGGACACGCACGATCCTTTTTTTGTCAAGGAACTGTAAAAAAAATTAAGATACAGAAACGTATCATACCTTAAATATCAAGTCCTGTATATATAACATATAACTGTTTACAAACAGTAAAACATCCTAAACATCAACAATGTAATATTGACCTTTGTACCGAGCCTGGCCCATAAAAGTACTGTACTATAGACATACTAAACATGCCCGTGGGTAGGATTTAACGCTGTATGTACAATACATTTCGACATAATTGTGTTTTGACACCTAACTATGCTAACATGATAAACAGAACAGAACAGCGGGTTTATTTAGTCGTACGCATGGTGCAGCATATAGACATAATATGGCAATAATATTCTTATATAAATATACATGTACGGTGTTCCGTTTGGTGTACATGTTATCATATTTATAAGAGTGTTGTATTTTAATCATGGTGAAGTTATAACAGAACAGTACGAATTTCTTTGCATATTAAACTGAATAACTAAAGTAAAATTAGATTTGAGTAAACAAATAGTTTACAAAATAAACATGAATTATTGCTCCTGCTCTTTGGTTTGTTGTCATAATGTGTTAATGTAAACTTTATGGGTTTTTTTGTGTATAAACGTGTATAAATTATGGTGTCCGAACTTGTCTAAGGCATGTATGCATAAATGTATTCTAGGCTTAATGAGAGTCCATCCGCCCTCTCGAGCATCCTCTCCAGTTTTTACCCGAAGTTTGACGGAAAGAGCCAAAGGATTCGATTGACACGGACATGTCACCATTCATGTCCTTAAATGTTTGTAACCTATAAATTTTGAATTCAGTAATTCAATGAATGATACAAAATATGTATGGAACTCGATTTTTTTTATGTTTACTATTTTGATGCACAGGAGGTCAATGAGACCATTATACATGTATAAATCTATTTCGTATGCATGGTCGACGTGCAAGAGCATTCTACAGACGAATTGTGAATAAAAAGGCGGATCCTTTATCAATTTTTATAATAATGAGAATACCACAAACCGGTGAAATATACATTACATTATAATACAATGTACATAGAAGATTCAGCAAATGATATAGAACAGAACCGTTTATGTTGTTTTTTCCTTTTCACATTCCATTGAGTGGGGGGGGGGGGCTTGACTCCCTTCACACTTGACAATTTATATTGCTTGTTTGCTAATGCACCTAAATGAATGAATTGATGTAAAACCATTTTGAAATGTTAACAACCTTCTTATAAAAACGACCAACTGTTTATCACTAAACAAACATTCTAAAATCCGGGAGAAAATCTTATGCAAGGTCAGTGATAACAGATTATAGTCTAGTCTAGCTGTTTATTTGATTCGTATTCTAAATTACTATTTATATTCTATATATATAATATAATTCTTTATATTCTATATTTTATTTTATTCTGAGAATGAAAAAACAACATGAATTTTTATTCCGAGTATAGTTAAGCGGATTCAAAGGGAGACAACCGATACATTTTTAAAGATGTTTTGTATTCAAGAGTTATGTTTACACAACAGCCTAATCTAAAAAAAAGAAAGAATTATTTGTAAGAAATTTACACGAAGGAAAAAACTGTTTGTGTTGGATATATTATATATAAGTTATAAATTTAACTTTTTTGTATGAATAAGATTTTTTTCCTGGTATTAGATAAAGATGCGATGCGTTGCTGTACATTGTTGTGTTGTGCATTGCTGTACTGTACATATCTGTGCTGTACTGTGCATATCTGTGTTGTGTTGTATTGTGCAGTGCTGTGTTCTGCTGTACATTGTTGTGTTGTGCTGTACTGTGTAAAGCTTTATTGTGTTGTATTAGGCTGTGCTGTGTTGTGCTGTACATTGTTGTGCTGTGCTGTGCTGTGCATATATGTATTGTGTTGTGCTGTGCTGTACTGTGATGTGTTGTGCTAAGCTACTGCATTATAAATCCCGTTGCAGCGTTCTTTTGTTGTTTTTGTTGTGTAGACAGCGATTTACTGAATTTTAAAAGCTACAAACATAAAAACGGCAATGAAAGCATTTAAATAGTTTTAAGTTTCTTTTTCTTTCATGCATAAATTTATCACATATGGAATAAAGCGTATTATTTTATCTCTAAAATAAAATCTTTCCCGCAGAGTATGTATATTTTAAGTGAATAAATACTGTATCTACGTAAAATAAACTCAAATTATATACGTGATTCTTGCAATAAATTCAATTATGTTGACTCTCAAGTCAAGTGTGAAAAATATAATTTTTGTGTATTCTATCTCTGCTTTTAGTTTAAGTGCCTCTAAAAAACAGAATTATCAGTTGTTAACATTCTTTTATCATATTCTTAAGATATTGAGTCGTATTTTATGCTAACGTATGCGGTAACTTTAACTCTTTTGATTTCCCTATACAGCAACCACGATGTGTCAGTACAAAAACATGTTTAAGTTTCGGATATCAATTCTATTTACAGGAGTGACACATACAATAAATTTAACATCTATTATATACAAATAAGTTATCTCTGTATATCAGAACGCTTCAAATTGTCATACAGTATTCAAAACATAAATCCATATTAATATGCATAAGCTGTTTTCTGAAAAGTTAGTACTTACAACTGAAGAAAAATGGACATAAACATGTGAAACACAATAATTTATTTATCTCAATTCGTATATAAGCTTTTTTATTTCTAGGACAATAACGTTTCCTCATAATATAGAGTATAACAACATTGTACGAAAGAGAACAGAATAGAACAGAGAAGAACCTTGTCGTTATTCCAATTCAAGATCGGTCGACATCAACAACAACAACAATAATAATAACAACAACAACGACAACAATAATAATAATAATAATAATAATAATAATAAAAATAACTCACTCGTAAATATTATAACAGTTAAATACTGGCTGTAAATATCCAAAAAGTTTAACTAAATAAACTAAACCCTTTATAATTTATTCCCTGTATGTTATGAAACTTTACAAAATATGACGATAATTTGCTGAAAGTATCAAATAGAAATGCACATCTTATTAAACAACAACAAAAAATAATCCTGAGTTCACGTGTCCTAAAAAACAACACAGTATACTTTATAGTAAACGAAACATGTCGGAACCAAATCCGGTTTGTTTAAACGGTTAATAATTTAATATTTGTACTGAACATTGAATATAATACATGTACATACACAAAATATAATATATCATACCACCAAGGATCCTCTTGAATAAAATGTTTTACATCAACAACCAATTATCCTTAAACTTGTAAACCACGGAGTAATCAATATAAAACTTGAAGATAACCTAGAACCTTTTTGTTCTTTTCATTATCAGCGAGATCATTATGGAGATACTCACTTTCATTTCATTCATTTCATTTAAAGCGGCCTTCAGATTTTCTAAAGGTTAAATATGTTTTATTTAGATAAATCGTTTCATATAATTGTACAATCAAAAGAATTAAGACGGAAAATGAAATTTGCCAACGATAAAATACATTTATAAACAATAAGAAAATCCCTCTGCTTTCTATATTTAAATTAGTAAAGTGGACGATTCGTTTCCCGATCTATTTTTAGACACGAACGTCACTGACTCGTTATAAATAGCTCTCGACACGCTTTTTTAAACTTTTGTGCGTCAAGTTTCTAATTTAGAAAAATGTCGTCTGCTTTTCCTTATACATGTATATGTATATAGTAGTTAAATATAAACGATAAGTATTTGCACATCTAACGTAACCAAATATTACAAATCATCTGGGGAAATGTAAACATCAAATTTAAGTCCCTAACCTCTGGACTTTAGTTATATCCTTTCGAAGTTCATCTCACAATAAATAGTGAAAATTATTAAACTGAAGTGATAGATAATTTGGCAAGGAAATTTGTCACCATTGAAATACACGTTACCGTCAAATAAATAAAACGCTTTCTGCAATTTAAACTCAACTGCTTTAAAATACACGTTTTTATTGCTTTTTTTAAATAATAATGATAACAATTAAAATTTTTATCTTGTCTCTATTCATTATTACGTGTCAAGATAAAATTATACCGGGGGTGGGGAGGGGGTAGTTTTTATTCTTTGAACATGTGTATGATAAAAGGGTATTGTGTGTTTCAAATAAATATAATCTAAATATGAAAACAATCGCAATAGATATGGTTTAATAGCTTTTTGTCGCATATACTTTAAATAATAAATTTATATATTATATATAATATGATTATTACTTCAGTTCGCCGAAGCTTTAGGCCATTCGGCCTTGTTCAGCGGCATATATATGACGTCAATAACGCGTTTCTACTAGACAGGCGCACGAAAGACTGAGTGATATTTTTTTTTTAATTATCGGGCTCATCTTCACGGGTTCACAATTTCAATGTCATGAATTCACGATTTCAACATACAGAATTCACGAATATGCAACTTAATGAATTCACGATTTCAAGTTCACGATTTCACGTTTTGAACTTCACGATTTTAACATTTTAACTTTGTGAATATGAAATCTTGAATTCGTGGCGTTGAAACACTGAATTCATGAAGTTGAAACCATGCATTCGTGAATTAAGTATTTTGAAATCGCGAATTCACGTCAGATATCTGTTTACATATAAGTTTGCAATTTTCTTTAAATTTACAGTTTCTTTAACTTATCCTTAAAACAAAAGCAATTACTCTTTAAAGAACAAAAATTTCATATGAAAATCAAAAAATGAAAAAAGATTTAACTTACCTTTTCGGTAGGAAATACGAAATAACAATAGGGTTGAATCAAAAGATATTCCTAACTTCGTGCTTATATACATTAGGTATTATTTGCTGTGGTATAAATTCGGGTTAGATTTTCACATTTCATGATATTAGTGTCTATGCATTTCAAAAGCAAACAAGTTAAACAGGTGAAAAACAGGTAGACACTTTATACGGTATACTCTTGATTTATAAAAGAATATGATGTTGATATGATAAACAAATTACAAAATACACATCCTTTATCATTTGAACTGGTTAACCGTGATAAATTATTTTTTTATTTTTCTTCAACAAAAATTAATCTAAATTTATAAAAACATGACTCTATTGTTTTGCTTTTGGGTTGTTTTTTTTTATTTATTTCTTTAGTTGTTGCAGTAGTTGCTGTAGTTGTTGTTGTTGTTGCTGTTGTAAATTAAACCATATACACTTCAGTTTACTTGCAGTCATGCAAATGAAATGATGAAATGGCATAATATGATTTTATCTGATTTTTTTTGGAGGGGGGGGGGGTGCATGGTGATAAATCAAAATACTGAGAGTACTGTCAGATTTGTGAATATTGTTTTATTTTCTTTGAGCGGTTTGACATTTTTCGAATCTCAAAATGCGCATTTTATAAGAAAAGTAACGTTAAACGGTTTTGAACATTATACAAATCATGTTCTAACAGATATTTAAAACTTAATAGATTTGTCAATTTATCATGGTGCTTGTCGGTTTTCGGGAAAAAAACATGAACGTATCTTACATCCCTGATTAACTGGAAGGCCCACATTCAGAGTATCTCGTTGATTAAACAGTGTTGGGAAGTTGTGAATATACATCAAATATATGTACAAGAATGTCTTAGCTATTTAGATACATGTACCATTACGTCATATATAACCTCGATAGTTTAATGCACAAAACCTTTTAGCGAATGAATACTGAATTAGTATACCTTTTTTATTTCTACAGACTGGTTTACTCTAATATTACAATTATAAGTAAACCTAGGGTTCGTGCTTTCAAAATCAACATAATTCGCATTATATCAAAAATATCTTTTTTCAAATACTAATATAGGCATTGAATGTGCAGACATATCAAAAAAGACATTTTACAAATATAGGCATTTCAGCGTTATGACATATCAAAAAAGAGCTTTTTCAAATATATAAGCATTTCAATGTGTAGACATTTCAAAAAGACAATTTACAAATACCGGCAGTTGAATGTGTAGTCATATAAAAAGATATTTCACAACTATAGGCACACCATTCAAAAGATTTTTTACAAATATAGGCACTTCATTGTGTAGATACATCAAAAGATATTTTACAAACATAGGCATTTGCAAATGTATAGACATATCATTTATCTTTAAAATGTTTGAATTAAGAACAAATGTTGAATATTCGTAAATTATATTAGCTAAGAAGGTAAATGTAATGTTACTTAATTGATATAAAATTTTTATGCAAAACTTGTGCTTCATTTAAACCGTGCTTATAATTATGCTATTCACATTAAATCAAAATTATGTCTCAAATATATAGTAAATGTTAAAATATATGTTATATATGTTTAATGACCTTGATGTTATGTTTTGTATGTATGTATGTTTGTATTGCATGCTGTGTATTGCATGGGTATAATACCCACATGTATTTGGAAATAAAATCTGTATAAAATCTGTATATCAAAAAGATATTTTACAAATATAGGCATTTGCAAATGTAGACGTATCATATAGTTCCTTTTTTCAAACTTGGAGACATATCAAAAATTTATTTTATTTCTATATTTTACATTCCAATGAAAAGGTATTTGCTATATTATATATTTTAAACAAGATTTTTGACAGGTTAGGAAGAAGGGTTGTTTGCAATATAACATTCGTCTTGTGGCTTAGGTTATATAAACTTGCTACTTTGATTATGGTCCAAATAACATTCCGAATTCGGCTTTGCCATATGTCTAAATGAAGTTTACACATGTATTTGAATGTCAGAAATCCGCCCGTTTGAAGAAATTAAAACGTTGGACTCAAAGATTCTAAACCTTCAAGGGAAATTTTTGTCTCGTAGACTAAATTTTGTTATTTAAGACGAAGCGTATGTTTGACGTTCGCATGTTTAAATTTCAGTATTTGTAATTTATGTATATACATGACTTAAGAGTCCCAATCAAATTTCAATTTTGTACGAATAATCAAGTTTGATAACCTATTTCCTCAAATAATACATTTTGTATTTCCGCAGGTTGATAACGAGGACAAAACTGTGTCGCGTATCATAATACTGCACTTTTGTAACGTCGATTTTGATTAGATAATCGTGATGTTTATATCATTTGTATTGCACAACTTATTATGATTTGTACGATTTTACTTTTATAATATTTATTTTTATAATAATTTATTTTGTTGGCAAATTTACATATATGGAATGGTATTCTCATCAGTTAGATTTTTTGCAGAAGCCCAAAAATACCATTACTCAGCAAGCGACAAAAGTTTCTTTGAAAATGAACAATTTATTATGTAGATGTTTTGATATTTCTACTGGACGCAGATTTGATCCTTTTGTCAAACTGGTTAGTCCTGTACGAAGTCTGGGGTTTTATACATGGTAATGTATTGAAAGAAAACAACATATGTAAATTTGTAAGCGCACATCACGTGTTAAAATGCAACCTTAAATTATTTTATATATGATTGAATGTTTACTAATTAATTTTCGTCTCATCCAATATGCATAATAGTACAATATTGACAATACCTGAGCTACAAAAGTAAATGTTATACAATTTTCAATGTTATATAGAATTTTATGAGACGTCATATTTACATTACATTTGCTAGACAGTCCCCCCCCCCCCCCCGAGAGGATTCGCCTTAAAGTGGATTGGTCTACAATGGGCACATTTTCCATTAGTATTTCAAATATTGATAAAAACAATAGAAATATATCATTTTTGGATTTTCTCATAAAATGCTACTTGAAAACAAAATGTTGATAAAGTTCTAATTGATTAAGAATGACCATTTTTCTGATGAATAATAATATTTCGTTCTAGAACACTGAACTATCTGCTGTATAAATATACATGTATGTAATATCGGATCAGGTATCTCACATATTTGCCGACAACTTTGATGAATAATTATTTAAGTGGATTGTTTTTATGTCTTATACTAAATACTTTCAACGTTAACAATTGTATTACAGGTCTTCCATTATATACCAATTCACTTTAAAAGATCGATAAATGAAGACTTCTAAAGGTACTAATATAAAAAGGCGACCGTACACTCAAGTCGGGCCATCCTAGAGATTTTTCGTCGATTTTTTTCCAGCTTTATTGGTGGAGGTAGACCCAGGTGCCCCTCCGGGCATTAATTCAGGCACGAGCGGGCACCTGGGTATAACCATCGACCTTCCGTAAGCCAGCTGGATGGCCTCCTCACATGAAACATTTCGACCCGAGTGAGGATCGAACCTACAGCGGTGAGGGACCTGTGAACTCAAGTCAGCGACCTTAAACGCTCGGCCACGGAGAAAAATCTTAAAAAATCTATTATCAGCCATACTCAGATCTAAAGTGGACTGATTAGCAGTGATTATCTTATAACACACAAAGACAATAAGTTATCATGTCAAACAACACATTCTTAACATATCCGCGCTAAAATAAAATTAGGTCTTTAAAAAGACCTAATTTCAATTACTTGACAACTGAAATATGTGTTGAAAATATTTGTGTTTGATATGCTTATCAACCATTATCTTTACTACATAACTGGTAGTTACTATGCTTATTCATGTTGCTGAAATCTTTATCATATCTTTGTTAGCGAACAAAACTCTCAACTTCAAGTATCACTTGAAATTCAAAATCTTTTGGTTCATACAGAATTTATTTTAGTTCGATTGTGTAGGAAGCTATTAGCTTATAATCACACTTTTGAATCCGTTCCTGGAACCAACCAGTACTGAGCAATGAGTGTAAAGTTTCTTGTTCAAGGAAACAACGACTTGCCCCTGTCATGGTTTGAACCCATGCGACTTGCGATCATAAGATTACTAGTCCGAAGTGTTAACCACTCGGCCATGCCGCCACTCTATGTTTTATGTTTTATGGGGATGTTGCACGCCTTTTTCAACAAGAATCTGTCTATAACTATCACACATTGGACATACAAGCAGAACATATCATTCCCAGTTCGTTTAAAGGCACACATTATGCCTGAAAAACTAATAATTTTTCCTCCTTTAGAAATGGCAAAACAAGAGTTTTATAACATTGAAATAGTGGTTCTAGAGAATGCTCTCATCATCACAAGAATGTTGCGCTTAATGTGAAAGTTTTTGTCACAAAAGCAGCCTAAGTAGTATTTTGACTTCCATGCAAAATATTGAATCAATTCGAGAGAGTTTCAATATGCTTAATTATAGCTTCCAACACAACCGAACTAAAACAAATTCAAATAAACTAAGAAGGAAGACAAGAATAACGGAATATTGGATGCAAACAAACATGTACAATAAGGGTCTCGTAAATATATGGACGTTTACTATAGATATGCACGTAACTAAGTGTATTGTGATAACACTTTAATATTGACAAGTTAATGTTATGCACGAGATATCGGATAAAATCCGGCCATATGGCCTTTGTTAAGATGAGAGACCGGAAGTTGATCTAGTATGCCTGTCATAAATATCGATAGATTGATCTTTAATTATAAATATCAAGTGTTTATCATCTTCAAACAAGTAATTAATTATATCGTTGTATACATGTTTTAAATTTGATGTTTGAAGATGAACATGTAATGTTTTTATACGAATAAACATTTTGACACTGTCTTGAAGCTGATGTGATAGATGACAGTCGAAGCAAACTATATATATATGTATTCCAGTGAAATAATAATGTAGATTTGACAGTCAAACTAGCCTAATAATGTAAAAAGACGTTTTGTTGACAGATGGAATCCTGGAAAAAAATGCAGCTTTTGCTATATTATTCTAAAAGATTATGGTGATCGACCAATAACGAACGTGGGACAAGTGCATTATTTCTTTTTGCCGCCGTTCATCGCCGACATTTCTTTTTTTTTTCAATCTTTCATTGCAGTGAAGATATTAATTATTGTTGAAAGAAAAATAATGTGAGAAAAACACCTGATGCATTAATTTATATAGAAAGTTTCTTTAAAGTTATTTTTTTAATTTAAAACAAAACTTACCGTTTCTTCTGCTTCAGCATACATTGTTAGTGCAGGTCAGACGCCTCTAGTAAAATCCTTCCAAGCTATAACTATATATCAGCCTTCTCGAGTTTCTATATCCAATCACATTTTCTTAATACATGATGTAAATTAACTAGTATATATTAATTTTGCATCACTTTTGTAGCTTATGAATACATTTTCACTACATTGTAAATTAAAAACAATACTTATTATACACTGTTAACAACGTCATATGTATACATCTATAAACCTTGATAATTATCTGTAATTGAAAGTTTGACCCACAATTCACTCATAAGGTTAATTGAGAAAATTGACCAACATTTCTTATCAATTTAAGTACACTACACACACAACTCTGTGTCCCATGGTCTTTCAAAAGACCCTGCCTTATCATAAATACGAAGCTATTTGGTAGTATATTAGGTTAGCTCTTAAAACTGCATGCCTCCAATCAAAATTGCGAAAAAATGTAGTAATTAATATAAGACTTTAAGAAAAGTAAAACATTCAATATTCAAGTAATAATTTACGGTTAAGGACAGATTTTGCAGTATTTAACAGGGTCTTTCAAATAGAATATTCTATTTGAAAGACACTGGACCAACCATGCAGTAATTAAGGACTATTTGTATATAATTTGACCTCTGGTTGGTAATTTCAGTGGATTTTCTAAGTGCCGTTTGCAATGTGTTTTTACTCCTTTTTGTTTATTTCGCGTACTATTTTACTTTTAAATACATTTTAAAAAGTTTCTTGAAGATTAGCACGAATCTGGAAGCATGCTGCTTTAACCTGCTTATATTGTATGATGGACTTGTCCTGTTTTTAATTTGGAACCGACCATTTGAATTTAAAGGGATTTAAATATATCAAAATATGGAGAAAAAATGAGCAACAGTAAATAGCGGACTGAATGAATGTGCAAGATGATGCCGGCTAGGCTGTGTATATTGTTGGCATATGGTAAATAGTCAATAACTTTACAAGAACCTTGTACATTAAAACAGATCGACCCTTTTTACTTTGATTATAAAAGTCTAAACCTTTGTGATGCAATTTTTAAATATTTGTATTAAAAATAAATTTTCACTTTTTTCTGAATTCAATTTTCAGTTCTTTTTTTCATATTAAAAGTGAAGAATTTCCTATTTTTTCTCTCTGCCTGTCAATGATGTTTTATATTCGAATTTATTTGCTTTCGATGTCATGCTGGGTTTTTATAAATCATTTTGATTGGCGTCTTTTATATATTTTCCATATTTTTTTCCTTTCTATTATATAATTTGTTAAATAAATATTTCAGTTATTTTTATTTTAACTACTCCTTGTATTTGGGTTGCGAACATATTTAACATCTCTTTCACTTCATAATGATGAGGTTTTCGTTTTTATACCCATCAGTTATCGTTGATATTTGCTTAGTAAACATAGTTACACTTGAGATCTTCGTTGAAGTCTTTTATGGTAGCTGATAAACGTTATGGCAAATGAAAGTGTTTAGATTTATGAATTCACTGAGTTACCTAAGATGAGCGCCAAATAACATTTTACATTGTAAAAATGAGAGAAAAAATGTTGTTTGCATTAAACTCATAAGATATTCAGCTATGTAAATATTTGCATGCTTAAGTCATCTCAGTGACAATGTACTACAATTCTAACATGAAAAGTTGGCGGGAATATTACACCTTCGAAATGTTCCAAAACAAAAACCGCCTTAAACAAAAGCCAGAGTTTTCATCAAATATATTTAAAATACTGTATGTCTAATGCATGATGAACTAACAAATTCAGATTCAATATTATTTCTTTTCCCATCTTGAGTTAAAATAGTTATATAAGCATTGTTGGATATATTGAATGACTACAACTATATGTACGTGATGCAAGTCTATAAATAAAAGCCACTTTTCGGCATTTTCCGTCAGTCTTCGGATAATGAATAATCGTCGATGTGTTCCAATTACATAAAAGCATGTCCTGATCTGTTACTTAGAAAATTCTTTGTAAAAGTCTTGCCTATAATTAACCTGTGTTAAAGTGCTATTAGCTAGTATTTACCCCCGACACCAGCCTCACCTCCCACCTTTCCAACACACACACAAAACTCGAACCCCGACAGTATGCGCCAGGGCACTTGGTGACACTGATTCTGTGAAAATTAAATAGAAATCAATCATGAAATGAAGTTGAGCTTAGACAATCTATAACATATGAACACAAGCAGCAAAAGGCCATTCTTTTACCACAAACTCGTCGCAATATGCACCAGGGAACACGATGACAATACAGTGAACCAGAGCTGTCAGTAGGACAGCGTGCTCAACTATTCACAGTGCTAGATAGAAAATGAAGCCTGAATCACAAAGAAGATCTTATTTTGTCTGTCAACGCACTGTCGGTTTGACAATGCGGTGGTTTTGTTTTATTTGACCCGGATGCTCTTAGCGGGTATGTTTCCATCTGAACTTCCGTTAATGGCGGGCCTTAGTCCATCTTGATTGACTTGTAGAACAGACATCGAGATCATTTTGGCTTGACGGTGCACGTGTCAAACAGTTTGATAGCCAAAACGTTCGTGCTACTGTAGGCATGACTTTGCAATCAATTCCCCGTTATTCTTTTAGGATGAGGCCGTGGAACTACAACTGAATTGTGTCATAAAATAAGTTAGGCTGTTTCGATGTCTTACACTTCGATTTAGTCAGAGGTAAGAAATTTGTAAAAATAAAAATATGAGGGAGGTAAAAAAATCAAACTCCAATCGCGAAGCAAAGGGAGACAATTGCGTCGGATATTGCATAAACTCATTGTAGCAGTTACTTCCCTTGATATAATACACACTAATCAGAAGAAAGGGGAAATTACTGCATCGAGATTGAAACGGACCAGTTCTCCACAGTTAATTCCCTTCATTTTCAAAGCCGCCATTGAACAAAAAAAAATGGTGAGTATTGTTTTTGCTAAAATTAAACATTTCAAGATTAAATAAGTAAGTAAAAAGTTGTTTTGTTTGTTTTTCTTTCTCGAAAAAAGTTGTTTGTTTGTTTTTTCTTTCTACTTAATCCTTTTCTTTAAAAAAATACCAATTTTCTAAGAATGTTCACCACACCAGTGTATTTGATATAAATTTTGTGACCATAGATAGAAAAAAAATTATAACTAAATAAAGTAACAATTAGTGTATCAGAATTAAATGTAAGATATCAGAGCTAGAATCTAAGAACATGTAGCAAAACTTTAAAGTTCAAGGGCTTTAACTTTAAGAGGATTAGCTCCCCTTTCAAAATTCCATTTCCGCCCATTGTAACATTTTACATGAATTTGCATATTGTTTTTGTTGTCTCATTTCAGATGACTTTGTGGAGTCAATTTTTGCCAAATGTACATGATTTGTGAGGGGTTGTGGTTTGGCAGTAACAGAGGATCAGTTGCTCATATTAATTAGTAACTTGAAGTCTGTTCAATTATAAAGTAAAATTGAGGATGGTTATACAGGTAAAACAACTTTAGTTTAAGTTAACTATTATCTGTCACATTTCAGAACTGTTAACTATTTAGGAGAGATAATGTGTAAGTAACGGATAGCTGTGGAATGGTATTCGGAGTGTCCAATGTTTGAACCCAAGTTGGGCTACACATTTTTCTCGGCCTGTGACATTTGACGCCCAACAGGGGACCGTGACTGCATATAACTCGGAGTTTTATTCGCATTGCTGAGAAATTCGATTGCGAATTTCAATATAGCAGTGGAGTACGGTATGTCATGGTTTAAAACTGTTTACTATTTAGAGAAGAAGATGTGTAGGCGAAGGATAGCTAGTTGGTAGAGCTGCAGAACGGTATTCTGTGGGTCATTGTTCAGTATAGGTCATATGGCGACGTTCCAGCTTTACTTGTGGAGGAAGACCTAGGGTCCCCTTCTGTGCATTATTTCAGGCACAAACGGGCACCTGAGTAGAACCACCGATGTTCCGTGAGCTAACTGGATAGCTTCCTCATATGAAAGGATCCAAAGTCCCTGTCAGGATTCGATCCCACAGCTGTGAGGGGCAAGTGGTTTGAAGTCAACGACCTTAACCACTCGGCGACAGACGCCCTGTTATGTGGTTAAAATTCTGGGGTGATTTTATCGTAGTCAGTTTGCTAGGAATTTTTGAGACCAGTTCTATATAGTAATAGAAGTATTAACTGTAATAGATGTGTAAATGTCTATAATCTATATGTGCTGACAGTTTTATTGACTTTATTTTGTTTTGTAGACATGATTGTATTGAATCTTAGGAAAGACTGAAAACTATGTGTATATTTCTAAGGTTCATCAATAGTTATTCTAAGAAGTGTTTGTAATAAAAATAACATTCTCCCCTCATCATTGTGACCCCACAACAACAACAACAAAATGCAGTATTGTTAAATAGGACTTCAATTCTGATCTAATGTTGATTTGCTTATGTCACAAAGAAAATATCAGATTTACTAATGTTTATCTAAAATTTCTAGATATTTTCTGTCTACAAGTATTAACACTATCATAAAGTCATGATTAACTGTGAGCCTTGTTAATTAAGGTAGATTTCCTTTTGAAATTACAATTTTACCTAAAAGTAAGTAACTTAATGTAATGAAAAAAGGAGATGTAATAAGTAGTTCATAAAATAAACAGCAAACTGTTTTAATACCGAAAAATGTTGGAGATTGATCCAAGAGAGTAATTTACTTATTGTGGCCTCTTAAGACAATTTCAGTTCTCTGTTTCTATATTACAAAAATTCTATAAAAAGTCAACCTTGGTAACCCACGCTATTTACTGTATACCTACATGTGTAATATATACAGAATGTGTACCGTGGGTTCCGATGATGATAAAAAGTATGAAAATGTTACTATGACAATAACTGATTGTTTAACAAATTTATATTATATATTGCCAGTCACTCCTGCTTCATTTGTATACTATAATACTATGATAATTATGAAAACACCAATATTTGTCTGTACATTCTATACCAAATCAATACCAGTACTAGTAGTTGTACTAAAATCTATTAATATAACAGATCATGTTGACTGGTCAATTGGTCACTACAGTGGTGAGTCAGTAAGACATGTATTGGTCATCTCCAGGAATTAGTAATCTGAGTGTCATGGACAGGTCATTACTCCCTGGAATACATGCACATGTGTTCGTTTCAACCAATTGAATGACTGTCTCTCTCTTGATAGTTCTGTCATATATATAGGAAAGTCTTTGTGTTTATTTCTTTTTTGAAGGTTTGATATTTATAGTGTCACCATTCATTCAGAACTGTTTACTGATTAGGGGAGATAATTAGTGTGTTAGCGACCGGATAGCTCATTTGAGGGACCTGGGTTTGATTCCCGGTCAGGCTGCACATTTTTCTCGCCCTATCTGTGACAATAGGAAAAAATATCTTCCTTCACATTTGTAACTTTTGCATTCATATACCAGTTTTCTAGCTATAGAACCACTGATGTTCTATCAACTAGCTGGATAGCTGTCTCACATGAAAAAATCCAAAGTCCCTGTCAGGATTCGAGCTCACAGCAGTGAGAGGCAAGTGGTTTGAAGTCAACAACCTAAACTTCTCTGCCATGGACACCACTTGAATAAGCAGTGAAACCAAGTTTAAACTTTGTTTTAGTTTTGAAATCCCTGAGACTTTCAGTAGATAATTCCATATTATCTTAAACAAGGCAAATCAACTAAACATATCCAAAATTATACAACTTAACCTCCCTAAATTTCTGAATGTTGTCATACTTTTTATGTTTTATATTGTAAGTACAGGTTTACAGCCTGTGGCATAGAATAAGAAACAACTAGAACACTGTATTGCACTATTACGTGTTTTTGTTAATTTAAATTCTGCTCTTTTCTTGCAGGATAATTGGTGAATCTGTCAGTGTTTTTCAAGTGGAAACACTGCAAATTGATTTCCCTAGAGAATGTGTACATCTAAAACCGTATTCTCCCCCAGTGCTGTCACAAAATGTCTACTGCATAATATAGAACAAAGTTTTCATTTCGGTAGGAAATGGTCTCTATTGAAGTAAGATCGAATATTTCATTTCACGCTGAATCAATGTATCAATGCAGGATGGCGATAAAGAAAATTTCATGTAATCAAACTTGACTGCAAATTTTTTTTTCTTTTTCATTTTAATATTAATTAGGAATATAACTATGTCTTGTTCCATGTTTTTTCTTTTAATGGCAGATTACATTTTGGGCAGATTTTTACTTGAATTTTGGAAATTTGTCATTAGATTTAGTTAAAACATTACACATGTACAATCATGTATACATGTATTAAAGAGGCTTAAGATTAATATTCATTATGTGAACTTTAATTTCTTACAATTACTTATTCATCCAATTGAATGGCAACAATACTAGTTCTATAACTTAACATTACATTTCTTATTTTTTTTTGCTAAGTTTGCATAATGACTGTACCCTCAATAATTCAATAGATGTTTTGTTTAAGCATTTGTGCTAGAAATATTCAATATTGCAATTTTTCTTTTTTTTTTGTTCATAAAAGACATGCATTAACACTGTATATTACTTGAATGTACAATAGTTTTATGGGGACGACAAAAACCCATACACAGCTTCAGAATTATCACCCACGTCTTTTACAAACATGGAAATATCGCCTACTCATTTTTTCACTTTTTATAACGGAAATTAAATAATGGTCGTGTGATAATCATTAAAATCTGGAGCAGAGTTTTGGATCGAAGTTTATTGAGCAGTAACATAAACTTGATTTATATTGAGCCGTATTGACGTCATGAAAATTTTTGTCTGGCACCACAAGCACATTTACTATCATCTTCCATAAATGCGAGGCTTAAATCGACAAAATTATGCAATGCCTCGATCAATATTAGTGTAATGACTGAAACCGTCGATTGTTATGGTGGATAGACTCTGTGTTCACAATGCGCGATTTTACTGATAGCAAAAAAAAAAATATAGGGAAAAAAAGTTAATATCTTGATATTGTTGCTCTAATAATAAAATACAGTTGCATGTAATGCAATCATGAAGACGATGTGTAATGTATGCGTAACATGCAATGAATGATTTAAGATCAAAGGAAGTTTAGAATAACAGCTCTTTAATAGTGCATTTTATAAGTGCATTATATGAATGTTTGTGGATTAATTAAGATGTTTTCAAAGGTAAGGTAAAGAAGTATAAGTGCTAAATGAATTTGTAGGAAATGAATGTAAAACAGGTGATGTAAATTGTACTTTTTGATGTGGTATTATTTTTATTTCAATTTGTAGTGCTTTTTCATTGCAATTAAATGTAAAAATAGAATGATATTTTTATGTGAAACGGAATTAAGCTTGAAAATAAGCATATAATATAAAGTTCATTAATTGAATAACATCTTGAAAATACATTGTATTGTACATGGTTTCATGAATTGTTCTCTTAAACTCTGAGCGCCCATGCAAATTTGTTATGCATTTATATACTTTATAGAAAATATATTTCATTTGTAAAATGTTTTTGTAGAAGTGTACACTAAATATGTCTTTGCTATTGAGTTGGATTGAAGTTGAAATATGGAGGATTTTTCAGTATAATGTCTAACAGTTGGGGCTAAAGAATTTTTTGTCAGCGTCTGAATGATCTTGGCTTTCCTCAGACAGTAACCAGGTTTTCTGCAACCCTGGCATAGATTCCGGTCTCAGGACTGCCATTTTTCTACAGGATTGCATGTTACAGACCCACAAAACCTGCAAAATATTTTAGAATATATTTTCCTTAACAGTAATTTGGTTCCTTTTGTGTAAACAAAATTTGATATCCTTTATTAATTGAGGCACTTTGCTATCCAAGATACTAAGCGTATAAGTCTATAATCTGATAGTACTGAAAAGTATTAACAGTTAATGACAACTTTAATTGATTTCTGATGCTTAAGTTTCAATAAAAAGGTTGTAGAAAAATAAATGTTCTTAAAACATCTGTATATATTTATCTGTGAGTTTGCCTGTTACAAGATACTAGGCTGTTGAAATAATTGTTACATGCATGGCATTTATTCAGTCTTAAAGACCCACCTAGACCATTGTTTTGTGTTATTTTATAAACTTTTCTGTTAATGATTTAACAGAACTAAGTTAATATTGCAGTAGACAATATACTATAATTGATTTTTGTGATGCTGTGGTAATTTCCAGAAATTTAATATTTGACAAAATGAGTCTCTTTCCCATCCCCAGCATAATGTGGAAACAATAGAGGGTAAATGCACCTTTTTGTGCTTAACATCTGTAATCTGTTGAAGAATAAGGACGCAATTACAGCTGGAACCCACAGGGTGACCTCACTATAATTTTATAATTTATGCTTTTCTTGTATTATAATATATGGTGTCTACCTCTCAACCAAGGGACAGGTGGTTCGAGTCCATCTACGGCCGCGATGGTCCAATTGTTTCCTGTACTGGTTGGTTTCAGGAGGATTCAAATACCAAGCGTAAATAAATAATACTAAAGTCTTTGTATGAATGTAACTGTTTAGTTTCTTTACCCTCGCCACTGTTTGACTTCACCCTCGCCACTTTTTTCTTTACTATTGTTGTTGTTGTGTTTAGTTTTATTGATACTGGGCGACGGAATGAACCATATGGCTGAGATTTATCAGCATCTATGCTGGTCCACTGTAGTATTATCAAGGACGTCTTTTCAAGCCGAGTCTTCCGTAGCCTATTCTTCTTTCGTTGGTGGAGGTATGACAATACTACCAGGGCATCACCTTTAAGACAGCAACATAACAAAAACTGCTCTTTCTTTACTCTTGCCACAGTTTCTTTATATACCCTCGCCACTTTATCAAATTATAACTAATTTAAACTTGGTGTGTGTTGTTTATATATGACCAGCAAGTCACATCCTGGTGAGCCTTTAAAAGTTTCTACATGTCCTATATACCATATTTTAATCAGGAATGATCTCCCTGGTTCTAACTGTAAAGAAAAAAATAAGAACAATTCAGGAAAGAAAAAAAAGCTAGCTTGCTGAGTCATACATTACTTGAAATAACGTTATACTTTGTTACATCTCCTTCCTCTCGATCCCTACTATATTCCTGGCCTACTGAAAAAAAATAAAAATCTATAATCACCGATGGAGAGATTTAACTTCATGCCAATTGTTTGGGTTATCAATATTCCATGGGCAAATAACACTCCGTGCTCTTTGGGAGTGTGACTCAGTCATTTTACTCTACGAGTCACATTTTTCATGATTTTAGTAGAGGGAAAACTAATTGTTGCTTTAAATGGATATTTAGAGGGGTTGAAGTTAGAGGGTATAAGATTTCCTGATGTTTTTTGGAGGAAGATACTCGGCAGTGTAGTGTTTAAGTGATTTTATTCATTTTTCTGTTTTGCATGGAAATATTGGATTTGTGATCAATAGAAATTGAAATTGTACAGCACTGGGAATGATGCCTGTATCAAAGAAATTATACTTTGAAGTCACACTTGGTGAGAGCAATTAACACTCTGGAAAATATTTGGAATGCACTTTCAGACATTGAGTAGTTTTTATTGATTTTTAAAACAATGTCATGACATTTTATGTTGATCTGTGGAATGTAATGTAACTAGATCAATCTGACATTTTTAGACAGTTTGAGTTGTTAAGACAACTACATTTAGAAGGTTACATGTAATTTGAACCAATTAGTCAATACATAAAAATAATCTAATTGTTAGTGAGCAGCCTCAATGTTTATTTTTAGTAGCAAACTGATATATTTTCGGGAGAGATGTTAAAACTACGTACACACGCATGGATTATGAATGTTGGTATGGAAATCACTGTAAAAGAATCAGTGTAAGCAATGCGTTGAGACTTTGTGTTACATAATGATACAGTGTAAAGTTGATGTATGTTAGAATATTACGATTCTTGAACTTCCTTTGTGTTAAATATCTAGAGCAAAGTTACCATCTCTACATAAGTGTGTGAATTTTTTTTTTTGTTAATTGTTTTAATTGGTTTAAAGAGATACAATATTGTGATGATATTTTGTGATATATTTGTTTATATTACATTTTTCATAGGATAACAGAAATATGACGACAAAGGAATAACCACAAAGGAACAATGAGGATAAAAGATGGATTTCTTTATCTAATGTGAGACAGTGTGGATGTCTGGTTTAAACTTTTATATATACATGTGCTTTGTAACATGGTACAGGATAACAATGCTCTATGTAAGTTTCTTGAAGATAATTATTGATAATTTTGATTAAAGAAAATAAGATTTTATGTATGGTTTTAAAAGCTTAGAATCCAATTTGTAAATGAACTTCTGACAATATCTTGATACAAAATATAAATTTTATTGATTTTATACAATGTTATATAGTTACAGTACACTCTTTAAAGTTACAATTATCCAAATTTAAAAAGAAAATACCTTAATTTTATTGACAATCTGACTAATATTAAATTTTGTATTTTTTAAAATCTAAATTTTTTAGCCTTTTTAATTGTTGTGTAATATGTTGTGTGAGTCTGACTGATATATAGAAGAAATGAGGATAACAGTGGTTGGTTTTAATTTAGTTACTCTGTCATACATCATAACTACCATATAGCATAAAAGCATTTTAGTTGTTTAAACCTTTTCCCTGCTGGAACTGGGCGTGATTTACCACCGCCTTTGCCAAAAGTTTGAGCCTTTAATTGCCACAGTTTTAGCCTTTGCTTCACCACAAGTTTTAGTGTTTGCTTTACCACAAGTTTACAGTCAGACCATCCATGCCTAGACTCTATTCTTTGGGCTGACTGACTTTGAATTTTCATTTTGGTATCCCCTAAATTGATAATGTACTGGTCTGAAAATGGAAGCTTCAAGGACAAGAGATGAAGGTGCAAATCTCCAGAACAAAAACAAAACAAAATATAGAAAATAATAAATTTTTATCAATAGTTTTAAGAACTTTATAAGTTAATGTTTACGAAACAAGTACATGTAACTGTCAAAATATGAAAGAAATTATCATTATTTCTACCCTATTACTATTACTATCAGACTAAGGGTCATTTGCTCTGTTTTTCAGTACAGGAGTGTGATATACAATGTATACTTGGGTAAATCACTTTATTTGTACACCTGCTGTACTTTAAAGATTTAAATCTAAAAAAAATCAGGAAGAAACACCATCCTGGAGACTGCTGCATTGAGAATTGCTATAGATTTTACTGTGTACATTATTTCAGGCCCCGTGTTCACAAAGAAAAGATCAGGATTAGGATCAGGTGATCCTGATTTTATTTTCATTGTTTTATAAAACTAAAATTGATCGTGTTATGCTAGAATTAAATGGTACATATTCGAATTGTAAATAATTGCTTATTTGTAAAGAAACCAACCTATTTTGGGATAAAATCAACTAATTACAAAACAAATTCAAAAATAATAGGATCAAAATGAGGATCAATTTAGGATCAAGATCATAAATTTTTATCAATAGTTTTAAGAACTTTATAAGTTAATGTTTACGAAACAAGTACATGTAACTGTCAAAATATGATATTTCTACCCTATTGGTAATTTTCTCTGCTAACAGTTGTTATACATTAAACATGGAGAAATTAAGTGGAGTGTGATATACCTTGTATACTTGGGTAAATCAATTTATTTGTACACCTGCTGTACTTTAAAGATTTAAATCTAAAAAAAATCAGGAAAAACAATCCTGGAGACTGCTGCATTGAGAATTGTTATAGATTTTACTGTGTACATTATTTCAGGTGTAAGGAAACACCTGGCCGATAGAGTCAATATCTGCTAATTAAGCCATGTGTGTTCATTAAAATCGGATACTGTATGAAACCAAATTATTGAATTTTCTTCTGTTTGGTGTATTAAGTTTGCATGTGGTGGTTTTATTGTCTACAGTTTACGGAAAGACAATTGATTTATGGGAGAATCTGATTTTCAGTATTTGCATAGTTATGTTATGTTTATTGATAAGTGTATGGTAGAAAAACTAGCTAAAGATTGAAAATGCATTTCCATTCATGATGCATATTATATAAATGTGTGCTTATTGAAGTATTTGTGGTAATTTCAGAGCCTGTGAATTATCTCATTACTAGGTGTTGGTGTGTTTTCTTACAGGAATTATCATGTGGATGTATTTTGTGATGTATAAAGACAGTTTGTTAAAGCAATAAAACAACAAAAAACAGACATAACTCAACAGGTATGTATAGCTGTGAATGTGGTATAGCTGCACTTTGCCAATCATTGAACAGGTTTTATATTTATTGTTTATCATGTTTATTTATCGCAGCCTCATCATGTATATTAAAGATGTTAAAGTGATATAATCACAGCAAGAATTACGTGCAAAAAGTACATGTCCTCTCACAGTTACAGCTGTTTCATCCTTACATGTCTAAAAATCTTAAATGGGCTTTTCCATCTTTAAATCTGGACAAAACCATTCACAAATTTTAGGGGAACGTTTCGAAATAAGAAGTGTCTGAATAGTCAACAGTGCAGACCATGATCTAATGGCACTAATATGCTGGCTAATCTTGGTCTGCACTGGTTGTTTGGGTAGAACCAGTTGCTGCCAGCAGAAATAAATTACATGTTTGTCCAGTTTAACCATCATTTGTTATTTTGATATGAAAATCTTAATATTAAAGTGAAATGTGGAAACTTGAAGGTTGTCGAACATGGCCAAATTTGTCCAACACAACCAAATTGAAAATTTTAAAAGCAGTATAACAAAAATACCAAGAAATTGAAAGAAATATATTTATATTTCTAGATTATTTGACAGTGTTCTTTACAATAATTATACAGAAAACATTTGCATAAATGTTTAAAATACATTCTTATACCAACAGAAATTTAGCATAAATATACTCCGTCTCTCCAGATAAGTTGCATCTTATACCTAGAAGATATTTTGTAAAGTAAATCATTCTGTGTTGTGAATAAGAAATTATGCTTAATGATGTAATTAGGGACTAATAATGATTAACTTGTGACTGTATTATCTAATCAATACTGTGATAATGTGACAATGTCTGTCTGGTGTACAGCCTACATACCAAAAACTGTGACAGGAAATATATTGTCACACTTATTCTTGTCTACTCTGTGCCGTCTGCTATATAGACAATTAGATGAGAATGTAGAAATTAGACGACCATTTTCTTTTGATATCTTCTTTTTATTTGTCTGCCATAATATCTGCACTTTCATAATTAGTTACTTCATGAAAAATTCTCAAGCAAACACAACTGAATCTGTTTTAGTTAATTATCGCCTAATTTAACACTTTTTTTCACTTGTGTTGTATGCATATCCATTTAAAGCATAAAATATATGTATATCCATTTAAAGCATAAAATGTACGTATATCCATATAAAGGATAAAATGTACGTATATCCATATAAAGGATAAAATGTACGTATATCCATATAAAGGATAAAATGTACGTATATCCATATAAAGGATAAAATGTACGTATATCCATATAAAGGATAAACTATACGTATATCCATATAAAGGATAAACTATACGTATATCCATATAAAGGATAAACTATACGTATATCCATATAAAGGATAAACTATACGTATATCCATATAAAGGATAAACTATACGTATATCCATATAAAGGATAAACTATACGTATATCCATATAAAGGATAAACTATACGTATATCCATATAAAGGATAAACTATACGTATATCCATATAAAGGATAAACTATACGTATATCCATTTAAAGGATAAAATGTACGTATATCCATTTAAAGCATAAAATATATGTATATCCATTTAAAGCATAAAATGTTGTACATATACATTTAAAGCATAAAATGTTGCTGAAAAGCTGCTTCCAAAACCGCCTCCGTGGTCGAGGGGTTAGAGTCGATGACTTCTAATCCAGTTACCTCTCTGGCGTGGGTTCGATCCCCGGGAGATGCTATGGTAGTTTAGCGCGGAGGAAGGTAGTCTAGTACTGGTGTAACTCTCCAGGAACGATGGTTAGGAAACTACCCGCCTATATGACTGAAATACTGTTGGAAAAAGGCGTAAAATGAAACAAACAAACAAACAAACAAGCTGCTTCCAAAAGAGAAAGAGTCAAAAAAATATAGATAAAAATGACCAAAGGGAAAACTTACTTGAGCATATTTGACTTCATATTTGAATTATATAATTACAGAAATGCATCTTGGGACCTTAATATTATCTGAAACTGGGACTTGAATAGATATATCAATATAACCTTGTAATCATACCATATGTCATGATGAACTTTAGGATATATTTTATCATTAATCATCATTAACAAAAACACTTGCTCTTGTAAAATAAACAGGATCAGTTTCAAGTTAACATCATATGTTTTTGTTATGCTTTTTCATTACCTATTGATTAAAAACATTGGCGTATTGGGCTGATGGTGTGAAAATAAATTCTGTTTCCATGGCAACTAACTGATTTTAATTATAAATTCAGGTAATTAAGTTAATTAAGTAACAGAAGTAATGAGTGGGTAGAAATAATGAGAGCTTCTGTTTTCCCTGATAAACACTGGTATAACAGCTATACGTTTATATAAAGGTATAGGTCCCCGATTAAACTTATGGTTGTAAATGTGATAGTCCCTGGTAAACAATGTAATAAGAACTGTCATATTTAAACTAAAGGTACGAGGCAGTGGGAATCGAGGCAGTGGGCACCGTGATGTCACACACAAGCATAGTTTTAAAGGCTTTCAAAATGTTTTAAATACTAAGAATGAAAAGATGATCATTTTAAATGCAGGTTGTTTCTAAGTGCAGGCTGTATTTAAGTGGAGGCTGTATTTAAGTGCAGGTTGTTTCTAAGTGCAGGTTGTTTCTAAGTGCAGGCTGTATTTAAGTGCAGGCTGTATTTAAGTGCAGGCTGTATTTAAGTGCAGGTTGTTTCTAAGTGCAGGTTGTATTTAAGTGCAGGTTGTTTCTAAGTGCTGGCTGTATTTAAGTGCTGGCTGTATTTAAGTGGAGGCTGTATTTAAGTTCAGGCTGTATTTAAGTGCAGGCTGTATTTAAATGCATGCAGGCTGTATTTAAGTGCAGGCTGTATTTAAGTGCAGGTTGTTTCTAAGTGCAGGCTGTATTTAAGTGCAGGCTGTTTCTAAGTGCAGGCTGTATTTAAGTGGAGGCTGTATTTAAGTTCAGGCTGTATTTAAGTGCGGGCTGTATTTAAATGCATGCAGGCTGTATTTAAGTGCAGGCTGTATTTAAGTGCAGGCTGTTTCTAAGTGCAGGCTGTTTCTAAGTGCAGGCTGTATTTAAGTTGAGGCTGTATTTAAGTGCAGGCTGTATTTAAGTGCAGGCTGTTTTTAAGTGCAGGCTGTTTTTAAGTAGAGGCTGTTTTTAAGTGCAGGTTGATCTCAGTTGATCTCACATGTCATTATTTTATGATGGTTTAACTGTGACCACCCCCATCAGGACTCAGATAGGAAAACTGATAAAAACTTAAAACTTCTGTAGTTTTGAATTATAGATAAGACAACTATTAAATCTAGTAATAATTCTTGAATGGTTAAGTACGAGATATCTAATATACGCTGCAGTTACTTCGAATAATAGATTAGAAATGAGTTAAATAATTAAGGTACCAATGCATGATCTTGAATATTTCATTAGTTTTGGCATTAATGATTAAATTACTGAGTCATTCTTAAATGGAGCTGATAAAAGTCTTGTCAACAATGGATAAATATTGATATAATTATGTATATATTGATGATTCATCAATAATTATAGATTTATTGGTTGTTTATGGGTGGTTGTTTATCAGTGGTGGATCAATTATTGCAGATATATGGAATTATTATGGTAACAAAGCGGGGAAGGAAATAAATCATTAGGCTAACCTAAGAATATTCTATAAATTGTGTCAGAGGTATAAAATCAGCCCTTCCCTCCTGCTGAATTTTTGGACTTGAGGCCGAGCATTAGATTTAAGAACTGTTGAGGTGTTTTTGGCATCAATATAGGCTAAAGTTGTGCATTCAGTAGTATAAAGTCAATGTCACAGTCTAGAAATGTTCACTTAACAAAATATCATATGGTTTGAAAAGTATTCAGCCTGACAGGGCCCCCCGGACCCTCTGAATACTGTACTCGGGCTCTTAACAGCTATCCAACTACAACAACAATCTGTGGGAGTGAGTGTCCCCATTTAAGAGAACTGGTCTAGCCCTTGATTTACACCCCTTCTATATTGAAATTTGTTCTCTAATTTCTTATATGAACAGAGAACAATATTTACTGACAGAGCTATATACTTAAAAGCATGGTTTCCAGTTGGGAGCAAAATGTTGCAGGGTGAGGGAAATGACCAGGACTCAAACCTGGGACCCTTGTTATATGGTACTGCAGCTCTTCCGACTGAGCTGTCTGGCTGCATAATTATTCGCTCCAATAATTACAGAGATCCAACCATTAAAGTTTAATGTGCAACAGCCAATACGAAATTTGTTTATTGAAACACACGACAATGATCTTTTTGTCTGTTTTGTAAAATGATAATTTCTACATATACCCTGTACTTTGAAACAATTTACAAATATATAGAGGATATTTGTTTAGTTAAGTGTAAGATCGGAATATATTTCACCGAGTGAGCACCAAAATGTATATTTCACGAGTGGCGCAGCCACGAGTGAAATATGAACTTTTGGTGTTCACAAGGTGAAATATATTTCGATCTTACACTAAACTAAACAAATTTTCTTTTTATTACATGAAAAAAAACGTTTTAAAAAGACATTAAACCTAATATTGAATGAAAAGCGCGCCAAATAATAATACAATGTGACATCATTTACGACGTCACGTCATTAAGTTGGTACCCAGTACTGTGCACGCTGGTATTTCACTGAAACAACGTAAGGGGCTTAAATTCAAAACAGTGAAATTATCAAAGTGGTAATTTCACTGTTTCAAACAGTGAAATTACCAGTTTTAAACCACTGATATATTTCTATAAACCACCGAAAAGCATGTAATAAATAGTTTTAAATTCCAGACAAAATTTTATCAATTTGATTTTACTTGAAATATTTCTCTTCACATTAACAGCTTTAGTTACAGATATGTGTCTAAAAGACAAAAACTGGAACAAACAGTGAAATTTGAAAATCAATACAAGAGAAGACAGTCTCGATGTCTCTCTACTGTTTCAATAGCAGACATTAATTATCACTTTATTTTAGATCTTTCGTTTTGTAAAAGTTGTATTCCTCAATTGCTGTTGGAGAGGAAGCCATTTTGTATCTCTGTTCAAGCTTGAAGTGATTGTTTTGAGAATGAGAATTTTTTTATTCTAAATAGAAAATTCAAGGTTTTTTCTATAGATACAGGATATGATATATTTTCATTTGTGATATGAAAATTATCATATTTCATGTGTGGTTCCGGCCACTCGTGAGATATTTATTTTCATACCATACGATGAAAATAAATCCTGTATTTATTTCCTCTTTATATGTAAGGAAATAGGTCTTAAAATGAACATAAATATTATCGTAAAATACATATATATATATATATATAATACAGTTGTTATATAAGACAGGATATGTATATACATGTACATGTAACAACAGTTATGTCTGACAGCAATTATAGCTCTAGTTGCCGTGACTCCCAGCTCCCCCTCGCCTCTCGTACCTTGCTCAGCGCGGCTCACTCTTGACAGCAGCTGTTGTTTTATCTTAACAGGAAATCTTGATTCACGATCTGACATCAACTTAAATTATATACATGTTAACAGAAATGCAGTAGTTACATGCAATGCTTTACAAAGTTTGTAATATACTGTGGTAATGTGGTTTGAAAAATGTAGGTTATACTAATTTATCACACTTGAAATGTAGTTTTTGGCATGTGCAACTTGTGAAGGAAGGGACCTTTCCATAATCATTAGCAATTTAGGTTCAAAAGTTAATATGCTTAAATTTTTACAGATACATGATTTTCAGAATGTTTTTTAGATATACATGTATATCTGTTCATTTCACATTAATGCAATTACATGTAGTAAAAGACATTCGAATTTTGTTAATATTTAAAGATCAAAGTTGGCTGTGCTTGCAAAATGAAGATTCCTGTATGAATCATTTATGGAATGAACTGGCACCAACTTGGTTGTGACACTAGAAATTCTATAACCTAAAGTAAGATTTTCTGTTTTCCTTTATTTGGAGCTCCAAGTGCAAGTGTTCTGACAACATATAATGTAGAAATGATGATTAAACAATTAGGAATGCATATTCAGAATTTTTTTTATGCAGTACAGACATATTAATTTGCATAAAAATACAATTGATATAATTTGTGGTATGTAATACAGTAACATAATATACTGGAATGTTATAAAAACACATATAATTATGTTACATAAAAAATTCTCAACAAATTTGTTTATTTTGACATAAATAATACTTTTGTTATTTACAGCATAATGTCTGTAAAGTTTCATTTTGATGTCATGAAGATATTTTTAGTAACATTTATAATTTATTATCTGTTATATTTGTTATAAATGAGTATTATGCAAAGACAAGGCTCAGTGGGTTTGAATCCGGACAGGGACTTTGGATTAGTTCATTTGAGGAAGCTATCCAGCATGCTTACGGAACGTCAGTGGTACTCTGAGGTAACCTGACTTTGTGCCTGGAATAACAAATGAAAGGGCACCTGAGGTCTTCCTCAGCTAGTAAAGCTGGAACATAATGGTGTGATGTTAACCCATTCCAAATCAATTATACAAAGAACTGAACAGAAAGTTTATTTTGACATATAAAATATACAAAGTCATCAGTATGTACACACATATATTACATATATATTAATTATATATAATTATAAATTTAAAAAAAAATCATTGGATAGTTTCTACAATTTTTGAAGGTGAACAATATACAGTCAGGATATAGTTTCAGATATACTGTACTCTTGACAATAGACAATAATAGCAATATAATACACACACATAATATACGGCAATCTATAAATGTTTGATTGTTTAAATTTATTTTTCACTAACATGTAATATTCCAATAGAATGTATATCACACATTCTTGAATTTAGTGTGAAATAATCTTGTGTTTTAGATTGAAGCATTGCCTACAGTGTATAAAAACATGTATAATATTTATAATATATTTTAACGGTAGGAAACTTGTTTTAAAACACTTTTTGTGATTTTATTTTTTTCTCCATAAACAACAAATTGCAATTTATGGTTTGATATATTTAAACATTTATAGGTATCAAACAATGCTCTTTGTTTAAACTTTTTATACATCACTTTGTTACATAATTGATTTTTTTGTTAATTTATGAAGAACACAATAGTTACAAGATGCTGAACAATTTAATAATTAATAAACAGCAATTATGACAGGTGGTTAATTGCAGGATGAAATATTTAATTGTTTTATATAATTTATGTTAATTTACGTTGACATCCACCTGCCATACTTTTAAATGCATTCAGATAGAGTATACATCTAAACTGGTGTAACTTTTTATGTATGGTTATGAAGCTAGGGCAGTATTGCTAGAAGTTTGAAATTTTATGTTTGTCTTAATTGTTGATGATATGTTTAAAAATATAATTCACTGTTTTAAAAGAATGTGAAAAGTACATTGCCAGTGAATAGTATAATAATGTTTGATAGTGAATTAAGTACATTGATATAGTGAATAATACATTCATATTGAATTGATTGAAAGTAAATTGTACAATGAAAGTGAATTGATATTGAATTGATAGTGAATTGTACATTGATATTGGATTGTACAATGATATTGAATTGAAAGTTAATTGTACAATGATATTGAATTGATAGTGAATTGTACATTGATATTGAATTGATAGTGAATTGTACATTGATATTGAATTGATAGTGAATTGTACATTGATATTGAATTGATAGTGAATTGTACATTGATATTGAATTGATAGTGAATTGTACATTGATATTGAATTGATAGTGAATTGTACATTGATATCGAATTGATAGTGAATTGTACATTGATATTGAATTAATAGTGAATTGTACATTGATATTGAATTGATAGTGAATTATACATTGATATTGAATTGATAGTGAATTGTACATTGATATTGAATAGTAATGATAGTGAATAGTAGTGACATAGTGAAAAGTACATTGCAATGCTTATGTGGAATTTCAGTTCATGTAAGTTTTGACAGATATTTGACCAATAACTTAACTTTCTTAAAGATAACTTCCTGATTGATGAAATGTTTGTGCAATTAGTAATATTTTGTACATCCAAATATTTCAGTTATGTTTGACAGTATACTACATGAATGAATTTTTTACTAACATTCCAACATGAAAATCTGCGGATACTTTGTTTCCGTACTTGATTTAATATTATATAAGTTGGCATTTTGAGGGCTCATAAAAAAATGATGCCGGAAACACTTTAGTGTTAGAATAAGCATGTTCTCTAAAATAAAGTGGTATTATAATGTAAGTGTCCTTTGCCGCAATTGACACCATCTTTAACAAAAATGTGTCTTTATTCTGGGACATATTAGCAGTAGAGTAAAGATAATGGGCCAAAGGTTAGGATACAGTGCCTGCCTATAACCCATGATTTAAGATTGTTTGAGTCATTATGGGACCTGATAATAATGACCAGGTTTTCTGATATATTGACAATTCAGATAATTGTCTGGTTATTCTAGGAAGTATATTTGAGAAAGATTTTTTAAATTTTATTTATCTACAGTAACAGTCAAACAAAAAAAATATTTAATATAGATTAGAATTACTGTGAAACCTTGTAAAAATTTGATGACCTATATGAAATTGGATTTTTGCTTAATGGAACGAATCAAATTCAACATAATTAAATTGTATATGGTAATTATGTATTAAAATTTTGTATACATTTATAATGTCATATACAATATCTAAACAATGTTTAGAATGAAGGCTTAAGTAACAGAATAGAAATGTTAAAGTTATCTCATTTAAATTCATTTTTCTGTAATTGATATATTGCGGGAAAATAATGTTGTACATCTATTTTCAAAATTTCCTGTCTCCCCCTTTTGTTTTCATGTTGAAAACAATAATTTTATAACAAAGACAGAGTTCATGCCTTATTGACTAACAACTCTATAATCAAGCCCTGCATTATAAAGTCTGCTGTCTCTATTTAATGATAGCTCTTCAGATTTTCTGCAATTCTGAAAATTTCACTGATTAACATTTTGAATCTATAATTCTGTCTGTACAGTGAAGACACTGTATTTTGCCACAGTGGTTAAACTAAAAATTATAGGTGCAGAGTTTATAGGTGCTATATGTGCAGAGTTTATAGGTGTCTGTAGATGCGGAGTTTATAGGTGCCTAGTTCGTAGGTGCCAAGTTCATAGGTGCTGAGTCTCTATGTGCCAAGTTCGTAGGTGCCAAGTTTATAGGTGCAGAATTCATAGGTGCAGAGTTTATAGGTGCAGAGTTTATAGGTGCAGAGTTTATAAGTACAGAGTTTGTAGGTGCAGAGTTTATAGGTGCCGAATTAAGCCTGAAATATATTTGATAAGTCACTATCTGACCTTTACAGTGTTGGTGTAATTTTTAAAATTGAAGATTTTTTTTGAGTTGGTTTTTGCTTCATTAAATAACACCTTCCACCTACAATCATTGTTATATCACACAGAAATTTTGTCTTGCTAAACAGATTTTGAATTGGCCTAGAATTTCTGTGAAGGAATTTCTGGTATCATGAAATTGGCAGATGTATATTTAATTAAATCTAAAAATGCTGCAAGTATTCCAGAGTGGCTGGCACTGACTGGTTAGTGAAATCACCTGTGAAAAAAACTAGCAGGTGGGCAGACAGGTGTGTCTTGTTTGATATAAAGTGAAGTTTTTTTTTGTAAACTTGATTAAGGCATGCCTCTTGTTTGTTTTTATAATAGGTATTTTCACTGACTGTTAGAATTCCTTAGAGATACTTACAATAATTTTACATCACTTAATAATTATATGTACAATGAATTTCCTTTATAATTAGAGCTTAGATCGGATATATTAATTGAAAAAATTAGTGGTCTCTTAGTGACCCATCAAGTGTTGACAGTCAGCTCTGGCAGTCCGTGATGGGATAGTCAATATGGCAAGTCATCCTAAGAGGGAGGAAATAAACATTGTAATTCTAGGATCATTTGTTTGGAATGACAATGAAAAATAAGAATATTTGATTTATTAGAAATTATAATATTTTATTTTCATATATCATAAGTATCGAATCAGATTTTCTTTTTAAAACAAAAATATAAATAGAAAAATTGGGAAAGAACTTGTCTAACTGAAGAAAAAATCAATCAATATTGGTGATTCAGAGAAGTAGAAGAACTAATATATCATGCCTTAATGGACCAGAATCTGAGTATTATGGAAATTTGTAGTCAATATAAGAAGGTGGTCTCTTAAAATAAACAATTTGTCTCTATCTTTGGCCTGATAGGAAAACTATATACTGACATTGATTGGCAGGTTAATACAATAAGGTTGTTATTTAATTGAATGATGTCAAATTGACAATGCTAAGGAACACTAGATATGTCCAGAAGGATTAAATTATTTAAGGAACTCCACTGAGGTCAAAAAGCATAAAAATATAAAATTTGAAACTCTTACATAAATTAAGTAAAAAAAAAAAAAAAAATTCTGAAGAAGACTAAACGTCAAAAGCTTAAGAAAAGCATTTGTTTTTATTGAACTGATTATATACATAAATTAAGTGAAACACTTAAAATAAAAAAGTCTGTAAATGCTGATAATGTAATATACTCAGAATTAAATTAAATATTGATTCTGATTTCTGCAATGTTTTTCATTTGTAGGTCATTTTGTTCAATAAATATGATTATTCTGGAAAAAAACGGGGTGAGGGAATAAACTGCAAATTTGCACGAAAGTTATTGGTACAGACCTATATCAAATGGTACTCAAATATCAGCAAAAATATTTCCAGTCCTGTCTTGTCAAAACATCTCAGGGAGGTCCCTTTAAACTTGCTTCTTGATATATTTATACAGGATGTGTAACACAAGCACAATTATTTGAACTTGCTTCTTGTAAGTTAAGAAGATTTGTTTCCCTTGGATATTTGGAGAAATGCTGATGGACTAAAAAATGACCACTTTTTCATCCTCCAAATTCTTGGCAATGGTTTTTATTGCACTAGAGTAGAGAATGTTTATATTGTGTAATGATGGTAGTATCGTATAATGATCTATATTATCTATGATGTGTTGTTTTTTCTGCTATAAAAAATTTTCTTGTACAGACAATATTGATTTGTTAACTCAGCAAATGTTGATGTAGAGACACTTATTTTATTACACCCCAGCCTTTTTGTGCTTTTTGCTGCTGCCATAAGGATTACAATGTATCAAAACTCATAAAAAAACGAAATTTTCAAGCAAAGTTTTTGTGCTAAAATAATGTTAGATCGTTTTGATAATGAATAAAAAAATCTTCAAAGCCAAGAAAACTGGAAATTCTATGAGAATTGCATGAGATAAAATTTCCTGGGATTAAAGTTTGAATTTGATTTTATTGTTTTGTTGTTGTTGTTTTGTTTTTTGCAAGGAAGGATTAATTTTATTTTCATGATATTTTAAAAACTGAACAATTTTCATAATGCACATCTTTGCAGTCAATTTTGGGAGATTTTGTTACAGAAATATAAAAATATTGGTGGTAAAAGTGAAAAAGATTAGTAACTGGATGTAAAGGAAGTTCTTGCAGGACTATTTTGTCGACAGAGTGTAAGATATTGGGAAAAAAGGAGTTATTTTACTGGACAGGGAGTGCTGTGTGTCTGTGAGTATAAATTGGATCAAAGACAATCCCTGATCAATAGTTTATTATTGTGACATAATATCTAAATGCTAGACTGTAAGGGACAAACAAAATCAATAGATTCATGATATAGTTTACAAAATGATACACCCATGATAACATTTTGCTTTGTGGGTCATATGTCTGCCTTTCAACCGTTTTGTTTGGACAGGGTAATATTGCTGGTAAATTTTATGCAGCAGTCCAGGAAATGGAACAACGATGGCCAATAAATGTGACATTGACCTATCTGCAAAATATTGTGTCACAAATTGACTGAACATTTGTATAAATATCATGCTAACCTATATTAGTTGGTAAATGTCATTAATACCTCAGGAAAGCTGATTCCTACAAACATATCAGTAATGTAATAATAATATAAACTTTTACACTGGTCCAGTGTCACACTAAGTATTAGATAAATAAATGTTACACTGAATAAATGTGCCATTGACCTTTCAGCTGAATAAATGTGACACTGACCTATCAGCTTAATGAATGTGACACTGACCTATCAGCTTAATGAATGTGACACTGACCTATCAGCTTAATGAATGTGACACTGACTTATCAGCTGAATAAATGTGACACTGACCTATCAGCTGAATAAATGTGACACTGACCTATCAGCTTAATGAATGTGACACTGGCCCATCAGCTTAATAATTGTGACACTGACCTATCAGCTTAATGAATGTGACACTGACTTATCAGCTGAATAAATATGACATTGACCTATCAGCTGAATAAATATGACACTGACCTATCAGCTGAATAAATGTGACATTGACCTATCAGCTGAATAAATGTGACACTGACCTATCAGCTTAATGAATGTGACACTGACCTATCAGCTTAATGAATGTGACAATGACCTATCAGCTTAATGAATGTGACACTGACCTATCAGCTTAATGAATTTGACACTGACCTATCAGCTGAATAAATGTGACACTGACCTATCAGCTGAATAATGTGACACTGACCTATCAGCTTAATGAATGTGGCACTGACCTATCAGCTTAATGAATGTGACACTGACCTATCAGCTTAATGAATGTGAAACTGACCTATCAGCTTAATGAATGTGACACTGACTTATCAGCTGAATAAATGTGACACTGACCTATCAGCTGAATAATGTGACACTGACCTATCAGCTTAATGAATGGGACACTGACCTATCAGCTTAATGAATGTGACACTGACTTATCAGCTGAATAAATGTGACACTGACCTATCAGCTTAATGAATGTGACACTGACCTATCAGCTTAATGAATGTGACACTGACCTATCAGCTTAATGAATGTGACACTGACCTATCAGCTTAATGAATGTGACACTGACTTATCAGCTGAATAAATGTGACACTGACCTATCAGCTTAATGAATGTGACACTGACCTATCAGCTTAATGAATGTGACACTGACCTATCAGCTTAATGAATGTGACACTGACTTATCAGCTGAATAAATGTGACACTGACCTATCAGCTGAATAAATGTGACACTGACCTATCAGCTGAATAAATATGACATTGACCTATCAGCTGAATAATGTGACATTGACCTATCGGCTGACTTGAATATGACATTGACCTATCAGCTGAATAATGTGACATTGACCTATCAGCTGAATAAATGTGACACTGACCTACCAGCTGAATAAATGTGACACAGACCTATTGCCTTAATGAATGTGACACTGACCTATCAGCTTAATGAATGTGACACTGACCTATCAGCTTAATGAATGTGACAATGACCTATCAGCTTAATAATGTGACACTGACCTATCAGCTTAATGAATTTGACACTGACCTATCAGCTGAATAAATGTGACACTGACCTATCAGCTGAATAAATGTGACACTGACCTATCAGCTGAATGAAATGTGACACTGACCTATCAGCTTAATGAATGTGACACTGACCTATCAGCTTAATGAATGTGACACTGACCTATCAGCTTAATGAATGTGACACTGACCTATCAGCTTAATGAATGTGACACTGACCTATCAGCTTAATAAATGTGACACTGACCTATCAGCTGAATAAATGTGACACTGACTTATCAGCTGAATAAATGTGACACTGACCTATCAGCTTAATGAATGTGACACTGACCTATCAGCTTAATGAATGTGACACTGACCCATCAGCTTAATAAATGTGACACTGACCTATCAGCTGAATAATTGTTACACTGACCTATCAGCTTAATAATTGTGACACTGACCTATCAGCTTAATAAATGTGACATTGACCTATCAGCTGAATAAATGTGACACTGACCTATCAGCTTAATGATTGTGGCACTGACCTATCAGCGTAATGAATGTGACACTGACCCATCAGCTTAATAAATGTTACACTGACCTATCAGCTTAATAATTTTGACACTGGCCTATCAGCTTAATGAATGTGACATTGACCTATCAGCTGAATAAATGTGACACTGACCTATCAGCTTAATAATTGTGACACTGGCCTATCAGCTCATTGATTGTGACACTGGCCTAACAGTTCATATAAGTAAGGGGAGATAATTTAATTTTCTCTAAAGAATGATTTTTAGGTTTACTCAATAAAATTTAATCTGTAGAAATAGGATGTCAATTATTGGTGATAGTAAAAGAGGAGAGTATAATTGGCAACATCAATGAAAACTTGATCAATCTTCCTGTGTATTCTGAAGATAATTCTGAAGAGACTTTCACTTTAACAGGGATATAAATCTAGATTACTGCCTCGAGTTCAATAAATTTAGAAATGAAGCTTCACCAATATTGTATTCTAATTATATATATCTAAAATAAGAACTGTTCACTGTAAAAAGGATGCTAATGTATTGTTACACTAACATTTAGCATGTCTTTTTATATAATATGCTTGTATAACGCAACTGACATCGCATCAATGTGCAGTAACGTTTTTCCAAGAGTTTAAAAGGGTGCATAAAATAATAGGATAAGAGTGTATATGAGAATTGGAGTACGTTTTTTGACACCAGTCATTTAGAAAAATTTAAATGAATTTAACGAAAAAATTTAGCAACTTAAAGTTACATTTTAACTCAAAGCCATGGCCTTTTAAATACATTCTTCTAGATATAATATATATGATTAATGAAAAGTATATATTTAGATATTTAAGTTGTCAAGGACATATATTCATGGTGTGTTTGTCATGTTTTAACATTTTTTCATGTTATTTGTCACAGTCAACATGTGTTTATATTATAACAATAATAGTCAATAATTAACACACTTTATAAAAACAACACAAATATAAGGCCAGGTCAGGTGGTTTTGAATATCATCCACTTATCCACGTATTAATGAATTGGTTTTCTCCCCCCATCCGCAGTCAATAAAAACTACTTAAATATGACCTAGAAAATAAACATATGGTCATTTGACATGTTTGTGTCAAGTCAATAGAAGTAAATGTCCTTAAAACAAAATAATCAATTGCCCCTTGTAATCAATTGCTATTTAACCTAACACTTGTTATTGGACTAATATGGTAGAATAAGATTGACATGTCAGTAAAGGAAAACAGTAATTGAATTTGTGTGACAGAACTTTAAGACATTAAATATGTCAACGGAATGTGGCATGTAGGAATGTATTCCTGTTTTAAGGACTTGTTTTTATTTTTATTGTGACATCTCCGAAAGTTATTTTTAGACTTTGTGTGGAATATGGAAATTAGTTGAGGATTTTTGCATCGTTAAAATTTTAAAATAACATGGAATAATTTAATAATGAGAGTGGGACTTGTACCTTTTTGCCATATCAAATATAAAGGTAAATTAAGAAAATGGTTTCTCTAATCTGAGAATTTTAATGGTCTTTTTATTTCTGCGAAGGCAGCCTTTTTTTTATGAGTTTAGTTAAAATCTTGGATTTGAAAAAAATATGCAAGCCATATTTAGATGAAATTTTTCCAATATTGCTTACAAGTAATTTTTGTCCTATAAAATGAGAATTTATTAAGATGAACTATTTTTTTACTTTAATTCTTAAAAGTGTTAAAATTTTGTAGACCTGAATTTTTAATGATGAATAGTTGGGACTGAATGTTTAGTTAATGGAATCACTTACCAATGTAAATATTTTATTTTTAAATAAAGGGGGGCAATCCTTGTTGGATTATGCTCAAAATTTACATGATAGAAAAACATATTCCATTTGGCTACAAAGAAAATAGTCTGTTTGTTTATGTTGATTAATTTCTTACTGTCCAGGAGTTTTTCTCATGTAGTTAGAGTCTCTGGAGTTAGCTCCCTTGTTAAATAAAAGCAATAATAGCCAAATTATTTATCTTCTGTTTCAGAATGGAGTTAGGGGATGATTACCGACATGGACCGGAAATTGAACCGGACAGTGATGTGGACGATCCAGATTCGGAGTCACAACTTAGTCAATGGCTCGGTGAACTAGAAAACTATGCAAAGGTATTTTTTTTTGATAAATTTTATTTTTCCCATGAAAGTCTGTTTTGGCCTTTTTCTGTTGGTTGTACAATTCAATTAACTTTGTATCTATGCTGATTAAAATGATTATGGGTTTGTCATAGGGTGAGAAAGTTGGCAGTCTGACCTTTAGGACTAGAACAGGGGACCTTCAAATACCATACCGAGGCTCTTCTGACTAACCTTCTACCCGGCTTTCACGTTCCCTCCCCTAATTTGTGAACAATTCTTTACCATGACACATTTCTCACAGAAGAAAAAAAAAGAAATTTAAAAAATGGATCAGATATATCTCAGACTTAAAGTATGTCAATATCAGGTGAATGCACTTTTAATCTTCAGTGTTAAACATCAAGTCATCAATCAATGGTTTCTTCAAATACCATTTCAAGATGATGAATAAATGCATATTGGCAATGCATGGAATAAATTATATATAATATTATGTACTCTTCATTAAAAAAAAAGTTTTACTTTATCTTTTGCACATTTATTGACAAATTGACATGGTCTTATTTACTTTCATTGTAAAAATTCCAGATTAATAGAACTAAAATGTTCTCTTGAAAAAGCAACCCTTTTTATGAAGAAAAGATAAGTACAAATGTATATTGAGTACTGAAGTAAATATTCCATGTTCTAATACTATCATTCTTTAATAAAAAGAAAAAAAATAAGAAAAAAGTTCTCAATATATTATATTGCTTATTACATTTTCTGTGTGGGTATTTTAAGAGGAATTATGACTTTATTTTTATATCAGTCTTATTTTGTAATGAAAGTAGGCTATCTAATCAATGTTACTCATCATGAAAATGTCTAAATGTGTCTAAATGTGACTAAAAGAAGGCCGGGAGTTACAGACATCACAAATGGTCTGCTTATTTTAGAAGTAATTAAGTTTTAAGGCATCTGTGAGTTGTAAAATGTTGTAACATGCTCTTATATGGCAGATATAGGAAGGCAGAATACAGTAACTGTTGCTTGACAGTTATTGGCTCGTGGGCTGCAGTTTTATTGATTAAAACAAAAGGAAATATTTTGATACTATGGTGTACTATATGGGTCAGAAGTTTTCTAGTAAAACATTATATTTGGAATGGGTAGTTAGTATTTGTTTAAACAGATTTTAATAGTTAAATATTACTGGTTGTGAAATATGGCGCCTGATCAGGACTTTAACCCAGCAAACTGGAAATACTCTTACGCAGCTCTGCCCACTGAGTTTCTAGGCCACTTTACACATTTTCAAACTCAATAATAAGGCTAGTGTTAAAGTTTGCCCACTGTGGGTTAATAATAACAATAAACTCTGTATTTAATGAAGGTAGCTTATTAAGACAATACATCAAAGCATCGAAGATAATACATATAATGCAAAATCATATTTTTGACAAGGCCTTAATAAACATAAAAATAGACATATTACAAGCCTATATAAAGATTATTTGAATGTAGTACATACAGAATTCATTATCAAAGACAACAATGTAGGACTGATTGCCTTTAGAAAGGAGAATAAATAATGTAAGTCTATAAACATGAAATATGTTCACTTGATGTTATTATCATCAATATTTTGTCACAAGGTTAAGATGTTTAGACAAGGCTTGGTGACTGTCTGATGATATTTTCTCATCAGGGCAACACAATACATGATATTGATCTCTTTACTACCACAATGATGTCAGTGAAGCCAGTGCAGCAGACAACATATTTTGACTTTTTACAAGAAAAAAAAACTTGAAAGTTTTAATTATCTCCCTTTCATTACATGTATATTTACATACAAATATTTTGATGTCAAAATAAACAGTTTCAATATAAATTCCAAGATATATTGGAAAACATATAAAAACAGCATGCATTGATAAAAGTTTGTAGTCACTGGTTTCCATGGTAACTGGTTTTTCTCCCAGGCTGTTAACTGGTTCCCAAAATTAACTTCAGTGTAATTTGGAAATGGGATAAAAATAAATAATGCCTGGAACCAGACTATAGCCTTTGGCACAGAAACATATGTTTTTAATGAATCATTGGAGAGTAGGAACCATTTCCTGTTTATTGAAGTTAGACTGGTACAGAAAATTTGACTGCTACACTCAATTTAAATTCATTTGATGTGTCAATTTTTGTTGTTGTTTTTTTTTCACTCAAAAGAAAATGGTAGATTTTAGAATTTCACAGACTGGATTAATGCTTGATGAATGACACAAAGGGTATGTCTAATGTAATTTAATTAATGTGCTTAGTTAGTATTACATAGTTTTGATGAAATTAAACACTTGCCTTAATACTCTCAAAACATCAGCAATTGCCTACCAGTTGTAGATCAAATTTGTTTTAATTAAGAATTTCAATCATTTATGAATCTTCTAAAGTATAAGCTAATGACGTCCTCTTGCCATCTGACATCCTTTTCAACAGTTTTTAGCTCACCTGTCACAAAGTGACAGGGTGAGCTTTTGTGATCGCTTTTCGTCCGGCGTCCGTCCGTCCGTCCGTCCGTCGTCCGTCCGTCGTCCGTCCGTAAACTTTTGCTTTAAATGACATCTCCTCATAAACCACTGAGCCAATTTCATCCAAACTTCACAGGAATGTTCCTTTGGTGGTCACCTTTAAAAATTGTTCAAAGAATTTAATTCCATGCAGAACTCTGGTTGCCATGGCAACCGAAAGAAAAATCTTTAAATATCTTCTTTTAAACAACCCTAAGAGCTAGAGCTTAGATATTTGGCATGAAACATCTTCTAATGAGTGTCTACCAAGTTTGTTCAAATAAAAGCCCTGGGTCAAAATTGGCCCCGCCCCCGGGGGTCATTGATTTTCCCTATATGCATATAGTAAAAACTTAAAAGATCTTCTTTTAAAGAACTGTAAGAGCTAGAGCTAAGATTTTTGGCATGGAACATCTTCTAGTGAGTGTCTACCAAGTTTGTTCAAATAAAAAGCCCTGGGGTCAAAATTGGCCCGCCCCGGGGGGTCATTGATTTTCCCTATATGCATATAGTAAACACTTAAAAAATCTTCCTTTAAAGAACTGTAAGAGCTAGAGCTTAGATATTTGGCATGAAACATCTTCTAGTGAATGTCTACCAAGTTTGTTCAAATAAAAGCCCTGGGGTCAAAATTGGCCCGCCCCAGGGGGTCATTGATTTTCCCTATATGCATAAAGTAAAAACTTAAAAAATCTTCTTTTAAAGAACCCAAAGAGCTAGAGCTTAGATATTTGGCATGAAACATCTTCTAGTGAATGTCTACCAAGTTTGTTCAAATAAAAGCCCTGGGGTCAAAATTGGCCCCGCCCTGGGGGGTAATTGATTTTCCCTATATGCATATAGTTTTAAACTTAAAAAATGTTCTTTTAAAGAACTGTAAGAGCTAGAGCTTAGATATTTGGCATAAAACATCTTCTAGTAAATGTCTACCAAGTTTGTTCAAATAAAAGCCCTGGGGTCAAAATTGGCCCCGCCCCAGGGGGTCATTGATTTTCCCTATATGCATATAGTAAAAACTTAAAAAATCTTCTTTTAAAGAACTGTAAGAGCTAAAGCTTATATATTTGGCATGAAACATCTTCTAGTGAATGTCTACCAAGTTTGTTCAAATAAAACCCCTGGGGTCCAAATTGGCCCCTCCCCAGGGGTCATTGATTTTCCTTATATGCATATAGTAAAAACTTATAAAATCTTCTTTTAAAGAACCCAAAGAGCTAGAGCTAAGATATTTAGCATGAGACATGTTCTAATGGGTGTCTACCAAGTATGTTCAAATAAAAAGCCCTGGGGTCAAAACTGGCCCCGCCCCGGGGTCATTGATTTTCCTTATATACATAGCAAAAACTTAAAAATCTTCTTTGAAAAAACCCAAATAACTAGAGTTTAGATATTAAGCATGAAACATCTTTAAGTAAATATCTACAAAGTTTGTTCAAATAAAAGCCCAGGGGTCAAAACTGGCCCTGCCCGAGGGGTGTCATTGTTTTTTACTCTATGTGTATAGTAAAAACTTAAAAAATCTTCTTTTAAAAAACCCAATGAGCTAGAACTTAGATGTTTTGCATGAAACATCTTCTTATGGGTGTCTACCAAGTCTGTTCAAATAAACAAATAAAAGCCCTTGGGTAAAAATTGGGCCGGGGGGGGGGGCTATATACAGGTGAGCGACCTCAGGGCCATCATGGCCCTCTTGTTGTATTACCAATATTAATTTTGTCACTTGAGAGAGAGTTGTTGTTAAAAGATTTTGTAATCCCTATGGCAGATTTTTACCTTATTTAATGAATTCTTAGAGAAATTGACCCAAGGTTTTTCGAAATCTAGAATTAAAGCTGTAATCTACAAGGATGACCTTAGATCTGATGTTGCTTTAGAATTTATACAAGTTATGAATATTTTTGACAGGTTATAATTAGCCCTATATAAATGGTTGTTTGTAAAAATAACCTTAAAGCCACTAGGTGAATGATATGTATGTATTGTTATGATGGTAAATTTTTGTCCTACTCTCCCATGAAATCAAACAATCTTGTGAGTGAATAGAACATTTGGGGATATAGCTTTGAGCAATTTTAGAATTCTGACATTAATGTGGTATAAGAAAATCATTGATCATTTTAGCTAAAATAATACTTCATTTACAGTGAATGACTCTAGCCACATCTCTAACTAACCTATTATCAAGTCTTCACATGATTATAATGATTGTTTTTGATAGGAAAACCAAACCCAAAGTGCTTAGTTGTTACATACATGTATAGGTATCTATTTATACTCTTTTTGAAGTTTAGGAAAAGTATGTTGAGAAGATAAGAAACTAGAAATATCTCCTCAAACAGCTGGTATATATATATTATCCTGATATTAGAATACATTGTTACTCTCCTGGGGTTTAAGTTTGGTCTGTGCTAATGTCAGGTTTATACTTCACATATTGAGGCAGGCCATCTTGCACATCCGTACAATCTCAGACCAGTGCTTGTGTGGTGGTGGTGTTGGTAGTACGTCAGTAAGCCACATTGAATTTACCAGAGCACAGTTCAGGCACTGCAGTGTTTGTGTGAGAATTTGAGTTTATTTATACTCACCACTGGTTGCCCATATGCCAGAGTATTGGTGGTTTTAGATTTTGGAGGATAGTGCGAGATACAGATACAGAAAGATACCCAATTATCCCAGAAGCTTCTCCTGGTTCATTAATGTGCAAAGTGTGTAAGTACTCATACATGGGACCTCAATTTACAGTCTCATTCGAAAAAATTTAGTTTGCCACTCTGAGAATCAAACCCAAAATGTTGAGAGTAAGTGCTCTAACTGATTAAGCTAAGTTCTGACTTAACCAGGCTTATAAGATTCTTTACCGCTGCTGTTATGTGAATGTTATGGTTTAGAAATCCCTTAAACTAAGAATGAAAAGCAGTTGATGTTGGTATATAAATTTATTAGCTGGTAGATGATGTTTTAGTTCTGTACAACACAAAGTTCTAGCCTATCAGAAATCATGATAATATTTACATTTCTCTATGATTAAGTTGTATACACATACAGGTAAATATAACCTCCAATATTTATTATCTTTGTCTGAAATTCATACATGAAAGTATACACAGGTTGGTGAGACTGGTATAGAACTTTAATGTATGGTTGCCTGGTGAGGTCATATCAGGTTAATCGACATGTAAACTTGCAAATTTGCTTTAAGAAAAATGTAAGATGCTTTTGGTTCATGTTAAAGATTTTGACCTCTGTACACACTGAGAGCTTCCACTGACTTCAAACATTAAATTGCTACTAGATTTCATATTCAAGACAGTTTTAAGATATTTTGCATCTGCAATGGTATTGCATGTACATAAAGTATATAGTTTTCTAAAACATTTAAAATAACTTTCAAAACTTTCACAATGATTTGCCCATTATCATTTTTTTAGAAGTAATATATAAATTGCAAAATTTAATATCTTGTCAATTTAGCAGAAATTTTCAAATTGTAATCTTACAATTTTACTTCAGTTTGTAGTGGCCAATAGTTCAAATGATCACACTGTATCATGATATTTCAGGTCAAGTAATTAATTATTTACATTGGTTGCCATGGTAACATGAAGATTGATGATCAGTCTGTAACTTGGTCAAACCACACTATTTCCTGGAAATTACCTTAATTATGGTGAATGTATTTGTAATCAAACTGAAACCTAATTATCATGGTTTATTCTAGCTTCCATGAAAATATCCTGGAGAATGTTTGGTATGGTTTGGTGATATAAACAATTCTAATTGAGGGAATTTGGGATGTGATTAATTAATTATTTCAGGAATCTCTGGATTTAATTTAACAATATTTGAAAATAATACGGTGTTCAAAAGAAGCTATCAACGTTTGAATGTAAATCTCTTATTTGAATGTTTTATTTTCAGATTTTTTTTTATATATTTTAACTGCAGAAGGTGATTATGTTAAATTTTAACTGAGGAATGTGATTATGTTATATTTTAACTGAGGAAGGTGATCATGTTATATTTTAACTGAGGAAGGTGATTATGTTATATTTTAACTGTGGAAGGTGATTATGTTATATTTTAACTGAGGAAGGTGATTATGTTATATTTTGACTGCGGAAGGTGATTATGTTATATCTTAACTGCGGAAGGTGATTATGTTATATTTTAACTGTGGAAGGTGATTATGTTATATTTTAACTGAGGAAGGTGATTATGTTATATTTTAACTGAGGAAGGTGATTATGTTATATTTTAACTGCAGAAGGTGATTATGTTATATTTTAACTGAGGAAGGTGATTATGTTAAATTTTAACTGAGGAATGTGATTATGTTATATTTTAACTGAGGAAGGTGATTATGTTATATCTTAACTGAGGAAGGTGATTATGTTATATTTTAACTGAGGAAGGGTATTATGTTATATCTTAATTGAGGAAGGTGATTATGTTATATCTTAACTGAGGAAGGTGATTATGTTATATTTCAACTGTGGAAGGTGATTATGTTTATATTTTAACTGTGGAAGGTGATTAGATTATATTTTAACTGAGGAAGGTGATAATGTTATATTTTAACTGAGGAAGGTGATTATGTTATATTTTAACTGAGGAAGGTGATTATGTTATATTTTGACTGCGGAAGGTGATTATGTTATATCTTAACTGCGGAAGGTGATTATGTTATATTTTAACTGAGGAATGTGATTATGTTATATCTTACTGAGGAAGGTGATTATGTTATATCTTAACTGAGGAAGGTGATTATGTTATATTTTAACTGAGGAAGGTGATTATGTTATATTTTAACTGAGGAAGGTGATTATGTTATATCTTAACTGCAGAAGGTGATTATGTTATATTTTAACTGAGGAAGGTGGTTATGTTATATCTTAACTGAGGAAGGTGATTATGTTATATTTTAACTGAGGAAGGTGGTTATGTTATATCTTAACTGCAGAAGGTGATTATGTTATATTTTAACTGAGGAAGGTGATTATGTTATATCTTAACTGCGGAAGGTGATTATGTTATATTTTAACTGAGGAAGGTGGTTATGTTATATCTTAACTGAGGAAGGTGATTATGTTATATCTTAACTGAGGAAGGTGATTATGTTATATTTTAACTTGAGGAAGGTGATTATGTTATTTGATGGAGGAGATAAGGAGATTTCCAGTCATAATGTTGTCATTACATGGTGGGGGGCGGATGTTATTTTTCTCAGCTTTTCTGTATGATTGAAGACATTTGTCTAGCCAGTAATTCCCCTGAGGAGAAAAGTACAACAAATTTATCTCAGACACTTTGGAGAATAAGGTCAATTTGAATGGACAAAACAGATGGATGACCACTTTTAGATGGACAAAACATATTTAGAATGGGTAAAACACATTTGCCATTTTTGATAATCAATTTGAACAGATGAAAAAGAAATCCATTTTGAATGGTCTGTTAAAATGATCATTTAGCTACAAGAGCTATATTTAGGTTGTTCTAAGAAGTTGTCACATTAAAAAATTTACTATCTTGATTAGTTTAGAGAAACAGTCTCACATTATAAACTAGTCTTGCAAGTTGCCTGAGAAATCAGATTATGGACGGGTAACTGCTCATGGTTATATTATAATAATAATTTATATTACTTTGGAACATCATCAAAATCTTTTTCCCAAAAATTACAGTTCTATCAGCAGTTGATCTGTAACAGCCAATCCTCATACTCCAGGGTGTACATAAACTTGCTCCTCCATGACAACACACCTGTCAAGTGGTTAATGTGTCAGACTAAAATTGTCATCGAAGGATTTTTGGTTCAAACCCTCCATGAGCCAGAAACTTTACACTAATTGCTCAGTGCTGGTTGGTTCCAGGCATAGATTCCAGAATGTGTCTTTCAACTTATAGCTTCCTGGAAGCATGCTTTACCAGGGCATTATACTCTAAATACAATAAGAAGCCTTTGGGAATGTATTTTTCAAGTGGATATAGCATCTTGAAAAGTGAATCTGAGTGAAAGTGGAATACTTTCTATTGGATATTCTGCCCTAATGTTGTTGTACTTCAAATGATAAAATGGAATGTTTTCGATCATCATAAGTGTTAAACACTACTAAAGGCTCAAACCCTTTTCTTTGAATCTAACTTTATATAAGAAATTCTTACAGATTTGCATATCTTGTTCACATTCTCTGTATTATTTACAAAGCAAAACCATGAAAGAAAATAGTGTCACATTGTGACATCAAATATCACAAGAAGATTTTCCCCTGGACAAATTGCTTGTCATTGTTAAAACATGGATCTAGCTCCTTTCCTCCACATACTGATAGCCAAATATGAGGAGGAAAAATTCTGATCAATGTTTCCAAGTTTTGCGTGAGAGAGAGAAAAAATTGTGCCATCGTATCGGAGATCTTATTAGCATTTCTTTAAGACCTAATTCTGACGGTGATCTCCTTACATAGTGCTTTGGGAAATAACATTTTTTGGTAAGTTTATTTTTGTAAAAAACTAAAAACTGCTGACTTAGCACAGTTTTTAGTTTATTTGAAGCATGTGGACTTTGACAGTTTTAACTTTTTGTGCAGTCATTTATAATGCTTGTAATATGAGATTATTTTAAGATATGAGATTATTTTAAATGCGAGTTGACATTGGGAAAATGTGAGTGTCCGTGGGGCCATACATCTGTGTCCGTGAGGGCATCGCATCAGTTGTCCGTGGGCATCAGTGTCCGTGGGCATCAGTGTCCGTGTGGTTAAGTTAGTTGATTTCTAACCACTTGCTCCTCACCACTGTGGGTTAATGAAGCCGGCCAGGGACTTAATGGATTCTTTCATGTGAGGAAGCTATTCAGCTATCTTAATGTCAATGTTGGTGGTTCTACTCAGGTGCCCTGATTTATGTCTGAAAAAATGCATGGAAGAATAATCATGCAAAAACTTAAAATTTCTCAAAAACTTTTCAAATTTTTTTTAAAATTTAAGGAATGAATTTATGATTAGCAACTGAAAGTATTTTCATGAAACTTCAGCTGTATGAACAGAAAACATTCTAGATGCAGAATCATCCTGTTTCTTGTAACAACCACTGAAACATTATGCTGCACTTATGTCTGCAGGATCTTTAATTGAAACTTGTCACAATTGAAGGTTCAAAGACAAAACTGAACTTTAGCCAGTTTATGATAAACATTTATTGCCCATCATTGACTCAATTGGATGGATTATTTATATAGTGAGTCAATTAAGATATCATTATGATAGATATACTAATTATCAATTATACAGGTACTGATTGTGATAAATGATACCTGCCTACACCCAATAAATCATGCCACTAACTGTTAGTACAATTCTAATATAACTATCAGTGAGGGATGGAGTAAATCATTTATATATTGTTGATGGTTTGTACTGGACAACACAGATAAGGTAGATTACTTGGTAGCCGGTGGAAGAATTCTGGAAATATTAAACAAACTCTTTTAATATTAATGATAAATATAAATACAAATTGGTTCATACGAAAAATTTGCAATCATTATGAATAATGATATATCTAGTATATTGTGGAAAAGGAAGATGGACATTTAAGCAATCATTTAAAGGGGGTGGGAGACTGGGATGAAAAAGGACAGATTACTTTGCTTTGATTGCAAAGTCATTATGGATGGAATGATTTTCTTACTTTGTATCATAATAAGGGATCTTTGAATGTTGGTGGGAAAAATAAGTTTTGGCAGAGAAGTTGTTTTTCACACACCAAATGTGTAATAAACAACGCTTAAAAATCCGTACTAATTGCATGTAATACCGTACAAGTGCTAAATTTCCATCAATAAATAGGCAAATTATTAATAAATTGATCAGTTCTTTTAATATCAAATGTTTTACTGGTTACTATAGTAATGTGTGAATATTGGAACCAGCTGAAAGGGTGTATGGGGGTGGAGGGTAACTTAATGTTATCTGATGAAAAATTAACAACTAGGTACAAGCCACCTGCCAGCAATTAGTTAAACACTGCTGACTATTATCTTCTATTTGTTATCAATGATAATTATCTTGTTATGATAATAAGTAAGTAATTAACAACAAACTGTTTCATTTTTAACATTGAGGGGAAAGGTTTGTACAGGAATTATTGTTGTTTTATGTTAAGATAGATATTTCGTGTAGAAATTTTACATGTTAACCAGTATTACAAAACTTAAAAAGTTAAAGGTGGGCCCTCCATGGCCAAATGATAAAGGACTTTAACACTGCTGTTGGTTTGAATTCCATCAGGATCTTAAAAGGAATTATTTCTGGAAGCAGCACCCAGATAGTCCACAGAAGGTTGGTGGTACTCAGCTCATGTCTTTAATAATGCGCGGAGGGAGGGTGCACTGAGGGACACCGGAGGTCTTTCCTCATGGAATAAAGTTGGCAAGTCAAGCTAGTCACTGTACCTAATAAAGTAATAGCTTCTTCCTATTTCCTTCGAGTTGAAATTTCATTCAACAGTTATTCCTTAGACTGTTTATGAACTTAAATAAAAATGAACAAAATTTTATGTCTGCACAATCAACTTAGCTGAAATTTACCATAAAAAATAATCATAGATAGACTGTCATAAAATCACTCCTGTGGCAGCACTAAGCTGTGACTCCAGTATGTCTTATGTAATTAGTTTTTTACTCATTATTGTAGTGAAACTTAGAAGATGCTGAGTATGTTGTATTGCATATATCATTGAAACATTTAAAGATCTGTGTTGAGTTAGTGTTATAGAAGTCTGCATGTTTTGGCAACAGTGTACATATTTGAGGAGAATATAGAGATAATATCCCAAGAGGAACTCTTCCATTGTGGAGATAAAATCTTACTCCACCTTCAATAAATTGGTTTCACTTTTTTGTCTGTCTAGGTGTGTTCTGTTGCCAAAATATAGGAATACATAGGGTTTTTAATAGACAGCTTATTTACATTTTTTTGTAAGACTAAATGATAGAAAATGATAGACCAAAAATTCAAGACTATTTTAACAAGGTATCTTGTCTGAAAAAAATGGTAAGGCCAAACAAAACAAAGGTTAGTTATGTTGCTTTGTCCCCCTCTGTTTTATTTGTATAAAGTAGAACACATTAATAACAATAGTCCGAAGAAATTTTGCGAATAAATAACTGACGAAATTCAATAATATTTTTAAAATTGACTTTGAAATTGTGGATGATTGTTAAAGGACGTAAGCAACATAGTATATATTGAAGCAAATCAGCTGTATTTCCTAACTAAATTGTAGAGTTAATATGGCCACTTAAGTCTTTTATTATACTATAATTTAATTAATACATGTATGCTAATGCAAATAGCTTAGTCTATCCACTCAGCCAAGGGCTGCTTGTTCGATCCTCAGTTGTGGCGTAGTTTCTTTGTGGCAATTTATCTTGAACATTTAGCCTAAAAGTCATTTGTCTTTCACTGCTGATTCAGAACTTATGAGAATTTAGTTGTCTGTCACTTGTGGGGAAGTTGATTAGTTATCTGGTTAGTTAACTGGTTAGTTAACTGGTTAGTTATCTGGTTAGTTATCCAGGAAAGCAGGTTGTGCATTTGACAAATATACAGATGGTTTATATAATAAATTTATGTAAATTATGATCACTCTTGATACAGGCTATTATAGAGTTTGACATTTTTATTGTTAATCTCTTCCAAATATCATGATATAAGTTTATTAATATTTTCATTTGCATTTATTGTATATTTCTGTTCGTATTTTGTAGACAGAAATATTCTCCCAGTATGAAACCTACATTTGTATATATATTATAATTTACTTGTAAAATAATGTGAGGAAAATTATGGTAATGTAATAAATGTAGTGAGACTAGGAGAATTAGATTTTAGGACATTTCAGGGACCTAATATAGTTTAACCTGAAATATTTATTGTATATTTATGTTGTTAACAAGGTGCTTGCTTTGTGTAGACAAGATTTGTGGTTCAGAGTTATTGTTGTTTTTGTAATTAAAACTTTGTTTGATGTTGATGATTGATGAATGTAGTATCAACATTTCTGTGAATAATGTGTGCTGGATATGCGGAATTAATAGTGAAAGGTTTTCTTTTCCTTGTGACATTTGACACTTCCTTTTGACAGTAAGTTTTTCTAAAATTTAATGCAATTATGTTTTTAGTAAGTTAGTTTAAATTATTGTTTGAAATTTAATTGTCAGAATTACCATTTAATGCTATATTATAACATCTCAAAACATAAAAGGGAGTGGGTGGGGTTGTCAAGTTTTTTCCTTTGAACGTTGACTTCTTATGGCATTAATTCTATAATTAAAATGCCAATACTTTAAGTACCATATATGTCAGTTTGGTCTGACCTAGTTCTTTAATGGTTTTTTTTCAGCCACCTGATCAATTTAGGAAATTACTTAATTAACTAAATAATAAACAGTTGGTATTGAAGGAAGAGTGCATTGAAGTTGCTTTATCCTAGATTGATTTTGAGATTGTTCAGTCAATTATGCCTTAAAAATGAATATTGTTTTCAAATTTCTGAGGCATAATGTGCCTTCTTTATAGTTCAAAGTTTTGTACTTTAAAGTTTCTAAAATCATGAGAATAAGTATGTAAATAATGTACTAAATAATGTACTGTTTACTTCTATACCTATAAATGTACTTAATTCAGGTGGACTTTTGCTCCATATATATTGGAATAAATATTCAATAACTCCCAACATTAAATTACTATTTGTTTTCATGTTTAGTTTCTTACCCTAGGTAATGTTCCAGGTTCAAATTATTCAAAACTTTGGCGGTAAAAGGGCAGAGAAGATGCAATTGGCTGACCTTATGGATATTAACCTTCCTGTTCGCTTCAACAGTATCAACAAGGGAATAGAGTCTTAATTGACATAAAATATTGAGTAAATTGTTAATTGATTGCCTGATTGATAGGCAATATATACAACCAGTGTTATACGAGGGATGTCCGGAAAGTTCATTTACATCTTCATTTTTTATTGTATAACAATACATACGCTGTACAAATTTTGTCAGCATAAATATACATATCTAGCGAACACATTTATCAAAAATTACTGAACTGTGACTTTCGTTTGTATTTTAACAGTATTTACATACAACATATATACATCGTCATGGAGCACTTTGACAACGTCAACGACGTCAAATTAACTTTATGTTTACCGCTATTCAATTTCTTCCGACTTCAATAGCCATGGTACCTGTCTGGCGTATACTTAATACATGTTATGCGCCTTTGCTATCCCTTCATAAGTTTCATATTTAAAATTATTATTTAAAAACAAAGATGTCACTGGTTCCCATACAGCGTGTGAGATGTCTGCCTTTTTCAAAATTTGTAACGCAATCTACGATATTTCAGTCATGCTACTTTTGGTCGTCTGTAGCGTTTCTTATGATATCCTGTCATCACCGCATCTTAATCTTGTTTGACATTTAGACACAAGTTGCCTTTAACATTTTATGGTTGATTTTGTTTTTAAAGTAAAGATTAAAATCTCAGTTGGTACCATATTACCGTTGCTATGAAGTTAAATATCATTACGTTGCTCCGTCCGTGAATTTGACGTCATTTTTGCAACACAAAATTTACACACCTTCATCGTCTATAATCGTCGTTAACAAGCTGTTTATTTATCAGGGTTGCCAGCGGACTTGAAAAGTCAGGGAAATTGGGTATTTTTTCAAGGTCAGGGAATTGTCAGGGAATTTTGAAATTTGGTCAGTGAAAAATGAAAATCCTGAAAAGTCAGTGAAAAGTCAGGGAAAAATTATTTCAAAGGTCGAAAAATATATGCATTGAAGGTCTTTCTTGGCTATGGCAGTCTTTAGGCATTTAATATTTGACTTTATCGCTCTCACAGTTAAGCATTAAATTCAAATGCCTCTCATTGTATTCTGTATTGGTCTAGCTATTTCTGTGCATGATCACTAGAAGGGCTTTTAATTACTAATGAAATCTAGTCAGTATACATGTATACCAAACTACCATATTGGCATATAACCTGCTTTGCTTTTTGCTTTGACACTAAGAAATTGTACAAGAGGATTAAAAATTTTGTCTTGCAAACATGATGGAAACTGGTTAAATTATGCAATGCTATGTTTTTCACACTAACTTCTTTTCACACTAACTTACTTCACTTTAATTTTATAGTGATTATTTCATGATATGCCAAAATGAGCCCTATGTTCTTGTTTTCACAATCAGTGGAGTTTATCATGATGCCTTATACAAGTAACTGTGTTAAATGTTTATTGTTCTTATAGTTTAGAGATGTTTAAATTTTAAGTTTTGTCATACAAGTATTACTCTTATAGTCTTGGTGTTTTATGTGTTAATACTAGGAAGGAAAGAGTGACTTATGTGATTTCTAATACAGATGCTTATATTATGATTCTTCTGATTTTCATGTCATATGTTTCACATGTTTCACTGACCAACAGTCACACTGTGTTTGAGTAGAAATAGTTAAGAATAGTAGAACACAATGCTTGAATCGTTACTTTGATGTAAATGTTTTATATTTTGGAAAATAAATACAAGTTTACATGCAAAAATATAATGGGAGGATTGGATGGCTATAGGGGAGATCAGGAGGCCGTTTATGTGTTTGACGATTTTGGTCAGTGAAAAACATGAATTGGTCAGTGAAAAGTCAGGGAAAAGTCAGGGAATTTTATTTCACCAAAGTGCTGGCAACCCTGTTTATGTATGACGTCATAATTTACAGTAAATATCAAGTAATAGTATCATATGATGTCACAAAATTAAAATGAGAGTTTGCTTTAAAATTAAAACATTAAGCAACTTATTATTTGAGTAGCTATCGTTATGAAATCAAAGTGCTCCGTGATTCGTTGATCATGTTGCCATGGTGATCGGCGCTTTGCAGATATTTCTTTAATCGTGTCTTTTAATTTAGAAATATGTAGCAAATAAATACTTTAGCAAAACATTCAATCATCATATTGATATGACTGCTTATAATAATTTTATAGCCTTGTCTACGAACTTTCCGGACAGCCCTCGTATCTTTAAGTGGTAATTAATCAAAGGTATCTTGTATATATCAGTACTTGTTATTGGACATATCTCGGACATATCTCGTGCAGGCTCGCCACAACAAGTGGGTTATTGGCACCATTTTCTAATCAAACCGATTGGCTTTCATTTTTCTCTTGTTTTGTGGTAAAATCTTTCCGCAGATCAATATATTCTGTCATGATTTTGATACAGGATAGATTGCCAGCTTATATTTACAGTTGTGTTTTTTCTCATTTTCTCTGTTTGTCCATTATTCGTGTATTGTTTGCATTTCAGTAGTATTGATTGGTTACCGCTATGATGAACGTTTTTTCTAAGACTTCTTAAGTCCAATAATCTATTGATTTCTACTGTAAATAATGTGTCTTCTATCTAAATGCTCGGAGTAGTTTCAGTTTTGTTGATCTTTTTCTTTGAGAATTCACTGAAAAAGTATCATGAAACAGTAAACTTTTAATGCAAAAGATGTGTAAAAATGTGCAGAATTTGCTTCAATACAGATAAATCATTGTATTGGAAGGGTTTTGTATTCATACTGTTGACTGGACTGGACTTGTACTGGACTTTGACTTGTACTTGACTGTGGACTAGACTGGACTTTGGACTGAACTGAACCCAACTTAATTTGTGCGGGAAAAGGTATAATGCTGAAAACCTGTTATAAACATTAAATGTATATTTGGAGGAAATGAAGGTTCTAATACTATATATATACTATAATTTACATACCCAGACAGTTTAGACAATGAGTGTACTCCTAGAGTTAATGTAGTTAAAATGTTTAGTTGTCATGAAAACATAATGACTATGGCAGTTTGCCCTGGCATTCGATAATACTGTTTCAGCATACTATAGGTTGTTTCAGTATATGTAGGTTGTTACACACAGCTTATAAGCCTAAGGTGATTCATACTCCAAGAGTTAGTTTTAAAATACTCAGAGAAAAGTAACATTGTCATAAATTTGTAATTAATGAATACTTGTGTACCATTAACAGTATGGCATCTGTTTCTAGTTTTAGTTTCTAGTGTTTTTATGATGTTAGATTGTCATAATGTTACTATTACTTTTTGGAGGTTATGAATGATTATATAAGACTTCCAGAATTGTCTCCCTTGATTAGTTTTTTTATGATTCTTGGAAATGCTAAATGTCTAGCAAAAAAATTTTGCTTTATTAATTTATCTTGAATGTAAATTGCTATCTTATAGATAATATTGATACATTATTGATTATATGTATATAATTATAATAGGATTGTTTTTATCAGGAAATTGTAGTAAATATTGTGACTGGACAACATAATATTATGACAGATATAAAATATGTAAGGTTTTCTATTGAGGTGGAATAATTGTTATAAAATGCTGCCTAAAATTATTGCTCAGTGGTTAATTGATGACTTTAAATCACTTACTCTTCATCAGTTTATGGGTTCAAATCCTAAACAGGTCTTATGTGTCTTTCTGTAAGGAAACTATGAATCAAAATGTCAGAGGTCTAACTCCACTCATGTCTGAATAGTTTTCTTGAAATATTTTAATAATGTTATATTATGTGTCATGGTTCAGAACTGTTCACTATAAAGGGGAGAAGATGTGTAAGTGGGCGGATAGCTGTCTTTATAGCCAAGGAACGGTATTCCGAGGGTCCCGGGTTCGAGTCCCAGTCAGGCTCACATTTTTCTCATCCTGTGACATATTTATTGAATGATTTTTATATAACTTATATATTAATGATGTTCGTATTAATTTTTCAGGGTCTGGAAGCTGGTGAAACAGGGACTGTCCGACGACGACAGAAAACTGTTGTCACACCTAAAATGGCAATGGAGAGCTTTAGATATTCTTTCATGAGCGGTAATTGATTTAATTTCATAGTTTTAAACTTAGATCAAATTCATATTGTCAAAGACATATAATTTCCATGCCCTGCTGGCTCTGGCTTTTGTACTCAGTCTTTAAATACAAGATGTAAATGCATGAAAAAAGTTGCATAAACCTTTTGATGTTAGCTGTTTCAAACATTGCTTGACAATTTGGTTTATACAGAATTTATTTTAGTTCGATTTTGTAGGAAGCTATTAGCTTATAAACACAATTTCGAATCCGTTCCTGGAACCAACCAGTACTGAGCAATGAGTGTAAAGTTTCTTGCTCAAGGAAACAACGACTTGCCCCTGTCAGGGTTTGAACCCATGCGGCTAGCAATCATAAGATTACTAGTCCGAAACGTTAACCACTCGGCCATGCCGACAATTTAAGATATATTAATACAATTTTCTGTTCAATGTATCTTTCTTTCACCAAAGATAAATTCTTCTGCACAAAAGTTATTCCCCTTTTCATCAATCTAAGTTAGCTTCCATGTAGGTCCAGTTGTGATAGTTCTAGTTTTAAGTGTGGATTTTTTATCATTTTGGGAGATATGTCACAAAGAAAGTGGAGATTTTTAAGAGATAATGTTGAACATGTTTTATTGTGTACAAACATAAATCATAAAAGAACAGACAGCAATAAATACCTGAAAATATATTGTTAAAACACTTCAGACATAAAAGATATACAATAACTGGTATAATAAATACTATTGTAATGTTTTTGACAGGTTTGTATCTACAAGTTATGTTTAAGTGTACCAAAGTTCAGTAGTAAAACCTCTGTTTTGTCATAAATTACTAATAATTAAGTAATTTATGAAGAAATTTCTATAATTTTGGGTAACAAATGGCAGAATAATGAACAATTATTGTCATTTTTATGGCAAGTTCACAAAAATTTCTTTTGACAAAATATACTCTCCATTTCTATTACTTCTTCTTGTTTATCAATATAAAGAATAAACTGTTTGTTAAACTCGCTGATTTGTAAGCACAACATCTGGTGTTTGTAGGAAGAAAGTTAACTTTGTAAATTTCAACAGATTGCCTTATGTTGTTGGAAGGAAAAATCAATTATTGTGATTCTTTTAATCTGTGTACATGTACATTATTGAATCATGTAATTAATTGCAAAAGTAATATTGTTACCAACAAATTTGACTAAAATAGGATACATTAGGCTGCTGTGATTGTCCTATACAATTTAAAGGTGACGCGTTAATATCTGCAAAAAGTGATACATTTCCCAACCTCAGTTTACTTCCCCTTGAGTGAAGTACTGTAAAAGTGTTAAAATGGAGCAATTTGCACAGTTTATGGATTACCTGAAAGGTATATTATGTTGATTTGTTTGATTTATCTGTAAATTGTTTATTTAGTTCCATACTGTAATCAAATAAAGGTAAATAAACAAACAAGAACAGCAGCCACTTCCTGTCAGTGACAGATTTATTGCCTCTGGGAATAAGTTCCAACAATTTAACCAGGTTGTATTAACTGCAGTTTAATTTATATGATTGATATGTGAGGTAGATATAAAAATGTTTTTATTTTTGTGTGATTTAAAGAGAGAGAAAAGGATTTACTGTTACAGGTGTTTGAGAATCTATTTTAATTATTCATGATAAATGCATATTTAAATGTATTTCTTTTCTTAGGGTTAGGGTTAGGCGAAATAAAAATGTTTTGTACAATAAGATATAGTGCAGTACATAAATAAATTATATTTCTGAATCAAATTGCATGTTAAATCTAATTTGTTTCTTTAATTGAATTGTAAAAACAAACCTGCAATTTATACATGTATTTAATCAGCCGCATTGTAATATCACAAGCATGCGACTTAGATAAAATGTCTGCATTTAAATTTATAGTAATTTAAACAGCAAGGCATTTTAGTGTATGAGAAAGTTGTTTTTCATTATTCTTGGAAATTGAATGTATTTCAAATGAAAAAGTCATTAATAATATTAAATATATGATGAATAGTTATGTTCCTTTATCATTTTAGCCCTGTAGCTTTATACATAACACAATGAAAATTTTCTTCTTTTCTTTTGTTTCAGAAAATCAAGATGTAAATTTTGATGCAATTCTCGGAGAGTTATGTGAACTTGAGACACAGCTTGGTAACGCCCAATCAGAAATGAACTACTACAGTGGACAAGGTATTCCAAATTATATCAAGGATGAAAATCGTGACAGCGGGAACGACTTTGCTCAAAACGAACTTGACGCATTAGCGTCAGAAATTACACGTAATTTAGGATATAACAAAAAACGACCAATGGGTGATCTGGAATATTTTAGAACGCATTACCCTGGTGATCTGGGTGGATATTCTGACTTGGATATTGCCGAAACAGATTCGGCTTTCTCGGAATCTGCGTCATTACCATCGTCGGAGTCGTTCACCTCAATGGTGACGGTATCATCATCTGCGGAGACTGCGGGAATGGGCGACGCTAGCAGTACCGGGAGCGGAAGTACCATAACCCCACATTCTTTACAATGTGATGTACGTATATATTAAACTCAGTGTATATAGATTAATATTAATAATATTTCATTGTCTTAAACATTTCATGTTTGCTGTATATTCTTATATGTTCACTATATTATCATGTATAAGATTAAGAATGCCTACTTGGAATTGTTTGCTCTTTACTGGGGTAGATTTGGAAATTATCTCCCCTCATCATTTATCAGTGGTTTATGCATGCTACTTTAAGAGTCCCCTTGTTATGTCAATTGTAAGAATAACTGCTTATCTCCCCTTCATCCATCTGTCATAACTTTATTACTGCATTGCATGAATAAACTTGTAAGATTTTAGAACTTTTGATTAAAATATTATCCTGAGGGATCGTATTTTCTGTATGCTGAATGACTCAGCAATTTTAGAAAATCTTTTGATGCAGATGAAGTAGCAGTTGCAGAATATTAATTGATTTAAATTGCGTCTTAGTTTTGATCAATTTCATCAGAATATATAGGAAGGAAATTGCCGTAGTTAACAAAATGGTCATAAAATATCAACTAGTGCCACAATGTTTGTGGGGTTGGTTGGGGCATGGGATTTTGGGGTGAGAGAGAAGGGCGTTATGTTTTCTATAAAAAAATCATAAAAAATGTTATCCAGAATGGTTAAATTTCATATATTATCTACAACATGGTAGTAAGCTAGTCAGATTTTAGAATTACCAATTAACTTAGTCCGTATATTAGGGTTTTAAATCATGTATAAATGTCTTACATAAGGTTTTTTGTATATAATTTGCATAAGCATTTGCATGAAAGCATACAACTTAACCCATATAATTATATAAAAGCTTTATTATAATTTTCCGTCTTGTTTTCTTTTTTCATCTAGTGTGCCTGTGTGTATGTTACTATATATATCTTTTAGATTGCATCGTGTCCTTGTATGCGTTTTGCTAATTCTAATACTAACTCCTGTATACGAGAACTGTGGCCAGAGACACCATATCAACATATCACTCAACCACAAGAACATGTAAGTTTCATCCGCTTCGCTTTTTGTATTTTCTGTTATATCATAATTTTAGCAAACTTTTGTTACTATTTCATTATCTATGTTATAACATGTACTATTAGCTTCATAAAGCAAAGTGCTCATTGCATTTTGTACTATGTATTTTGTATTATAATCATGCAATTGAACCTGGGACCCTTGGAATACTGTCTGAGCTATCATTTTCTCCTCTAAATAGTGAACAGTTCTAAACTGTGACAAGTATTTCTGTAACATTTTTTTATGCCAATTTGTCAAGAAAGCCAACTTAACAAATTGAGGTTAAACAATTCTCCCCTTTAACACTGTTCCAGCATGTTTACCTATTGATTCATTTCCCGTTTAATTAACTTACACAGACAAAAGTCAAATAAAACATCTGTCTTGTATATATAGAAAATGTTAATTCTACAAAATGTATTACTGTACTACATGATCATAAACATAATACAACAAAAGCTGGTGTATATGTCATATATGTAATATACATGTTTTACATAAATGTTAACATGCTACTTCTTTCCTCTTTGCTTACTTAACATTGTACTTTTCTATGGCTCATTTGAACACGGGGTTTTGTTAGGCCTCCGTGGCAGACAGATTTGGGTTGCTGGCTGTATCATTTCACCTTCGCTGATTTAGGTTCAAATCTTGGAAGTTGTATGGATTCTGTCAGATTCTACCAAGATGTCTTAGCACTTGTCTAAAGCAGTACACAGATGGGGATACCAGGGGTCATCCTCAGATATCCAGAAAAGCTAAAAACTCACCATATGACATAAATTGTGTTTTAAATTTAAGCTGTATTTTGATGATGCAACTGTTTTTATAGACACTCTCTTGAATGGCTTGTTAAGAAGCTTGTCAGATTTATGTATTTGAGTGTCAGACAGAGCACTCAATATTTTACTGCCAATGTCATAGGCATTGTCACATTAATGCCATTTATTAATGTCTGCAGCTTTAAATGATTGTTATAGAGAAGTTGTAAGTTGTTTGTTGACACATTTGAAATAGGGAGACACTGCTTTATAAATGAAGTTCCTAGAGATAGAAAGGGACTATCAGGTAGAGAGAATTTAATGTGCCACTGATTGTTATCCTGGCAGCCCTTCCACAGTGACAGTGCATGGGATTTAGTGAAGAAATGGAGCTATATTTTGACCTTTAGTCTGTCTTTACATTAACAGGCGGTTCTGTTTTTGAAGTCAAAATAGCAGGAGATATGTCCAAGTCGTAATTTTTTGGCATATAAAGGGTTTTTAAAACCCTCTGACTTATTTTTTGGCCTTTACTAGAGGTTTAAAACTCAAAGTTTTTACTATTCCCCAGGAGGGGGTCTAAGGTGGGGATACAACTGAATGATGCAATAGAAAATGTGACATAACACAGTGTCATACCATTTTGATTGAGTTCATCAAGTTAAGTCTGTTATAATTTGTTCCATCAACTTGATAAGTATAATTGATGCACCTATGTTTGAAACCCTGCCAGTTTTTCTCTCAGGCATCATTTATCCACTTTGATGAGAATACCATATACATTGGTGCATTCATGTTAATGATTTTTGCCATTTTGTTATTTACTGATACATCGTGTTCCGACTATTTCTGGTTTTATGGTATATTAAATACGTAATTGTGTAGAAAGTTTGAAAATTGTTTGAAATTACAGTCTGGCAACATTTGCATCATCATTGTCTATCAACTGGGGAAATATTTCAAGTTAGCTACAAATAATAACAATAGTTACTAAAGTCAAAGACCACTGACAATAGTTGTAATGGTTAATAACATGAAAATTGAATGACGTAATTTAGTAAATCAGGTATAATTGTCTCGAGACTTGAAGTGCAGGCATTGTGCCTCATGATTTATTATTTCATATTTCATCAAAAAAATAAGATTAAGATATTGCATATTGTTGTATAATTTAAAAACATTATTTCATTAACTATCTTATCTTTTGTCCTATATATGCTTATGATACTAACTGTAGAAAATATTGAATTGCCAGCTCAATTTTATTGGTTTATACAAAATTTATTTTAGTTTGGATTTTGTTGGAAGCTATAAGCTATAAAAACACACTTTTGAATCTGTTCCTGGAACCAAACAATACTGAACAATGAGTGTAAAGTTTCTTGCTCATTAGGAAACAACGACTTGCCCCTGACAGGGTTTGAACTCATGCGGCTAGCAATCATTAGATTACTAGTCTGATATGTTAACCACTTGGCAATGAGGCCACTCAGTTTAATTAATAACCTTATTTCTATTTCCATTAATATAACCTTAGTTTGACTTTGTATAAAAACTTTTCCTTGTAAGTGACCATTGTTTATATAAAGAGTTTTGATATCAAAATGGTAAAATTAGAGAGACAATAATAGAGACAACAGTATTACACATGATGAGCTTGGTCACTGCAATTGCATGTAAAAGTTATGCTGGATGTTTTAAGCTCTTGGTTACCAATGTAACGATTGTGTTTGTTGTACAAGTCTTACAAAGTGAATTATTGCTTTTTACAGGAGGAATCAAAAGCCAGACTTAAAGCAGAGAAAATCAGAATTGCTCTCGAAAAAATCAAAGAAGCCAAAATTAAAAAGGTAAAATTTTCTTACATCATTTGTAACATGGTAATGCTATTATGTCTGGATTACTCTTGTCCAAACCAAATGTCTGCAGTTTTGTTTAGAGGAGTAATCACAAAAAACATCATAACAAAATTTGGGTAATTGTCTGTAGGAATGGGTTATTGTCTTAACCAATAAGTTATTGTCTTTTCCAATGGGTTATTGTCTTTACCAATGGGTTATTGTCTTTCCAATGGGTTATTGTCTTAACTAATGGGTTATTGTCCTTACCAATGGGTAATAGTATGTAGCAATGTGTTATTGTCTTTTCCAATGAGTTATTGTCTTTCCCAATGGGTTATTGTCTTTCCCAATGGGTTATTGTCTTTACTAATGGGTTATTGTCTTTCCCAATGGGCTATTGTCTTTCCCAATAGGTTATTGTCTTTCCCAATGGGTTATTGTATTTCCCAATAGGTTATTGTCTTTCCCAATGGGTTATTGTCTTTCCCAATAGGTTATTGTCTTTACCAATGGGTTATTGTCTTTCCCAATAGGTTATTGTCTTTACCAATTGGTTATTGCCTTTACCAATGGGTTATTGAAGTGCTCTCTATAAGTTCTGGGTGTGATCGAAAATGCAGTCTGCTGCTGGCTTCTTTTGCCAAACAATAAAATTAGTAAGCAACCTTATTGTCTGTAGCAAGATCAGCATATTGTTCGGCTTTAAGGAATTTTACATTTCTGTACATCAAGCATTTCTCCCCTGAAATTTGCTATATAAAAAATGGAGTTGGGGATATTGATGTCATAAATATTTCCAAGACATTAGTTTCCATGGACAGCCAGTGATTACAGACAGTCAGTCAATTTAGAAACCAGTGGTAGTTAGAGAATCAGTTGAGTTGTTAAGGAAATTGTGCCGTCACTCATTACCACCCTTGTCTAGACTAACAAATTACAACAGATCACCCTCATTGTTACATACAGATTTTTTTTCTTCTAAAAACTGACGTATCAAGACTGATATATTGTGTCAGATTCTTTATTTGATGTAAAGTTTGTCTGTATTGGTCAATGCTTTCTGTAAATGTAAGAGCAGTTTTTGCAAATTTGAGTGTAGTCAGGATTTAAATCTCTTTGATACTTTTTGATTTGGCAAAATTTGCCAGTTGTGATTGAAGTGAGCTATTTCACTGGTTGCTAGGGCTGGTTGTTAGGTTGCTAGGGATGGTTGTTCGGGCTGGTTGTTAGGTTGCTAGGGATGGTTGTTCGGGCTGGTTGTTAGGTTGCTAGGGATGGTTGTTCGGGCTGGTTGTTAGGTTGCTAGGGATGGTTGTTCGGGCTGGTTGTTAGGTTGCTAGGGATGGTTGTTCGGACTGTTTGCGATAGCTTACAAAAAACACTAGTAGTGGTACTATTCAGCCGAAACATGACATACAAACACTTTTGAATTGAAAAACTAAATTGGTTTAAACGGAATTTATTTTATTTCTGTTGTGTAGTAAACTTACAGCTTATAGACACTTTTTAACTGATTTTGTAAAGGATTAAAAGTCTGATTTTGGCTGAATTTGTTCTATATAACCTGGCTGTATTAAGAGATAATTGAGGTCTGTCGACCAATTATTATGTCTGATGTAAAATGAGCTTGAGATATTAACAAATCAGAGGAGAGATAGAACCATTAGTTTACAAGGAAATAAAATGTTACGTCTCAGACAATTTCTAACATAAAGCTACAAAAAACGATTTTACAGCAAGACCATTTTGATTGTTTAGTGAAATAGAAGTCATCTGGTGCACAGCAAATGTGAGCTTTTCCCCAATCTAAGGGTACAAACAAACTTACACAGTTATAGCTTCACAGTGCACTACCGTTGACAGTGCAGTGTTGTAAAACTCACATTTGCAGAATCCCAGGATACCTTTTGTTGTCTATAAATATGGCTTATCGGTCAGATATTTTCCGATAACAATTTAGAATAGTTTATCTGTTAGACCAATAGGCTGTCCACTTTTCCATTACTTTCTGGCCTCCGACTCAATATGGCAAATGTAATCAACATAAAAACTTAAGAACAGTATGATATATTATTGTACATGACAATAATTTATGTACTGTGGTCAAGAACTAGTTTGAATACAATTAAGTATGTCAAGTTCCCTCGGAATGTAAGATGTTGACATTATGTAAATTTTAATAATTTAACAAATTATAGTAGACAAACATTTTGTTTCCTGAAGTAACATAATCTTGGTTATTATATATTATTTTGTAGTTATTTGTTCGAGCGTTTGCGTGTGATGGCAGCAGTAAAAGTATAATGGTTGATGAGAAGATGACGATATTAGAAGTTATATCCACGTTAGCCGACAAAAATCATGTACGATTAAATCTTGATCTCGCAGTTGTTGAACATATGCCGGAACTGTATATGGGTAAGTGTTTGATAATAGTAAAACAGACACATATATACTGGAAAATATAGTTATAATATTGTTTAATATGACCCCTTTTTGTGTCAGCAGGTCAAGGTCACTAAACTGATGACTTGCTAGGAGGATATTTGTATTGTGTACATGTACCTCAAACAACAGATAATTTGCCAAGTACAATCTCAACTTATGATGGTGCAATTGTTTAAAACACTGATTGGCTTAAGAAGCAAAAACATTTTCTATTTCCACTTAATTAACAAACAAAAGGTTTTATTTGATCAACCACCCACAAAAGTAACCAAACAATAAACTTGGCATTAGTTTTATCAAATAAATTAAGGTAAGAACAACAAGTATTAAGGCAGGTGTTCAATAAAGATAATTAAAATTCCGGTTGTTAAGCTTTAATTCAAGTAGATTCAGTATTTTTGTACCTGGCATGCATTTTGTAAATGATGCATGAAAATACTTTTGCAGAATCCAGGAGGTTGCTTACGTCATAGAATAAATTTATGTGTTTTAGATTGTAACATTTGTAGAATATATTGGCATACTGTAATGATTCTAATCAGCATCCTCTCTCTCAAAAGAGAGCCCCCTTGTGGCTGAGGTGTTGTCTTTAAAGGTTGAGGCATTACAATTGCAAATTGCAGTCACTGTTTATCCCTGCTTGATCATAACAGGCAACTAAATGGGTTTGAATTACTGGAATCTATGCATCTCTTAGCTCCAGCAGGTGAGGTGGTTTTGATCCCTGGTGTTGCTTTAAAGTTTGTGACACTCCAGGTTAGCGAAAATCATCTTTCCTGTTTCAGCGCCATATGACCTAAATTGTGTTTGTAGGCTGTAAAAAGAGTTGTTTCCAAGATATTAATCTAAAACTTCCCAAACAATCCAGTTGTAAAGATTCAAGTATAAGTGCATAATTATATAGATTATAAGTGAGGAGGTCTTGCATTTGATCCTTGGCCAACCTGGCTAGTGATAAAAAAAAACCCAACTCTTTTTACTGCTTGATATTAAGTGTGATATAGGAAGAAAAAAAACTGATGTCATATTGTACGGTATTATACATGTAAGTGCAATTCACAAAGCACACTGACCAAAGCTAGAGACAGGAAATTGTTTTAAAACAAAATAATTTGACAGAAGAATTTATTTGAAAGAATGCCATGCGGTTAATATCTTGGGATCTAAATTTAGGAATTATCTTCATTTTGTTTCCTAAATGTTTCTCAGACAATTTAACATAATTCCTTAAGGTACTAAAAGTACAGATATGTAACGAGTTTTGGAAGCAACACAACAAAATGTTTTTGCAATATCCCAGAAAATTTATTTTCATGTTCTTTATGACATATTTTATTCTTGGAACTTTGCAACGTCTCAGTGCATTTATTGGACTCTGTACAATATACAAAAAAAGCTTCAAATAAGTTTATATAAATTATCAAATATTCTGGTAAAAAATATCTTCAGATTAACGTCATGTTCAGATTTAGAATATTTTGCAATAAAGATCAGCTAGATAGATTTTATATCTCTGTCAAAACTTTACAGACGTAAGAAGATGTATGCTATTTTTTTCTGGCGTCTTGATTTCTTTCATGGAAGACATGTTTATTGTCTGGATAACGTCACAGTAAGAAATTATCATGGAAAATTGTCAAGAAATAGAGCTGTTCAAAGTGAGGATATAGCTGTCAATGCAGAATGATAAAATAATACAGTCCAACCTTGATAAGCCGAATTGCTGGGGACTGAAAATTTACTTCAAATAATTGATGGGTTCAAATAATCGAAATCCAAATATACACAATATAGTGATAGAAGACAACTTTTTGATCTACTTTGGATAATGCAGGGTATTTGAGTAAAGGGTTGTCAAATAACTGGGGTGGGACTGTATTCTGATATATGACAATATTTGGTTTAATGATTTCAATTAGTTATAACATGTGACAGGTTTCCGGTTTGTCACACAGTAAAAATATGGTGATATATACTGCACAATCAATCATTTATCGTACATACCATGTAAATTATAACTTGAATCTTAAAAACTTCTTACTTTTCTTAAAATCTTTGTTAATTTTTCTCAAGTTTGATTTTCTTGAAATATTTTTGCTCATCTGGAGGCATGCACCTTTAATGGGTGCACATATTGCAGTTATGTCATATTTGACGATGTGACCTCATATATGTGAGTGTGACCTTATATTTGAGGATGTGACCTCATATTTGCCAGTATGACATGAAAATGAAAAGCCTGGTGGTTTTTCTGTTTTAACTGCTAGATTTGATATATTTTCATTATCAGGATATTATTAACCATGAGATTAAAATATAAAAATATAATAAACAGGTCTTGAAGGGCTTCAAATAATTAAGATTACTCTATTATCATAACTATAATTTAGTTTTCCGAGCACTGATTTCATATTTTTTCTGTAGCTATGTAATTTCATCTTTATATATTGTATTACAATAAATGTGTTCATATTTTTTGTTTGCATGTCAGGAATTTCTACATTAAACACAAAACATGGGAATTCTATATATCCTTATGTCACAATGTAATCATGATGGAATATCAAGTTTAGAAACATTTCATATTAGGTCACTGTTTCTATTATATCCGGGTTTGTCACAGAATTATAAAATGTTATTTTGGGAATGTTTTTAGAAAATAAAGCATCTAGTGATTATTTAATAATATTTATATTTTTAAAGCAGAGGTTGTGAGTTTGAACCTCCACTATTCAAATATAGAATTTAGATCTTTTAGATGAGACTTATTAATGGAAGTCCCATAGGGCTTTACACCTTGTATGTTAAACGACCAGCTGTTTGCATTCTGTTGTCTCCAAAATATAAAAATAATTTAAATAGGGTCATAATAACCTGTCATCAATCTACAAAACTAATAATATAACAGCCTTAAAGAGTGAAACTAAACCCAGTATGAGTTTCTTGTGCAACTAAAAAAACAAAAAGGATTGGTGAAAGATTTAAATTGTGCTGAACTTTTCATAACAAATCATTGAGAGCTTCCTTGCTCCATACTTGTCGCAATGGCTAACCACTTTTGGTTCCAGCAGATTAAAATGTTAAATATCAAAAAGATCTTCTTCACATATCTATAACAAGAAATGAATTATCTTTTATTTTCACTTTCAGAGCGTGTGTTAGAGGACCATGACACACTGGTGGAGAACATGGTCATGTGGACACGAGACACCAAAAATCAAATCATGTTTGAATCCCGGCCACAGAAAAATGATCTCTTTAAATGCCCTGAGGTATGTTTTGTACCATAATCATGTTATAATACGTTAAGACAAAACAATAATTGTATCTTGTAGGAAATAAAATGTTTGTAGGTTTAATATGTCAGACAAAGTCATAACTGAAACACAAGTCATTAGCATAATTTTTCAATATGTGAAATAATGAAGAAAACATTTTCCATCCATTCTAAATTATTTCATCAGAAAATTGAAATATCTTTTCCAGATTCAACATTATGGTAAAATTTACACTTATTTCCCCCATTATCTTGAAATGGCCTAGATTATGGTTTAATATTCTAGGATTGTAGGTCTTCTCGAAATATTTACATTTCTCACTGCTGCAACGGTGACATACTTTACATGTAATTATCGTCACTTCTGCAGATTCTATAATCTAATTTTGTAGCTTCCCAATCTAAATTATTCAAATTTGTAAAATGCTAATAGACAGAAGATAGAGAGATTTTATGCCAGAAATCCCGATATGAAGACTGTAACATTGTCTGTTACATCGTTAGTAACTTCTTCAAGGACGTAAATATTGTCCCAGAATTCCTCGAACAAGTCGGCAAGCTTCATAAATGTAACGCCTTATTAGCATATTGTAGTTTAACATAGACTTTAGTAATAGACATATTTCTGTCCTTTAGAAATTATTTATAGTAATGGATGCATGAAGATTGGGTCTGAACTGGATTTTAGATTTATTGTTTTTAAATTGAATTAATATCTATGATTTATAAATATGTAATAATGATGTAACTCATAATGTTGTATTTCTTGCAGAGATACCTATTGGTGTCATCATCATCAGAGAGAGGGGCATCATTGGATCCAAAACGGAGAGAAAATCTCATTCAGGTAAGATCAGACAAGAGTAGTGGCCCCTGATTTTTTAAAGTTATGCACCTGAGAAGTATTTGATTATTACAAATGGTCAGGTTTCAGGACACTAAAATCCTTTCGCTTCTTTATAAATCATATACATTTAATCTGGTTATAGCAGTCTCCTGTTTATTATAAAATATGAATACAAAGATCAGCAAGGGAGAGAACTGTTTACAGAATAACATAACCAGACATAGATGGGAAGGGCACAAAAGTAGAGAAGATTGGGTTTGGGCAACTAAAAACAATAATAATTTACCACATATAAACAATGAATGGTATATTTAAGAGTGATATTAAAGGAAAGAGGAAGTGGATAAGTTAGTTTCCATGGATCCATAACTTATATTATACGTATTTTGTTATATACATTTATATACATATAAGATTTTGAAAATCTATAACATATTTATTGTTTTCGTAGTAACATTACCATGGATTGTACATGTAATTTATTTTAGAAATATTGTAATTGTTGTTTGATTTTATCTTCAAGGTTAAAATCGAGTTTGCCCTGCAAGAGGTTTTTTGTTTCGCCAATGAAGTAATTAATCTGAAATGGTTTCTGCTATGAACAGGATTTCTTGCTTTAAACATTTTTTTCTCTCATCAGAATATTTTATTTGTGTGAGTCATTGACGATAAATGATGAATCATTGAGATTTTTAGTTTAGTGGCTACCAGAGGCATGGTTAATTTAATTTACAAATTTCTATCTTATTGAATTTCTGTTTTTATGTCAATATCAAGTAGGTGTCAGTTTCAAACCAAGGGAGGTAATTATGTCAAACTTTGCAAGATTTAAGTGCAAAATTGTTACAGAGTTACATTCCTTGTTAAGTGAAATAACTAAGCACTCAAATATTTGATCAAGAACAAGGAAAATTATTTAAATGAGTAAGTTATAGACAGTTCATTCAGTTCTACAGTGTGATCCACTTTAAAACTTCTTTATTAGGTTACGGGTAATAAAAAAAAAATGTTGTTTGAAGCTTTTACAATGCAACTGACTTAAAAACTTATTAAAAAAAAGTAAATTTTAGTAACAATTTTAATCAGAAAATATTTTTGGTTATGTATTAGCTTTAAAAAAGAGAATAAATCTGTTTATACTATATTACTTTTGAAACTTTCTCGTTTTGAAACGGCAAACCCAATATTTTTCATCCACGACCTAATGTAATTAAATTATATAATTGTCTTGAAGGCATTCATATTATGATATAATTATGTAAACAGAACAGCATGAGTTTTCTTTGAAGTTTGTAGAATTATTATTATGATATTGAAAGAATCACTCCCAATATATGATTTTACACGAGATATATCTACTCAAAAAGTTCAGTAGAAAGAACAAAGGATTTTTTTTACAGACTTAAAATTTTCAAGATTTAGTTCCCAATGACCTGAGCTCATGCTTGTATATTTTGAATTGTTGTAAAAATTTTATGTATTAAATACCATATGTCCTCTTTATATTCCACTGTTTTAAATGGTGTAATATACAGTGTATGTGGGGTAGTCACAAGTGTTGGTGAAAAAGGGGGCAGTACTGTTTAAATATTAAAATGAATGCCAACATTATATTAATTAAATGTTTTCTGCATAAATCTATTAAAGAATTTATTTAGTAATTGTCTCATGTGTACCATTCAATACTATGATGGAAACTGGCTTGTGTTTTTAGCCAGAGCAACTACATTTGTATAGAATATTTCCTTGTATCGCATGCTTGATGTTCAGGTTTCATCTCTTTATAATACAATTGTACCATTTCAAGAAGGCTTTATATTTTCTCTTACAATCAATAACAATTATCAAAAAAAAATAAAGAATAATGTTATCTGTGCCTGTCAAATGTCAATTCAAAGTATCCTTAGGGACCGGTGGGGAATGGGGGTGTGGGGTTAGCAAAAGACTGAAATGCATTATGTCCCTCAGAATGTTTCAATTGCTTGTAATTTATGTAAATTATTTAAATTTTGTAATTTTGGTTTTGTCACAAATTTTATCTGACATTTTATCTTGGATTTTAATGAACCTTACAAAATATCAGTATGCTTACAGTAGGGATATGGAAAATATGATCACTTTAAGCAAGTTTCTTTGCTGTATTATTGTTCTAGAAGAAGACTGAAGTGGCCTTTAGTGACAGGTTCATCTGTAAGTGAAAATTTGTAGATTTGGGGTCTTTGACTCATGCTAGACTGTATTAATATATGATAACATACAATCAACATACAATCAACAATAATTTGAATACAAGTGCAACAGCTGCAGAACATGTAGTAAACAAAACTTGTATCCCTAGTAATATCACAAAATAAATCTTGTTTCAACAAATACTGCATAATTAGATGTATACAATTTATTAGAATTTTCTACCCATCTGGTGAAACTTGTCTCCATGCGGGCTGTCCTACTGTGTGTGTTTATTAATGCCATGTGATTTTCAGCAAACTTCATATGACATGTAAATAGGCATTTATAATCTTCATGACAAAAATGTGGAATTATACACAAATCAAATTACCTATTTTATCACAATGAGTAAAAAAATATGGTCATGTTATCTGAAGTTCATGTTACACTGTCTGTGAAGTTCATGACAAAGTTAAAGTTAATGTCACACTGTCGAGTGTAAAATCACTCTGATATTTGGCTAGTTGTAGGCATTGATTTTATGCCATTACTAGAATATACTGTTCATATGTTCTTCTTCTATAAACCTGCAGTCCCATATACACCACCAACAACAACAACAACAACACAAATACATGTCTGACATTTTGAGTCATGAACAATACATGCATGTTAATAGCATCATGATAACCTTGCTATCTCTCTTACTGAACTCTCTGTCTCCTAGTCTTAGCAGGTGAGGCCATTGTTAAAGTAATCATAGATTGTTGGTGATTCTATTATCAAGATCCTGATGTACAAGCCCTCACAACCCTAATATTCAGCCATTATTTCTGCATTAATATTGGGTGTTATATTGAGTGTCATACATTAAGTCCTGGATCAGTTCTTGGTGCTTATGTAGGTGGGGGTCACACTGTGGCTGCTATTGCAGGAGATTACCCTATTATACCAGTTATTAATGTTTAAAATATTTCCTATTTGTAAAAAGAGTTTCATTGGACTGTCTCAATGTTTATATTTTCTGATATATACTGCTGATACAAATTAATTAATTTATCTTAATTTTTGTCAACAAATGCAATTATGCAGCATTTTGAATTCATTACAAAGATTTTTGACAAGTTATATGGTTAACAAATTAATGGCTACTGGTTATATAACTTTAACCTAGTGGCTTGGTTATATTGGGCCATATAACCTGTCAAAAAAAAAAAGTCTTCATAACTGTTGATATTTTAATTTACATATTAATTTAACTTTGTGTCATATATTAAACTCATGGTTTAAGCACCAAGGACAGGGTGGGAATTATATTGTGGGTGGGATAAGGTCTGGGTGGGATTGGGTGTAGGTGGGATTGGTTGTGGGTGGGACAGGGTGTAGTTGGGATGGTGAACCATGGAGACAGGGTTGAAAGTAAATAAAAAATGATCTCATAACAAGGAACAAAATATAATTTTGTCACCAAAAAAAAACCCCAAAAAACAGAGGTTGTGAGATGAGAATTTCACCCAATGTTAATGCCTTTGAATTAATTCTCTCAATGTAATTTTATTGAAGTGGAGTCATATTTCATTTTGCTCTCTCTCTCTGTGTACTGGTATCTTATCTAGGGAGCATGATATTTAAATAGTTTACTTGTTTTCACCATCACGGTATCACAGTTTTCTCTCTCTCTATCAACCTCTTGTTGTAACGGCCTATTTTATTCAGGCTCTGAATACAAAATAATATTCAACACAAAGAAAAAATGTGGAGTAGACTGCAGGGAGAAGAATAAATTGTTTCCCTGCTGCTCACATGAAATGTGTACAACACTCACGTGGGATTTATATCCAGAAAAATAAGTGCATTTTATTTCGGATTTAATAACAAATGATGGGAACAAAGGATTTTACTTTTGGATATAAATTTGGAATGTAAAAATTGCCTTATGTCATAATTGAAAAAGTGTTTTATAAACAAAAAAAGGGGTTTAAATTGTTAAAATATTGTGCAGGGAGATAGTGTTGTTATAGTGATGTGAAATTTGGTTTCCTTTGTTGAAACAAGGGCATGAATATTATAAGCTAAAACTACAATAACAACAACAACATATTTTTACAACAGCTGTGGATTATAATTGGCTAGCCATGATTTGTTTCTTTGTTGTACAGATTGTAGAAGATATGTTATGATATAGTAGGTACCCTCACACTTGATTTATAGAGATTACAATGTTGTGAATTTACAAATAAAAAAAAACCCATTAATTCAACATATGAGAACAAAGTGTTGTTAACAATGCAGTTTCTGATGAACAAAATTGATTGAATATTTATTAAATGTTTATTTAAATATTATTTTAAAAGATTCTTTCGATTCATGAATGCAGACACAAATGGCAGATAGCTGGTTATTCTATCTTTTTGATATGTTCATCAATTAATTTAACCGTAGGGGGTTTACATGGTCAGGCTGATAGTTAAATTGAATATTTTATTGAACAAATCTGTATTAAGATGTGCAGTCAGTCAATAAATTATAAGGACAAAGATATTCAAGAAACATTAATGTGGTTTCATGTGCCCATTAAACTAGATTAAGTTCTGTATGTTTTATACCACTTTTGGATAAATTGAAAAAGAATACTTCAGAATCAAAATTATTTAATAGGTCAATCAAATACTCATAACTTAATATTATTGACAAAGAACAAGCTTGCTTCTATAATTAGACCCATTTTACAAACTATTTTTTTCCTTATTGTCAAAAGGTTGGAAATAGACATCACCTGTCCTAGAATTATCTCCAAGAAAACATATTTACATAGACTGAGTTTCCATAAAATTCAAACATACAAAAAAACAAGGATTACGAAAAGAAGAAAACAGTTTAAGGTTTAACAAACTTAGTTAAGCAGACATTTATTATAGCAAAGACTGATATTATCTTAAATTGACAACGACCCATTATGGCACCAGTGACATTTTCCTGCCATAAACTGTTATCGACCAGTATTGATTTAGCATTTAAAAACTGGGAGCCTTTTTTTTATGCAAATGAAACTATCGTGTAACACGATCGAGTAACATCTGTCAGATATTGGTTCTATAGTTGGTTATAATAATGCATGGCAAATGTAAATATAAATTGCTGTTTATACTGAAAAGAATAATTTGCATAATACACAATAGCTTGTGAATGTTCTTTTCTGTATATAATGTATTAAAATTTTAATGTCTTTAAACATGATATTGTTTGCTTTATAAAATACAGATTGTGTGGATGATTTTCAAATTTGTACATGCAGGGGTATGTCCTGGGTGGGTAGGGGAATCTACATGTTATATATTTACCACCCAGTAATTTATTTTGCTGATACTTGTGTAACCCCTTACTTAACCTTTAACATACTGGAACCCAGCCATTGGCACCAATATAGTTTAAACCCAGACCAGGCTGCAGTTTTTTGTGCTGTCTGACTAATTTTAGATTTTCAATATTTTTTGGTTTGCGTTAAATGATTTATAATGTCAGTAAAGGGCCATAACTCTACTAAAATTAAGATGACAGGAGTATATTAATTGGCAGTTACCAGACCAGTTCTTATTGTCCTATACAATATCATTGTCAACCTTTAATGGCCAAATTTTATCAGGTAATAAAATGATGGACAACATGTTATTGCATATGCAAAAGGAAGTCAGTTACATTGATAGGGCAATGATTACTGTTAAACCTTTCAACAAGAGCATGACAACAAGGTTATGTCAGTAAAACAATGTTAGAACAATGACTCATCCCTTATAGTTAAACAATGACTCAGATTAACATGTTTGATTACACAGTTCTTGGAGAATTCTTTACATGCTGTAATATAGAGCTAGTTTAGAGAATATCTAAAATCCTGGGTATTTTAACTTGCCATAGCTAAAATATCATACTGCAAACATTGTGTGTTACAGACTTGGCCCATTTTGAATTTGGAACCGAACATTACAATTATTTTAGGAAAAATCAGCATACAATTCTACTTGTCAGGCGGTCTACAGGGACATGATTGTTACAGCTGTAGCTTTGACATAAACTTGTAGCATAATAGATTTGTCATATCACTGTAGCAAAGACTTAACAAAGTTGTAGTAAAGTTGGTGATTTTATCGAAACCTGTCTGTCTGTCTGTCTGTCTGATTGTGAGTGAAAATTCATCTGGTTTTAAACCCAGCATTCTGTACCTTGATGGATAATGGAAGTCAGTGATTTACTATGTTTGATATAATAAATCAGATGTCTAAAATTATTTGCTGTTTGGTTTATGCAATATGAGGTTTATGCAATGACATGAGATCAAGGTGAGATAGTCCTTCCCTATGGACCAATTAACTGATGTACATCTCTGGAGTTGGGAAACAAAATTATAACCTTTGTTTAGATAGACATAGCAAAGTGTTTACAATAACTTAAGTCAATCCTTAGTTGACCCCTGACCTGTTAGGTGACAGGTTATTAATTGCCTGCAGTTCTCCTGGGGCAGGAAATAAGTGCTTCAATATATAATCGAAAAGAAAACAAACTTGAAATTATGCAGAGCTGGAGGAAATCTTTGTATACAAATTTTACCTTGAAAAAAGGTTAAAATTTTTCCCGAGTTTTTTCCCTTTTATTAGGGGGTATAAATTTTGGCCCGAATCTCGGGGAAAAATTTTAAAACAGACAAATTCTTGTTTTTCCCTGTATCGGGAATTTGCTGTTAGATTTCTTTTGTCTCTCTTTATTAAAACCAAGGAAGCCCAAAAGGAATGGAAAGGTGATGTTTGAAAGAGGGGTTTTTTGGGGGTTTTTTGCAAGGGGTATATTGTAAAGGGTTAACTTTTTTTTATTTTCCCCTGTTCGGGCAAGTTGTTTTTTTAAAAACAGCGGGGGGAAACAAACGGGGAAAAGAAGGTTAACTTTTTATCCCTATCACCCCCCCCACACTGACAAAATTGCCCTTGCATAATAAAATAATGGTGTAAATTAAAGAAATATATGAAGGCAACTGGTAAAGGATATTTAATAGTCATTTGTTTTGATTGTCTTTACATGATGTTATAGAGATTTATCATTGTAATTTCTATAGTAATTAATTTAAACACTACACTCAATTATTGATGGAATTGCCAAATGGATGCAAACATAAGACTGCTTATATGTACGTCAATGGTTGCTTATATCCCAGAATATACAGAAAAAAATCTATTTTCTCATTTTCTGTGAAATTTGTGCCAGCATTCATCAATTTGTCCTAGAAATTAATCATTAGACAACAAGTAGGTCACACATGATTTTAGGATTGTGAAATATTAAGTGAAGGAATATGAATTTTATAAGGCACTAGTGTAAATTTTACATAATTTATAATGATGAATGATTCAGGATATCACAATGTAGGGCAGTCCCACTGTTTAATTCCCAAGAAAATGTCATTTACATCAGATATAATAGAGAATTATTCAAGTCAAATAAATCTTCTCTTGAAATGAGGTTTGTGGAAATTTGTGAGTCTTTGTCATAGAAAAAAAAAGTTATTCTTTGGATTTTTTTTTCTCATTTCATTTTTTTTTGTGGGGGGGGGGGATTACAACTAAAAAATGGTACTCTGACAGTGGCACCTTTTAAACTTTTCTGGTTAGGAAAAACCTCTAAACTGGTGCTTTTCCGTAAAAATAATTTATAAACAGCACAATTTTGATATTCAGAAGGAATTCAACAGTTTTTAGCAATATGTCTTTTGCTTGTAAATGTAAGATCCATCAGATTGATCTTTGTTTACTTAACTCTGTTATCACTTTCTTGTTTTGGTTTGTTCTTTGATGTTCTGCATTAATTTATATAAATAACTTTTGACTTTAAGTCAAATACATGCAGAGGATTAAATTATTACCCTTTGGTGCAAGCTTCTTATCTAAAGTTTACATGACACAGTTACAGCTTCCATAGTATATATTATATACAATCGATAGCAGGTATTAAAGACAAGTCCTTTGTATGAAATATAATGTTTTATATCAGTTTTAAGTGCATATAATTGTTTATGATACTGCACAGTGTAGTTGTTGCATTACTGATGCATTATTTATGAAATTACTGCAAGTATAATTGTACCAAATTGCAGAATGATCAAAACAAAAACAGTTCGAAATTGTGAATATCCAAATTTCTGTTAATGTTCTTTTTCAGCTTTTATGGTGAAATAATGGAAATTTTCTCTAATAAAGAATGGATATTGTTGTCATTGTATTTTGACTATTAATATTTAATCAGGTATAATAGATTTTCTTGTGAACTTTCAAACAATTTGTGAAACAATCAGATGATTTAAATTATTATATTAGAAGTTGAACAATTAATAATTAAAATCTTTAAAGTTATAAAATACATAAAACGAAATAGGAAGGGTGTTTGTTAAGTCAGCTCATGAAAATAAATTTCTCATTACTCAGTTCCCATTTTACAATTAAATTAGCAGTCTTTATATTATATCATTTTGTTGAAACAAAAAATGTTTTGGATGCTACTGAGGAAAAATGTCAGAATGATTTGCTATGTCATTCTGTAATCCTCTTGACATTTAAAGTGATGGTTTGTTCACTGTAAATTGTATGGGAAAACATGAAATAATTTGTCTAACCCTGAATCATGAATATTTGTTGATTTAATAATTGACAATTCTTGAATGTATATGAATAAAGATATAAGTGGCACTGTCATAGAGAATTTGTAAATGAAGTAATTGTATGTTTGTCAACATATGACAAATAGTTATACAAAAGTTAAAGGAACGAAGGTATGACCTTAAAAACTTAAATGGCACCATCATTTTAATATTAATGAAAGGTTTGGTGATAAACTTTAAATCTATTGAAAATTAAGTATCTTTTATTAACATAATGACAGATATAGATATTTATACTTTTTGAGGGGCGTCCATGGCCGAGTGTTTAAGGTCGAAGACTTCAAACCACTTGCCCCTCACCACTGTGAGTTCGAAACCTGTCAGGAACTTTGGATTCTTTCATGTGAGGAAGCTATCTAGCTAGCATATGAAACATGTGTGGTTATTAATGTGCCTGAAATCACAGAGAGGGAGGTCTTCCTCCACCAGTAAAGCTGGAAAGTATCCATATGATCTATACTGTGTCGGTGCCACTCAAAACCCAACTAAAAATAAAAATTGAATATCTAGAATAATTTATGTATTTTCTGTATATATACAGTGGTAGAAATGTTTGCTACTCCTCAGAAAAAAACAAAAAAGAAGATTCTACATGTCTTGTGTAGCATGAAAACCAATCATTTCCAAGTGGCTGTCAGTTAGTTAGATGATGATGTTGTTGTTTTTGTAGACAAGAAAGAATTTACTATACATGAGATGATGATTTATAAGATTGACTTGTTTGTATGAACAGTCAAGCTGCTGAGTTATGTCCAGGTATGTTTGTTTTAGAAATGGTAGACCTGTCTAGTTATATATAATTACATCTGTGGTACTCTTCTCTCAATTTAGCAGTCAGTATCTGTTAAATAGTAGAAAAAGTAGTAATTGGCGCTAATTGGTAGGGAAAACTGTTTTCTACTAGTTGTGAATGATGATATTATTGTAATATTGTGAATGAAGTCATCTATATAAAGTAAGAGATGAAGATATATTTTGATATGTTATCTCTGTGGTTAGATATCATCACTTTGAAGTACTTTATGACGAAGTTACTCTGATAATTGTCTTAATCATGGTAAACTGGAATGTGGAATTACATCATGGAATAATCTACTCCTACATAAGCAATCTTCTTTGTTCTTTTGCACTATTAATGTACTGTATATAAGCCCTTGCCTTTTCCATTAAGCTCTGTATTAAATACTGTATGATAATTAATGCATCCATTATATTAAGCTCCAGAGAATTCCGATTATGTTGTCTTTTTTTGCATGGTGCATAAAGATGAAAGAAGCAACATTAATTAATATGGGCAACACCACTAAAACATCTTGCCAAGCTATTGTTGTTTTCTAAAAGTTTGGCAAGTTTGTTAAGTTATTGACTGAAACGTTAAGAATTGATTGGTTTAAAATATTCCTCTTGTTTATGTTCAGACAATAACCACAAATATATGATACTGTTTTGCCATGTTCAGGTGCAATTTGCATTCAGTAACTTTGAAAGCACAATAAAAACTGAACTTTGTGATATATTATATAGAATAGGAATAATTGGAACTTTTTTTCTTATTTTCAAAGTACACTTGGTACTATATGTTCTCTGAAAGTAGGTTATAAGTTTATTATGCTTAAATCATGTTATTTTTTGCATGAAATAATACAGTTTTAAGTTTAAAATGGGAGTTGACGTCCATATTCCTGGTAACATCATGATAGTCTTTGTATTTTAAAACATCATGTCTGTTGGTATTTAGATTCTTTTCAGCGTTATTCACAAGGCATTTTTGTGTTTGATTGTTTAAACTTGTTTCACATGTAATTCAGTGAGTAAAGTTGTTCCATGTATAGATAAAGCAGTTCAATATGTGGTGTGGTTCCCTAGATAAAGCAGTTCATTATGTGGTGTGGTTCCCGGCACTATACAGGGTGTAACCATCTTCCTTCTTCATGTTTTATCTACATCATGTAACGATAATCAACATCATTATGTATCATGTTTATTCATTAAATTTGTAAGTTGCTAAAATGATTATATCTCCAGAATAACCTGCAAGTATAAATTACATGCAAATATCATCTTTTGAAAGTATCAGATGTTTACAGTTTTTGTTTGGTTCTAAGTAGCACTTACGCTGTTCCAGTGGGGTCAGACAAGTCTAAAAACATAAAATTTGAAATTCTTGCATAGATAAAGATATGCACTTAAATGAATATAAAAAAAATACTTCTAAAACCTAGAACAGGAAAGAATCCAAAGTCCCTGATAAGATTCAAACTTGACAGGGGGTTTGGAGGAAGTGATTTAAAGTTACCACTGCCAAGAGGTGTCAGTGTTAGCTCATTATCATCTTGACCAGATACATAAGTTGTTATTCTTGCGATATGATAATCGTGATGCATTGATATTTTTACATTTTCAAATCCAGATTAAATTGAATGTGTCAATGACTTTGATTGACATGTGTTTTATTAATGTAGTAATTAAAACCAAAGAAGGAAATAATTGGATCAATTATGTTAAAGTATAACTTACTTGATTAAAGTACTGGTAATTTTACAAATGGGTGTATCTGATGTAAAGATGTTAACTGACCTGTATCCAGATTAGAATCAAGATTTCTTGAGATTCATTTAGCACACTATAAAGCTGTTTTAATTGATTTTAATGAAGCAAGTAATTGATAATGACTGACTGCTGTTGTTGGAAAAGATAAAATCAGGACAGAAATAAATATTTTAATATACTGGGTGTGTGTAGTGTAACTTCTACAGTCTCTCTACAGTCTTATATCTCTTATCTGAGACTTGATGGATTAAAAATGTCATTAAATTGATAATAAGATCTTTATATAGTCCCACACACGCCCAATTATAAGAATTGTAAAAAAAAAAAATTGAATGTAAGTGAATGACATAAAGAAAAGGATTTTGAAATAAGAAAATAAAATGATTGAATTAACTTTAATATGCATAATATTATAGATACGTTTATTATCATAGTTTGAAAATTGTTGAAATTATAATGATGTAAGTAGTTGGTAGTGGTAATGATGATGATGATGATGATAGTGATGATGATGGTGACAACAAAGATTGTAGTGGTTATGTACAGTAGCGGTTTTGATTATGATGATGATGATGATTGTGATGATGATATTCTGATGACAGTAATAATGATAGTGATGATCATAGCGATGATGATTGGTTTAAGTGAATAAATTATGTCAAGACAGTTTCCTTATGCTACTTTTGCTTCATCATTCATCACATTGTTGGACATTTCATCATTGATTTATACAACAGTAAAACATACATGTATATATAATATATCATGTATAAACAGAGACAGTCACACCAAGATGTTGTTAAAACTTTGCTCTATGGCTGCTCTCAATTTGTTGTTCAGTGAAAATTTTCCCGGAGAATGCTAGCTTCTTAATTACATGTTGTATATTGTTGGAAATCCCATTTATTTCTCTGCAATTGATACCATGTGTTTTAGATCAAGATTTTGACTGGTTGGGGGGAAAAAGTAAAAAGAAATTTTGTGAAACCAATCTCTGAAAACAAGGCATGCATATAGAAGATGTAGATTTGATAAACCTTTTGTAGTGGTAACAGTTTGATTCAAGGGATATAGTGGTGGGACTTTAACATTGTAACACATGGGAGGAGTGTTGTACATGAATTGTACTTTTAAAATTGTGTATGATTGACTGGAATGATTTGTAGTGATGTAAGGATTAATGAATTTAACTTGAATACTCGGGTGCTACTAGTCTTTAATTTTAGAGTGTCATAAGTTTTGGTGTATAACTTTAGATTATCATATGTTTTTGATTAAATTGTTGTGAAGTTGTTTTTTGTATAGATTTAAACAACAAGGATATTGTTGGGGTAAATTATTAGGTTCTCAGGGGATATATTTAAACAGGTCATATAAACTATAAGTTATGTTTGTTTCAAATTCAGTAATAATGTCAAACATATGTGTTAGATTACTGATATATTGTGTGAATACAAAGTGTGCTTTTTTCCAGTAATGCAAAATAAACAAATTGTATGAGAGTGTATACCAGGAGTGGGGGCTGGTGTATTAGGGTGTGGGAGAAGGGGGTGAGGGGGGCACAGTTAAATCTTGATAATACTTTTGGTATATTTTATATTGCTACAGAATGGAGAAGGACTCATTTTGAAAATTCATGTAATCTATAAACTAATTGATGTTCAAGAAACATTTATAGTTCAATTATTGAATGTTCTTTATTCTTAAATTGTTATGTTTTATAATCAGTGTTTCAAAAAGATTCTTTGTTTTTGTATTTTTCAGGAATTTTTCTTGGGATCAGTAACAAAAGTTCCAGAAGTAGAGGGTGTATTGTATTTGAAATCAGACGGTAAAAAAGCTTGGAAAAAATACTTTTTTGTACTGAGAGCCTCGGGTCTTTACTATAATCCAAAAGGAAAGATCAGCAAGGTATAAACATGTACAATATTCTTCTCCTTATCTTTAAACATTATTTTGTGAATTTATTTTATCATTTTATAAATAAATATATTTACAAGACTTGTTCAGATACAGTACTATACATGTACCAAGTGGTTATTAGGTCGTGGACTTCAAACCACTTGCCCCTCATCAATGTGGGTTCGAGTCCCAACAGGAACTTTGAATTACTTTATGTGAGGAAGATAATCAGCTAGCTTACAGAACTTCTGTGGTTCTACTAAGTCTAAGGTGCCCGTTCGTGCCTGAAATAATGCACAGAAGTACACCTGAAGTCTTCCTCCACCAGTAAAGCTGGAAAGTCACCATATGACCTATACTGTGTTGGTGCATCGTTAAACCCAACAAAAAACAAATACCGTACATAAAAAATTTCATTGAGAAACTGACTGAATTATATTTCAAGGAATTGTATTTTTATTGTGCCCCCACGTTAGTGGCGGGCATTTAGATTTACCCTTGTCCGTCCGTCCGTCCGTCCTTCTGTCCGTCCTTCCGTCCGTCCTTCCGTCCGTCCGTCTGTTCACTTTTGTGTCGCACGTAACTCAAAAAGTATTTGACCTAGAGTCATGAAACTTTACAGGAATGTTGATCAGCATGTGTAGTTGTGCACCTGGGTATTTTCGTCTGGATTTTTTTAGTATTTTCAGAGTTATTGCCCTTGACTTAGTAAAATTTTGCAATTTTCAACTTGTGTCACACGTAACTCAAAAAGTATTTGACCTAGAGTCATGAAACTTTACAGAAATGTTGATCAGCATGTGTAGTTGTGCACCTGGGTATTTTCGTCTGGATATTTTTAGTATTTTCAGAGTTATTGCCCTTGACTTAGTAAAATTTTGCAATTTTCAACTTGTGTCACACGTAACTCAAAAAGTATTTGACCTAGAGTCATGAAACTTTACAGAAATGTTGATCAGCATGTGTAGTTGTGCACCTGGGTATTTTCGTCTGGATATTTTTAGTATTTTCAGAGTTATTGCCCTTGAGTTAGTAAAATTTGGCAATTTTCAACATGTGTCGCACGTAACTCAAAAAGTATTTGACCTAGAGTCATGTAACTTTACAGGAATATTGATCAGCATGTGCAGTTGTGTACCAGGTATTTTCGTCGGGATTTATTTAGTATTTTTAGAGTTATTGCCCTTCACTTAGAAAATTTTTGCAATTTTCAACTTAAGTCGCAAGCTTCTCAAAAAGGATTTGACATAGTCATTAAACCTTATTGGCAGGTTGCCTAGCATATTTTAGATTTGCATCTGGGGTTTCACTTGTGGATTTTTCCAGTATTTGTAGAGTTATTTCCCTTGACTTTGTAAAAAGATTGAGAGAACAGTGGCGCGGGGGCACCCGTGTCCTATGGACACATTTCTAGTTTAAATTATATCTGAAGACATCTGGTACTGGTTATTAGACAGCGATGTAATGACATGCTAAAATTTTTTTAACATTACCACATTTAGCTATGACATACTTTGAAATATCCATGTTCCTCATGTTCCTTACTGGGTTTCCTTGTTACGAAAGTGTAAGAGGGATTCTTAAGTTAAATTTTGACTCATTGGAAAGATGGTAATAGAAATTAAAATGAATTGAATCCTATATTGGGTATCAAATCAAACAAATTACTAAATAAAGGTGATTGCAAGGGAAATAAAAAGAGTGGATGTTTAAATTTTCAGCAAAACTTTCCCAAGAAACTATTGGAAATTACATTTCCACATAGGTTTTTCTCTTTATGTCTGCTGTAAGAAAGGATGGTCAAATAATTGTCTAGTCATAGGAAAAGATATAATTTCTGATTTGACCAACTTTCCTTGAGAAAATGTTAGGAAAATAAAGATGTTGTTGAGGAAAATAAAGATGTTGTTGTTGTTGTTGTTTTGTCTGGGGAGTATAGACAAAGTATATAAGATATATGGCTGCTTTGTTTGGGGTATTTATAAACTTGGAAACCTACTTTCTAATGATTTATTTGTCTGAACTTAACGAAGCGCTGTCTAATTTTACTTAGAAACTCGTTTGTGTCCTGAAGGAAATTGAACTTGTATTATTATACTACTTTAACTTAAACTAATTAGAATGTTGTAAGAATTCTAAAGTGATGACAGAAAGGCAATCAGAAAATTAAAAAGAATAATATTATATTTCATTCCTAAACTAAGCAGCTTTTAAATATTGCAGATAAATTTGAGTAAAAAATTGAAGATAGTAAATTATTTCAATGTGAAGAGGCAATTCAACTAGTAATGTAATGATCGCTAGCCGCATGGGTTCAACCCCGTCAGGGACAAATTGTTGTTTCCTTGAGCAAGAAACTTTACACTCATAGCTCAGTACCGGTTGGTTCCAGGAACGGATTCCAAAGTGTGTCTTTAAGCTTATAGCTTCCAACACAATGGAACTAAAATAAATTCTGTATAAACGAATTCAACTTCATTTTCACTTGTCTGATTGCTTGTTCCTTAAATCTTTCATTCATTTTATCATCCTCCTTTAATGATTATTGTATTATATTATATGTAAATACTAGTCTGTAAAGACAAAGTTCATTGTCTTCCAGTCTTTGATCTCTATAGACAACATATTTCTTCTTAAATGCTGTATTTTACTTTAATCATGACAAGTATAAATAATGACCACCAAGTATCAATAATGATCACCAAGTAAAGAAAATGATCCCCAACACTCTATAATAGAGAAAAATCAATAATAACACACTGTACCCTGGTCACAGGAGATTTGTCTAGCCATTTCCTTTTCTGTATTGTATGAACCAAAAATAGCAAGCAAGAAAATTAAAAGAGATTTTTCCATTAATTCCTCCGTTCTAAATTTAGATTATACTGATATCAGCCATTAGATATCTTTAATGACATTAATTGTTGGCATTTAGATCTAATTGGAAATTGCATATAGATTAATTCTGGATTTGTGACTTGGCAGTAGAACTGAAGCAAAAATTCCAGTATAAAAATCTGCTAGTCTGCTGTTTGTTGTGAGAAGTCAGTGTTAAAATGTAGCTATTGTTATTTCCTTTACAAAATTATACATTATAACAATAATGAAAATACTTCTAACATGAATGTTAGAAATAATATACATGTATGTTGAAGACTGGGGAATTGTTTTTCTGCAATATTTTTATTTACCATATCAAAGAATTTAAATACAAGACTGGGTAAAGATAAAATAGGTTGTGTGTTAGAATCCCTCAAGTTAGCATTAAATCTACCGTATATGACTGATTTTTGACTTGACTATTTGAAGAATAGGGAGAGCTATTGGACTCACCCTGCTCCAGCACTTCAGAAAAGAAAAGAATAAAAAATATAATGCAGTGTTTTACTGTTCAAGTTGAGTATTATGAACAAATACATACATCTGCTCCATGTTTAAGAGTAAAATGCCATGTAGTGTAGACAAAACAGATCAAATTTGTATAGACCATGATGAATTTTGTTTCAACACTTGTATTGTCAGTCAGTAAGCTCAGCCTCTATTCATAAATTCATGAAGGACTAGAGCTAGGGTTTGTTATGGATGCGTTATTTGTCAAGGGAATATAAATAATTCTATAATAAGTAAATAAGTATATCTAATGATAATTCAGAAATAATACATGAATATAACATTCAGTGTGTATATCATGTACTGCAGAAGCCATGTTCTCCATCTTTGATATATCTGATCGTTACACAGATCATCGACAGTATGCCTATACTTGCTGAACTGTATCTAAAGTTCTTACAATGTAGGTCAATATTATGCAAAAAACAAACAGACATTTCAGTGAAAGTAGCAAAACCATAGAGTTACTGTAAATTTCTCATTTCTAAACATTATCAGTTGAGGAACAATCAGCTGTTAAATGTCAAAGCCATTAAGTTAGGAAGAGAAGTTTTAAGAACATTTCTGGGAGAAGATTTACAAAATTGTAATATTTATGTATTTTTTTCAGTCACCGAAGGATTTGACATGTCTCGTGCAGTTTGAATTTGTAGAATTATATATTGGACTGCACTGGAAGAAGAAATATAATGCACCGACTGATTTCTGCTTTGCTTTGAAGGTAAGTGGGGGGAAATTGGTCTGGAAATGTTTCATAATGTATTTGCATAATATAGAACGCAGACAGTTTAAAGTCAGTTAATGGTTCTTTTAGTTTGTCAGTTTAAACATTGTAAAAAAAATCTTTTGACATATTAGATGAACTATATAACCATGCGTGATTGTAGAAGGGGACTAAATAGGTTAGCATTATTTTGCAGTCTATGCATCTCTTAGCCCCTGCAGGTGAGCCGGTTTTAACCCCTTGACTTGCATGGTTAGCAAAAATCATCTTTCCTGTTTGTGTGCCATATGACCTACACTGCGTTGGTGTGCTGTAAAACCAAACGAAACAAAAAGATGAAATTTAGCCTTTAAAGATTAAAAGTGTCACAGCCGTGAGAGGGGCAATTTGGTGCAAAATATATTTTGAATGGTCAAAGGGTCTACCAGATGCTTTTGAACATGTGTTTGAAATAGGGTCCCCAGAGGGCCTCAAATGTATTCTTTCATAAAAAAATCAGCTTTAATAGTCTATATTATCTTTATTCATGACAACTTTGACTGATTTGAAATTCAACAGAATGATAACTTTTTGTTTTCATTTTTATATCATTGTAATTTTGAATCATGCACATAGAATTCTTTAACTTAATTGAAATGCTTGTGTGGGTTTAATTATTTTCATTATTTTTGTAAAAGATGACATATTATTTTATGGAAATTTTGTAGCATCCACAAATTCAGAAGAAGACTTCCAAATTTATAAGATATTTGTGTGCTGAGAACAAAGCTGCTTTGGACCAATGGATCATGGGAATCAGAATTGCCAAGGTAAATAACTCTCAATGTAAAACAAATAGAAAGGGAGATAATCCTTAAGGTAACCTAGATATAATATTAAGCTGATCGGCCCTAAACCTAAACAGTAAGGAATAAAGTCAATGACATAATTATGTCAATATTCATAAGAAACCTGCTGTCTAGAGTCGGTTGCTTTGGTTTTAAGAACCAGTGTATTAAATGAGACAGTATTTTCTTTAAATGACATTGTTGTAACATCAGTAATTAAGATGAAGTGGTAATACAGTAAAATGTTTGCTAAGTTACAGCTTTAAACATAAAGAGGCTGAAAGGTTAATATAAGTGATATATGCATGTATATATAAATACTGGACTTTGAGCAGTAATGAACGAAAAAAAGTCAAGCACTTATTCCTCCATTGATGATCGTAAATATGAGATTGTTTATTTCTACAACAATGTTATAATTACAGTAAGTGGGTTGTAATGTTCTCACTTTAAGCTTTCCCTGATGTTATAGGGGGTTTAATCTATCTCACATAAACAATTATCATACATAGATACTGGAGACTGTATACATGAGTTAAAGTGCTTTCTCCTTTATACAATCAATTATTGAAATTATTGTCATAACATTGACAAAGATAATAAATGAATTATGTATGAGATGAAAGTCTGAATTGTCTTAGACTATATAAATAATGTAAATATAAAACTATTGTCTGATAGTTCTAGTAAGGATATGGCTATGTTATTGGTTGTAAAGATATTTTGACAGGTTATATGGCCCTATATAAACAATTGTTAACATAGATAATGCAAGCCACTAGGCAATGGTTATATTGCAAACAGCTGTTTTTATATGGCCATATAACCTGTCAAGAATCTTTGTAACAAATTTATAATACAGCAAACTTTATTTTTAAGAGAGGGAAAAAAAAAGATATTATTTCACAAATTGACATAACAATTATCCAATGAAAAGCAACACAGTTTAATAAAACTTTCCCACGACAGTTTTTCTCAATGAAATTTTATAAGTATTTCTGACCACAATAACAAGTTATCAAAACTGAAGTGTTTATTAAGATCACAGTTGATTAGATGAATTAATGTCAAGTAATGCACTTAAATTTTGTTTATTTTTGTTGTTGTTTACTTTACCCCTATGTGCAGTGAGGCAGTGCTCTATTTGTTGTGGTTAATATAATGTACCAAAATCAGAGTTCATCTGTAGATTTGATTATTTAGGGAAACAGTTGTATACCAAATAAGTTGAGTATATAACTAAATTTGGAAATAACTATTTATAAATAAAGTTATAATGTATTATTTCTTCCCTAAATAAGATGTAATTAGCAGTAAACAATAATTAACAAGTGAGAGATAGATAATAAACAACACATATTATCAATCCTTCTCTAGGGATGTATCTTCAAATATTTCTCAATTTTGAATTATTCCCATGCCCAAATTGGTATATTGAATAATAAGTCTTATGCCCTGCTTTGTATATTGAATAATAATTCCTATGCCCTGCTTAAATGTACATTGAGCAGCCCACTGAATAGTTGAATTGCCTTGAAATTTTCAAACTATAAAATTAATTTGGCCAACAATTCAACACATATGAGTTTGGTCAAACAATGCATATGCACAGGCTGGTTTGATTTTATATCACAGTGACATATAATTCTGTTGTAATTTTCATACATGATTTCCCCCCCACCAACCACACCCCAACCCTCTGCTTCCTCCCCCCTCCTCTAAAAAGCAAACAAAAACTCTTTACATCAAGAACATCATTTAATTTTATCAGTTAGTGAAATTTAGTAGCAAAACAGATTTTTTTCTTCTAAAAAACCAACATTTTTTAAAAGATCATTTGTATATTGATTATTAAGCTGTCATACAAAAATGTTTACCTGACCTAAGCACATTTATTTTGCTTGTATTTCCATTTAAAATGAAGAAAAGGGCATTGAAAATAAACACAAACTATTGATGCAGATAAAAAAAATTGTATAAGCATGCAATAGTATGCAAATAATACAGAAAGATCAACAAATAAAATCTGTTATAAAGTCAATAACAAAGAACATAATTTCTTTTCACAAAGGATGTTTAACTGTAAGATTATTATAAGATTACTAACACATAGACATATTGGATAAATATGATTTGTAAATAGCCCCCTTTGTTGTTAACCCCTTAAGCCAGTTAAGTGGTAGGGTAAGAGGTGCGGCTATTTTTAAGGTTGGATTTAAGATACAAAAGATTTAAAGGTGAGTCATACACATGTTTTTACGGCCAAGTTAAGCTTATAAAAAAGGTTATAAAAATGACTTGTTATTTCGTTTTTTTGTCTTTCAACTTGAATAGGTTTTATTGAGTAGGTCATGGCATTAAATATCAATGATTAATTTTATTTCGTTTTCACACTTGCATTGCTGGTGAATCAGTAGAATTTTGGATTTAATGTGTTAAGAAGATAAAAGTTACAAAGTTTTTGGAAATAATTAATTTAAAATTTAAAGGTTACTTAAAACTTGCTAGAATGAAGGTAATATTTTTTATTATTTTATATATCTTAAATTTTAATTTATTTTAAATTTTAATTTATTTATTTAATAATTATTTTCAGAAGTTTTCATGCTATAAATGTTGACCCTTAAAAAAATGTGAAATTTTAGTAAGATGAAAATTGAATTTTAAATGATTTAAATTTAAATTGGAAATTTGAATAAATAACATGAGATGCTTTGATAAAACCAAGGTACGATTTTAATTGTTACTTTGAAAATTGATAAGTATGCATAATTATGTTTACCTTTAAAAAAAAAAAAAAACATTGCCAGTAGAATTTAGAATTGGATATTACTTACAATATTAAAATGCTCATGGATCATGTAGAATTTTATTTCCTGTAATAAATTTAAACAGTCATAATAATTGATACACTTAAATTGAATAATATAGAATTTTGTTTTCTAAAAAATAAAATATTGAATGTTATAATTCTTTGGAAAAAAATCAATAATCAACATGGTGGTAGTAATTAAGAATTAAGAGCAAGTCAATAATTTATTAAAATATTGATTACGAAGTGAGCCCTTCTTACAAAATTATGTAAATTTTATCATATTAAAGGTTAAAATATTTGGAAATATTAAACTTCTTTTATATCTTCTAATGGGGGAAAATTGTTTTTGAAAAGCTTTCTTAAATGAAAATGTATGCAGAAATTAAAACAAGTTTCAACTTTGTACATTGAAGCTGAAATACAAGCACTTTAGTTAATTATATAGAGAACTAAAACAGTTAATTATAGATCTATTCAACTTGTAGGTATAAAGATACCTAGTTTATAGGTTCAAACATAGGAGGAATTATTTCATGTATGTCGGCTTAAAGAGATAAAATTATATTGTAAAAAGTTTATTTTAGAGTGGATTAAAATCAGTTAATAAATATGATATACTTTAATATTCAAATTTGATTTCTGGATGATATGGTATGTTTGAAAAAAGTTAAAAGATTTCAATTTTACCAACTGACCATTTTTCATTAGGATTTAACATGACTGTAGATATAGACCTATATATACATGTAGATTAGGGTAGACAAACCACATAGCATAAGACATTATTTTTTTAGGTATCAATGGCAACGTTTAGAAGAAGAAAACTTCTGTAAATAATTAATTACTCACTCAGTAATCAATTTAAATGGAATCAAGCTCTGGTAATAACATTGTTCTCAATCCATAGATTGTCATATATAAGAAAATGTTCCTAACATTTGGGAAAATCATCACAACAGCAAAACAACAATCAGAAATACTAACAGTTTTCTCCGAATGTTAAGAAATACAAAAATCAATCAATAATACTTATATGGTCTATTACCTCACGATATTTTCAGCTACTTTGGAAATAAAATATGCAATAAAACAATGAATTTATATTGAAAATTATAGAGACAGTTAAAGTAAAGTATTATAGGTTTTGTTTAAAATTGTCATTGGTATATAAGAAAACACACTTGTAACAGCATTAGAATAACTTGTCTTATGTCACAATTTTATCATGAAGTTTCTGAATTTCTTTAATAGACTTGTCCACCTTCCATATTTGGAATTGTCCATTGACAGTTTTAGGGAAATCAAGATGAAAAATTGAATTTTGGTCATTCAACAGTATAGAGCCTGGTCAGAGCGCACATATGTACAGACTGTGTGACCTGGCTGTATACTGAAGGCAACGGCTATTTTCTTTCAGTTCCAGCAGGTTAAGGGTTTAAATCTGTTACTTACCCCCTCTGTTTAGGTTCATATTGTATAATGAAGCTTTATTCTTAACAGTGAGATAGATTCAGGTCATTAAGTTCAGCTCAAGTGTCCAACTTTGTCTAAAATATTACACATGGTGTCTTCTAGAAAGTTTTAAGTTCTGCCTAGGTGGCTTTTATTTAAATATTGTATATTTGGATAGCAAAGGTCTTTCACAAAGAAATTTCCATTCGTGTATAATCATGTAAGCATGATAGTTTGCAAAAAAAAAAAAAAAATGATATGTAAAGATTTCAAAAAAAAAAAAATATTAAAGTAAAAATAAGTATATATGATTATGACAATAAAGAGGAAGTAAGGTCAGTATATAAATGTGTATCTATATATATAAGTGGTTTCCTGTTAAACATCAGCTTGTTAGTAATTCCTCTCTTCTTTAAACCTTTAATCTCTGCTCGTGACTGATGGAATATTGTTGTATATGAGAATAGAATTAATAAATACATTTGTTAATTGTTTATCTTTCATAACCATTTCATATATATATAGCAGGAAAAATATTCTTGACATGTGTAGCACATATGCTATTGTTTAAATGATTACATTTCTTCTTTTTTTTTCTCATGAGTGCAAAGCTTATGAAAGTTTTATTGAATAGACATTTCAGTTCATTTTGTTTAGTTTTGTAGTGATCATACATTTTGATTGACAGAAAAAACTAATGCGTTTTTTGTTTATTTGATTTCAGTTTGGAAAACAACTTTTGACCAATTACCAGAGTTTAGAGAGAGAAATTCTAACTTGGGATACTCGTGATTTACGGACAAGTATTTCTGATCAAAAGGACGCTGCGGAGGCTTTCGCCGGACTTAATCAACAAGGCGACCTGACTGATAGTCGTATGTCAATGCCCGAACCTGGTTCCCGGCATTCTATAGTTAATGTAAAAAATTCTATGTTAGTTTGTGAATCATCTACAGGTTCAGTTACACATAATGTTACGTGCTTAGAAATAGACAAAGTGGATAAATTACCAGAAAGAAAGTTGTCATTAACTGGCGCACAAATTAGTGAACCAATACGAATTGAGAAAGCTCCGGTTAAAAGAGTTTCTTTTAGTAATACACATAGTGTTATCCATGATTCCGGTGAGGAGGTGTTACCGGTACGTCATCGCGATTCAATAACAAGTGCTTCCACGGATTCTAGCGAGGATTCTGTATCGAGTGGTGAAGGCAGATGTGGCGCGATGTCAACACATAGAAGTAGTAAATTACGTGCTAAACTTCCGGTTACCACCGGAACTACCAAACATTTGTCGGAAATGGTGCAAACCTCGTTAGATGGAGGCAGTATAGGTTCTATGGATAGTGCGACAGATGAATGGAGACAAAGTGTTACAAGTCCGAATCAAAAAGAAATCGCAGAGCGGCGAAAGAGTGCTCCACTTTGTGGAGACATATATTCAGATCGAAGGTCAGAAGGTCATGTTAAAGATCATAGGTCAATGTCACAAACAATTCCATATGATCAGCTTCCTATGTCACCTTGTTCACCTGTGACATCTAACCAGTTTCAGTTTAAGGGATCAAAAGGCATCATGTCTCCTCCTCCCCAGAAAGGATCTAGAACACACTCAAGGTGTTCTTCAATATCATCTGTTGATTCCTCAGACTCATACCAAGGTTATATTACCAGTCCAACAACTGCCATACCTAGTGGAGATAGTTTATATATAGATCACAGTCAGTCTCCATGGTCAAAACCTGAGGAAAATCAAAAAATTCAAGGTCAATCTCCTAAACAAGGGCCTCCAACAGCCCAGAAGCCTGCTAGTATTAAAAAGGGGAGACCTCATTCAGCCCCCTCTTCTGGCCCTTTAGAAATGGGACATAGACGAAATACATCAAAATCTAGTTTAGAATCTGTGGAAGAAATTCCAAAAGAAATGGAATATCAAGGTAGTTTAGGACCAATACCAGTGTCATCTCCGATTCCTCCTAGAAATGTAGGACCGTCCCCTCCTATCCCTCATTATAATCAAAGTAGGACTCAGTCTCAGCCCAACACTCCCACGGTGCAACAGTCAGCACCCAAGTACCCAAATCAGCATCCTAGGGTGGATCTTACCCAGGCCAACATGACAAAGGGGACACATTCTGCCCCTGCAACTCCCCAGCCAGCTTCTCCAGTACCCACAAGTGCTATTGGGTGTCTTTCCCCTCGTTTATCTGGCCATCGAAGCTCTATTCCCAAACCTGTGGCTCCACCTATGGTCCCAGTTACAAACCCTAACCCTCCACCCCTTGTTCCCCCTGTCCCTAGAAATCCAACAACTACAGTTAAAACACATAAGAAGAGACCTTCAGGCGGGAATATTGTTGTCAATGGCAACCAAGTAATGACGGGGTCGCTGGGTGCACCAGACATTGTTGCTACACAGAGGTCAAATCAAGTGATGACTTCAGAATCTCAAGGTAATAATGCGAATAACAATGAAGATAAAAACTATGCATCTCTACCATTTATGGCTGAATTAAACCAGCATATGCATCCGTCTCACATTAATAGTCCCGAGACATTACCACAGCAGACGGAAAATAGAATTCCACCTCAAACATTGCCAAAACCAAGTGACCAAAGAGTGAACGGAAATATAAGTGCTTGCCAAATGGATTATAATAGTAGTTCATATCCGTATTGTTACGCTTCTCATCAAACTGATACTGCGAACAAATCTTCATCGTCATCACAACATGGTAAAAAAAATATGCCGCCACCACCACCAAAACGAAGTCAAAACACAAAGTTATCAACATCTATGAACTCACAAAATAATTCAGTAGACATTTCCAACGTGCCAAACGAAGAAGATCATATAGACCCTATTTATGATAATTGTGAAGGTATTTTAGATATTTCTGACCTTCCGCCTCCACCACCCGAACTTTTAGAGGACTTTGCTGGTGAAGGTCAGTGTCAAGAGGAGGGTCAAAGGTCAGGGAGGGTTAAAGCTCCGCCTCCACCCCCGCCCCCTAAAAGAAACAAAGAAACTCATCTAACTTCCTAGTCATGAGTGTTGTGATAGAGTTATAGCCCCTTTTTCTACAAATTTTTGAAATGTTTTTTTCTTTACATTATCTTTATTTTTATTTTGCTGATATTGTGTATAATTATTCACAAATTCTCATTGTCACAATGTATTTGAAGTTCTAGTTTTGTTGGCTAATTTTGTATTTGTGAGGATTACTGTTGGATTAATTTTTAGAAGATTTAAGATATAACTGTTATAAATTGCTGGTTAATTTGATCAAGTTAAAACAAAATGTTTAATTGATATTTTAATTTAGATTTTAAGTATATTCTTGTGAAACAAGAAAGACTGTTAGCTTGAAATAAAGCATGATTGTAGGTTTTTAAATACAAGCTGAACCTTGTTTTCGGGGATTTTTTCTTTTCATTTTCTAATAAATTTTAGGACTACGTTAGCTAAGGTACATGGGACAGGGATGTTAAAGTACTGTTATATCTGTAATTGCATTTATGTAGGATGATATATGTGGGCATTTGTTAGGGAAGTTAATTTGAATATTAATCTTTCCCTTGCTGAAACTGAAAGTAAATTGACATTACCATGGGTGTAGAACTGGCCCGTCATTATATTCATGTTGTATGGCCAGGAGATGTACTAATTGTAGCTTTTTATTATTGACTGTTACAAATTCAAATCAGGGCAAATTCTGTAAGTGAAGGATTAATATGGACTCCCTTAATAATTGCAGTGATTTCAGTATATTAATCATTCCTTGCTGAAATAAAGTAAATTGAAATTAACCATGGTTAGAACTGGGTTATTTCAGTACAGGAGTGTACTAATTTAGTTTTATTATTGACTGTTACAATTCAAATCAGGAATTCTTAAGGAGATTATATGGACTCCCTTAAAATCAGTGATTTTCAGTAGATAAATTAATATACATGTAATGTCCTTGAGCTATTTAGAAGAAAGGGTAAAAGTTTTGATTTTGCTAGAAACCAGTTTTTCCTTAACTTAATTTTATTTTATTATAGTACAAGTCATGCGCTTTTAATTTCCCTTTTATTTTATATTTGAATTAATTTGAAAATCAAAATATTTTTACAAGTTTTGTAAAATCGATATATCTTTTACATGATTTTAAGTGACGAAAACAAAATCATTCATCATTCAGTACATCACACACAAACGTTTACAAATATTTTAATTTCAAAACTTAGAGTGCCCACCTTTAAGGAGGATAATCAAAACATCATTTAATTTCATTGAAATATGTCACACTTATGTCCCAAAATTTGTATTTACATATTTTATAGATTGATAGAAAAATACTCAAGTAAATGATAAAATCAGCTGATCATCTTCCATGTTTTGGTTATTTTGTTCTTAAAAGTATATTTTCCCAACTTAATCATAATCAAGTCTACCCAGTCAATAAGAAACTTGACACATAATTTTTAACAAAGGGCCAATCTCTGAAATATTTCATTACTTTTCCATTTGTTAGTTATGAAAACATTGAAGGAATGTTTGTAATATATAACAGATTTTGACAACATTAAGTTCTGCTTGATCATATTTTAAACATTGTGCATTTGATTGGCTCATATCAAATTTAAATATTTGAAATTAACCAATGGTAGTTACTTTAGAAAATGGTACTCATTCTTTATTTTAATACATATATCAAACCAGGTTAAAAATTTACACACAGTCCAGTATTTTGTATTTGTGCCATAAGTTGATTTTAGCTTTGTATTCTTATGAGATCATAGCTCGAAAGTGCAATAACATCCTTTGTGTATATACATGTATAATCTCATATTTTACCCATATTTGTGAATAAATTGCTGAATTTTTATTCTATTTGGTTAGTGGTGTTTATAAGTATTAAGGTACAAGGAAATCTACAGTGGGTCCTTTGCAGAATGTCCTTTTGTAGAGCAAAAGTCTAAGAACTGTATTATTTCTTCCCAAGATTAAAGTTTACAATGAACTTAACCTGTCTAGAGCAATTCACTCCGTAAAAGTTTGGTCTCCCAGAGGGTGTTGCACTGCAGAGGTTGTAATCTGTTAAGTTTAAAGATAAATCTGAATGTTATACAGATAAACAGTTCCATTCTGACCAAACATTACACCTCATTGTGTTAATGAATGAAACATTCTGACCAAACATTACACCTCATTGTGTTAATGAATGAAACATTCTAACCAAACATTACACCTCATTGTGTTAATGAATGAAGCATTCTGACCAAACATTACACCACATTGTGTTAATGAATGAAACATTCAAATAGAATGACAATTCAGCAATTAGATTAACCCTAAATCTGCAGAATTTGTGTATTGAATAACCTACCATTGAATTAAGAACAGTCCATTCAAAGTTTAAGGGATTTAAATATCAAAACACAGTCATGAGTTACTTATAGTGTAGAGTATGGTCGGATTCCATAAACATGCCAGCTGACCTAACTATACTGGTTCTAGCTGGTTAATCACTACCGGTTCTAGCTGGTTAATCACTACCGGTTCTAGTAGGGTTATCACTTCTGTTTCTAGTAGGTTAATCACTTCCAGATCTAGTAGGTTTATCACTTCCAGATCTAGTAGGTTTATCCCTTCCAGATCTAGTAGGTTAATCACTTCCAGATCTAGTAGGTTTATCACTTCTGTTTCTAGTAGGTTTATCACTTCCAGATCTAGTAGGTTTATCACTTCCAGATCTAGTAGGTTTATCACTTCCAGATCTAGTAGGTTTATCACTTCCAGATCTAGTAGGTTTATCACTTCCAGATCTAGTATGTTTATCACTTCCGGTTCTAGTAGGTTAATCACTTCCAGATCTAGTAGGTTTATCACTTCTGTTTCTAGTAGGTTTATCACTTCCAGATCTAGTAGGTTTATCACTTCTGTTTCTAGTAGGTTTATCACTTCCAGATCTAGTAGGTTTATCACTTCCAGATCTAGTAGGTTAATCACTTCCAGATCTAGTAGGTTTATCACTTCCAGATCTAGTAGGTTTATCACTTCCAGATCTAGTAGGTTTATCACTTCCGGTTCTAGTAGGTTTATCACTTCCAGTTCTAGTAGGTTTATCACTTCCAGATCTAGTAGGTTTATCACTTCCAGATCTTGTAGGTTTATCACTTCCAGATCTAGTAGGTTTATCACTTTCAGATCTAGTAGGTTTATCACTTCCAGATCTAGTAGGTTTATCACTTCCAGATCTAGTAGGTTTATCACTTCCGGTTCTTGTAGGTTTATCACTTCCAGATCTAGTAGGTTTATCACTTCCAGATCTAGTAGGTTTATCACTTCCAGATCTAGTAGGTTTATCACCTCCAGATCTAGTAGGTATATCACTTCCAGATCTAGTAGGTACATCACTTCCAGATCTAGTAGGTTTATCACCTCCAGATCTAGTAGGTTTATCACTTCCAGATCTAGTAGGTATATCACTTCCAGATCTAGTAGGTTTATCACCTCCAGATCTAGTATTTTTATCACTTCCAGATCTAACTGGTTAATCTGCCAGTTAATCACTTACAGTTCTAGGAGGTTAATCACACACGGTTCTGGCAGGTTTATTACTTCTGGTTGTAGGAGGTTTATCATTTCCGGTTCAGGTAGGTTAATCATTTCCGGTTCTGGCAGGTTTAGGGGTGAGATTTATCCATTTTTATCACCATCATTCACATAGATCAGTATTTACAACATTTTTTTAAAATCATAGTTTGGAAAAACGATATATGTACAGTGTATAAAAAATCTTTGATGAAGATCTAGTCAGGTGTGAGTGTCAATTTTTAACGAATATATGTTGATATTTTATAAATTAAATAAAAATGTAAAGTATGATTTCTGTAGAATTTATACTAGAATGCTTCTACATTTTATTTTGGTGAAAAGAAAAGCTATTGTATAATAAAGTTTGTTGGACAGTTTGTTGATTTTGTAATTTCAAATCTCTGAAAAAACTTAACTGGTAAACTGTCATTTTGAATTTTATAGCAGGTCTGTTTTATTTTGTGATAAATGCAGAAACAAAATTTTAAATGTTAAAATGTTCAAAATATTATATGAAGGATGATGTTTTATTAAGAAGGAAGCTCACTGTTCATGATTGAGTTACTTAGTTGCTAGTTGTTTATTGCTGAACTTTACAACAATAATTTGAGATAAAAGATTGGTTTTTAACATTTTTTTTCCTTTTAAATTAATGTTTTGCTTACTTGATGTACTTTACTTTTGATTTTAGGGAAATTAGGTAAATTTTATTATTATAATGCTTATACCCCCATCACATAAATATGGAGGGGGTTTACTGGAATCACTTTGTCATGTATGTTAGTCCGTCCATCCGTCTTAGTGTGTCCACTCTGTAAATCCTATATCCTTTGAAAGACTCTTTTCAAATTGGGGCTGAAATGTTCACCTCATCAAGGGGAGGTCCAAGGTAAGGTCACCCTTGAAGGTCAAATGTCAGACAGTTTATGTTATAAAATTCCATAACCTTTGAAGGTCTTTCTTCAAACAAGGCTCAGACATTCACCTTAAGAAGGAGATGTGCTTAAAGAATGACACCCTTGTGCACTCATTTTAGGTCAAAGACACATACGAGTATGAAGGTCAAATATTAGGAAATTTTGTGTCCTTGCTATCAATTCTTTACTTCTTGGACTTTTCTTTAAACTAAGTTTAAATGGTCACATTCAATACAAAATGATATTGGACTATATAAAATCAGACATCATAGAGATTGTGGGGGTATCGGTCATTCCTGTGACAGCTCTTGTTTATTTAGTGCTTACTAAAAACAGTTTAAAGATACTTTTTAATGATTTGTTTGAACAACTTCATTCAAAAAATTTGTTTCAGTTGTTTTAAAAATTTATCTGTAATAGCTTAATTACATAATGCATTATTTTTAATTCTTTTATATTTGAAAAAAAGTTCAAAATTTTGAAAGTTATAGATTTTTTATGATTTCTTTTATCTCAAAAGCTGGGGGCTTGCACTGTTAATGATATATGTTAAAGTATACAATGTATAAGATTTTGCTATATAAAGTTTGGTTTTATTTTGTAATTTTGGATGAAGACTTGTAAATTAATGATGTACTGATCAGTTTTGTTGTTTTGTTTAAACTAGCTATAAAATAGCATAGACTTAAGTTAACATTGTTTATACGAGCAGAATTAATTTTCAAATGTTTTATGTATGAGTTATATTTGCAACTTTACTTAATAGCTAAATATATCAATGTCAATAAGAGATCAAAATATGTTCATTTGAAATATTTAAATAGTGAAAAACCCAACGAATAGATCAAAATAAAAACCTAACAAAATGTTAGGTATAAAAAGATTTGATAGATATAATTATATTTCAATGATAATTTTTCACTGTACATTGTTTATAAAATATTTATAAGGAGATATTATCTGTCATACTGTAAATTTCAATCAAGCTGTTAAATTGCTGTAAGCACATCAGCATGTACATTGTAACAAACATATGTTATATAAATCAGTTTCTGACTAGAATATACCATATGTTACCATAGTAATACTTTGCATCTCTAAGTCTTGCAACTTAACATCTAATCAAGTATACAAATATCAAGGTTTAATCATGTAATAGAAGAAAGCTCTATATTTAAAAGATATTTCAAATAAGTAATAATAAACATAATAATTAAACCTGTTCGCTTTTTGTTATAGTAAGTAAAATTCTTTAAATTGGAGTGTACATTTGTTAATACAACAAACAGGTGACTTCTAATGAATGTTAAACAAGTATTATGTTAAGTTAAAGATCTGGGAAAACTTATTGACTTCCCAGGAGGGATTCAGACTGTTTCTATATATTGATGTTTGACTTTGTATAGAATATACATTATCAACAAAAATAATGATAAGTTGCTAGACATTAAACATAATAGTATAATATTCATTACAGAAAGTATATGTTGACATGATGACTGTATAGTTATATAGAAGCCTTTTTGATATTTATTTTGCATAGATGAATTCCAATACAATGGTTTGTTGGTAATAAGGTATTTGAAATTTGTATAAATGTTGTTTAAAGAAGATACTTTACGATTGATAAATGAAAAATAAAGTGAAATAATTTCATGAAATATGGGTTTGTTATTGATTTTAGCTGAATTATACACAAGGTTAGCTTTTAAAAAAGCTAGTAGCGACTCGCTTCGTAATTTTTTTTCCAGGGGGTGTGTTTAAATGTAAAAATGACAGTTCTGTTAGCTGAAGAGACTTGAGCAAACATCAAAATAAAAGTGACATAAAGTTATGGAAGCCAGTTCTCTCAGTTTAACAAAGAGGAATATGAGTATATATGAAGATGCATGTAAACAGATAGAATGAAGCCCCTATGTCTATGCACATTTACTATATGGCCTGTTGACCTTGCTTCCGAGGGATCACTTTGCTTCCAGATTTTTGACCAAATAAATGTTAGATAGGTAGAATTCATAAATATGTATCTTTATACGAAGTTAAGTTGTAATATGATATTTAGTATTGGAATGAGTGACAGACATAAGTCCTAAAGTATACACAAGTTGTCAATCAATTCAGCCAGAAAAGCCGGGATCCTATTAAAGATATAGGGATCCCGGAAATTGACTAGTCTAAGATGTTTTTCAGATAAGCCGGGATCCTATTAAAACATATAGGGATCCCGGGAATTGAGCAGTTCAAGAATATAGTTTTCAGAAAAGCCGGGATCGTATTAAAATATAAAGAGATCCCAGGAATTGGCCAGTTCAAGAATATAGTTTTCAGAAAAGCTGGGATCGCATTAAAACATAAAGGGATCCCGGGATTTGACCAATTCAAGTATGTAGTCATTGATTTTTCCAATTAATTAGGCATATAATTATAAGTATTGTGATTTCCGCATTTTAAGTGTCTTAATAAATAGCCGTATATATATTTATATCCTAAGTTAAATTAATTTAACGTTCATTACATACAATAAAAAAACTTTACGTTTAATGACCTTTCATTGCGACAATTATCAACACAAATATAGTTTATTAGTTTTTCCTCTATATCTTATACGATCCCGGATCCCGGCCAGTCCGGGCATCCCGGATCCCGGCCAGTAAAAACATACACTAAATACCGGAAAGGATACAATGACCGGAAAAAAAGGAAAAAGAAAAAAATGCACATAACCAGATGTTCACTTATGTTTATTAATTAACCAAACGAATACATACTACAGAGAAAACAGGTGAAATCGCTAAACAAAGTCAGTGTAAATATGATTTATTGAAAAGAATTCATGAAAACAAACATTTTAATCATCCTTATATCTTTGCGCTCAAAATATTTCTTGCTGCTTTTTAAAAATGGCGTGAAAATTGAAGGTTTTTTGACGCTATGTAAGATTAAATTTGATTGGCTAAATAATTTTGGATCCTAGCCCTGATAGATAAATTTTGAAGAAAGCTGGAAGCCAAGCTTCGATTAAATTTTTGGATGGATTCGGAGTTTTAGGTTGTTTCTCAGTAAAATCCTAACGTAATACCGGCTCGCCGTGGCGAGCCGGCATAAAATGGCTGCATGCAGAGCTACCGTACTGACATGAATGCCTCAGTGTCCAAGCTGGGACTTAAAATTTTTAAATCCCAGGTCTAGGTCTAGATTCCTGATATAACTAAGTTTTTGAACATTAAAATATGTTTGACTGTATCAACGTTATAATTTAATAGTTTATAACTTTAGTTCAAGCACGGATTTAAATTACAGTCAATTAAAGTCCGTGGTTCAAGTCCCAGGTCCAAGTCTATAATTCTGATATAACTCATTTTTGAGCATTAAAATATATTTTACTACATCATAGTTATAATTTATGGGGTTTACTTTAAACTTCAAATATTTGTTCTTTATTATCACTCAAAGTTTATAACTATGTAATGTATTTGTTCTTTATTATCATTCAAAGTTTATAACTATGTAATCTTTATTTCATGTATTATCTCCCTTTTAAAAGTTAGAATAATTCAATACATACATATATACCAAGAAGATATATCATTTTCCAGGCAGCTAAAAACTGTATTAATAAACTCCATAAATGAATATCTTTTAATGGAAAGTGATTACTAAGTTAACATGGAGATTTAAGCGGTAACGTCCACCCACGGGGAGGTCAGATTAGTAATCCATGGGTGGCTGTATATTTACTGTCATAAAAAAAATCATGTCAAATTGTTAAAGTTGCTCAGATTGAGCGAGCTATCCGGCTAGTTTATGTAATGTCGTATGTCCCGCACTGGTCTTAAATAATAACCAAATTGAAACCTTTGGTATCCACCATCAGTGATGACGAATTTCAGCAACAACAAAAAAATACACTGGTATTAAAAGGAGTACGATGCGGTATATGTACAAAACAATATTCAGAAGGGAGTAATAAATATATAATTAATATCTATCACAACAAATGAACAATTCGAATACACTGTCAGTCACATTGAAGAGACTTGTAGTTCTGACACGCTAGACAAGTCTAAGTCTAGTTATTCGAAGTTTTAAACACGTGGGAAAAGTCCGTGAGAACAGGCCGACTCATATATTGTATCTCAGACACTTAAACAAGCACACATTTTCTCAAAAGTATGTTGATACATACTATAACAAGTCTTACTGCTAAAGTCCTTTAAAGTAATGTATATTTTGAAAGTCACGGATTTAAAGCCGTGTTAAGAATAAATCGGAAAATTAAGACTTAAATGTAAATTGCTTATATTGCTTTTTAGAACTCTTTTGATGGAGTTTTTAAATCGCCTAGCTCCAGTGACCAAACATTAATATTTTCATGTAATAGTTTTAATAGATATGCACATTCGCTATAGCGCGATTCATCAACTTCCCGAACGCTTTCAAGTTCATCCAGTGCCTCGTCATAGAAACGCTTGGCATGGTCACGTGCCTCCTTGGTGATTCCAAGCATTTCCTTCATAAACACGGAGTAATTCATAGCGAGTCCAATACGAAGCGGATGGGTAGCGGCCAAACCATTCTGTGAAACCTCTGTCGCACCTGAAATTTAAGTTATATCTCTTATTCCCTGTAAGTATCAAATCGCATGAACTTAATTTTAATATACATGTACAATACCATTTTAGAACGATATTCAAATATGTATTAAAAAGGATCTAGAATCAGGGTCAATGACTCTGCTAGAATGTATAACTGACCTATCTTAATATTGATACAATGCCTTCATTTTTCTTCATTGATAAATTCGAAAAATAAAACCTCGCTTTTCAATTACCTGCGTAATTTTCTTTCGCTTTTTCAATGTAATCAGCCGACTTCTGCTCATCTTCCTCCACTTCCGCTAAATACCGGAAGTAGTCAGCCTTCATTTTATGATAGAAAATATCATCAATCGGTTCCTTTACGGCAGGCAATAGTTTTGAATCTAACATCCAAATAAGGTCATTGCACAAAAACTCCAATTCGCTTAAAATATTTGCTTTGTAATCATGAAATTCTTTTGTTCTAGAGGGATTCACTATTTTTGTTGAAGAAAAAATCTTTTGAAGTGATTTTAAAGCCCTGCGACGAACGCCAACCTCATTTTTGAAGGCTACAGCCAGTAGATTTCTTTCATCTTCAGTGAGACAATTGTTTTTAGGTAAAGCTGTCACCATATCTCGGACGTCTTCAACCATTTCGTCATATCGTCCCGCCGCTTCACTCAGCTGTGCTTTGACCACATAAGAATCTCTCCCTTTAGCAGGCATGGTTTTACATACACAGCAAAGTATATACAGTATAACAGTCAAAACGATATTATAAAACAAACCCGTTTAAAAAGTAAATAACTGATTAATGCACACTTATTTTTCAAGATTTAAATAATTGAATCCTTATATCCATGAATACAAATTAAAACATCAGATATCACTTATTACGTATTTCACACAGCTTGTCCTATATGCATATTATCTTGATGTTCAGTAGTAGGTACAGAAATACGTTTCCAATTTGGATGAAATTTGTTTACTTTCCATTCAATATTCAATTTGAATGGGAAATACGTATTGGGTATAGACGGGTGTATATTGATTTTTAAGAATATTTCTATCGTATTGAAAAGCAAAAATTTGAAACGTATTAATAGAAAAGAATGACTTTTATAAATTAATCTATTCATAGCTTTCATCTCATTCACTGAAATATTGAAAACGTAAAATGACATCGGACATGAAATATCATTGTTAGTTTCGCAGACGACATGTTATCAGAGCAATCGGAATATCTTGGCTATTATCAATAAGTCTTTATCCGAAGTCTGACGGAAAGGGCCGAAAAGTTGTGATTGGTTATCAGAGGACATTAAGAGCACGTGACTCCATGATAATGTCGACGTCTGTGATTCTAGCATTCTATGTTGTATTTGTAAGGCTATACGCACAGCGCACTAAGATAATGACGTCAATTGTTACGTCAAATTACCAGACCTCAAGTCAATTAACGCTGAGTGCTGTGCGCTTTCTACCAATAAGTAAGCTAATGTTCCATTTACATTAAAAATCTCCATCAGTTTTTAATTTTAATAATTCAGACGCCCTCCTGTACCCGTGGGCTCACCCGAATACCCCATTACATGCATGATTTATAATGCACTCCTGGTTGGTTAAAAAAAAAAACACGTTATTGGTTTTGTGTTTTATACATTAAAAGGTACTGTCTCACAGTTTCATACTTTATATGTCATTTGAATATGTTGCTACATTACATGCATAACAGATATATTAAATCCTGACAGTCTTTGTGTTTGTAAAGGATTTATACTCTTTGTTTCTGCAATTAGTTTACCTGTTATAGGTCACCCTTTCCTTCGATAACAGAACGGTAGAATAGCGTTCAACCTCACGCGCGAAAACCACCGACGTCAATTTGTGCATTCTAGTTTAAAGACTATGGGAAAATGCGCCATCATAAATTTTTGAAACGTTATAGCCGGAAAAAAGTTGAACATGGCGAATTTAATGTTTCGTCTGTCATACGTCAGTCAGTTTCAATTCGTTTACCAATCACAAAACATTCGTATGTTAGTATAAGAGATTACAAGCTGCCGTCTTATGATTAGCGGATATCCAACAAATGAATTACATGACGGTTGAAAATGGTTTACGTGCATACGATTGTACACGAATCATTACGAAAGGTAACTTTAAGATTTTCGTCCTTTTCAGAAATGAACAGATTTGGACTTATCAGTATAATATTAACGAATTCTCTCAAGCGTCTTCACCAATAACTCTTTTTGACGAGGATACGTTGAAGGTCTCTTTCAGATTTTTTGATACTGACGATACTATCCGCTTGGAAGCTTTCGTCCATCTACGGTAAATACAAGGCCAGGGTCATTGATCATTTGGAAAAATGAATATAGGGTCGGTGAAGACGGAGCTTCCTGCTTCAGTAGTACCCGTGAATCATTTTGTCAGCTTATTGTTTAGACACACACTAGCAACAGATCTCGGATAAATGCTCTTAATGGTTGTGATCATTTTCCCGTCATTTTACAATGTACATGTAGTATCAATTTGTATAACAGCATATCAATGCCGATAAAATCAAAACAATTGCGAAAGGCAATAAAGGATGCAAATACTGTATTACTGGTGAGAATTACGTAATATACTATTTAACGAAAAGCCGCGTTATGTTGGATATGTATAAGGAATGAGCTAACATAATAAATAAGCTTTTAAATATTCGAACCGCGGAACGGTATTCCAAGGTCCTGGGTTCTAGTCCAGGTCCAATCAGACGGCAGTTACCTCTGGTTTCTGTACCATTAAAATAAAGACGCATACAAGTTTGTGAGGTATGACCTTTTAATTATATCGGTTCATCAAACTTTGGAAAGCAATTACAACAAATAATTCCCCTGCGTTAAATTTCAACTAAATTTCATTAACCACTTTATCCAATTTTCAGACTGCGTTTAACTAATTCGCTTAAGTGTGAGGACCTTTTGTTTACTGTCACAGTTCGCCAAAATAAATAAATTTACAATCAAATACATGACATGTGCCGGTTAATTGATAAATTAATTGAAAAATAAAATTAATTAAACCTTGTGCACATAAAAAAACGCATATATGTTACTATTTCTGATTTATCATGCATTAATTATGTGTAATATTGGATTAATTGAAGTCGAAAGTACGAGGCGTTCAAACAAATATATAAGTATGTAATGTGTCGGGGGAGATAAATCCTGTGAATTGTATTTCTGTTCAGTTTGTCACCATATTGTTTTACATGTAAGATATACGGTTTAAAGCATGGTGACAAAATTAACATCTTTCATTACACATTTATCCTGTTTGTTAATGAATAATTAATTGTTTATCTGTAAATATAAACACTTGTGACCAACTATAGAGATGTGAACCAAACTGCATAACACAGCATCATGCACGGCCTTTATATGAACAATGTTAACTAGAGATTGGACAAGTTAATTCATGTAACCAGACATAGAGAGAATGTTTTTGCGTGACAAATTGTTGATATGTGTTCACTTATTTTAAAATTTCGAAAAAAGGACTGGCCGAATTATTTTAACGGTTCAACGTAACGTGTACAATATGTGAACGAATTAGCCTCTGGCAACTAAGCGTTAATCTCAACAGTCAAAAGGTCATTGACCTGTTAAAAATAACAAAATGGATTTATTTGACTCTTCAGTGACTACACAAGACGTTAGTATTACTACAGTTATTGACACGTCAAACGTCACGCACGATTTTCACGTGCCTAAGATTTGGAATATGAAGCATCTTATAATGACGTCAGTTATTTTAGGAATTCTGATTCTGTGCACAATTATCGGCAATGTGTTTGTTATTGCAGCTATTATTGTAGAAAAGAATCTTCATAATGTAGCTAACTATCTCATCATGTCACTGGCTGTCTCAGACTGTATGGTCGCCATTATAGTGATGCCTATCAGTGCTGTAAATGAGGTTTGTTATATTTTAAACAATTAAATTTCTTTATTTGTGTACAGTAAAACCTGTCAATATATACCGGTTTCGAGGAACATGGTAAAATAAATTACTCAAATTTTGAACATTATTGTCATTGCAACTTTAGTAATAACAGTTAGTTTTGAAGTTATATCAGTTATCTTAAAGGCACGCTATCTATCAGAAACGAATACAGTGTACATGTACTTATTGCCATTCTTTACAAAGAGCAAGCATAAGTTTTTATATCGTTTAAATAATGGTGTTACAATATATTTTAATTAGAAGCTAATTACCTGGAAAAAATATTGAATATGAAGTAATTTGTAACAAAGACATATTTTGACTTCCATAGAAATACGGAATAACTATATCTTTATTAAGAGTTATTGATTCTTACAAACAGAATTGGTACTGTGAAATAAATAATTCTAGTCGCTTACATTTTTATTCAATATACAAACACGATTTTATGTTGGAGAAATATTTTTCAGATGTTTGTGAACAAAAATTTAGAATAGCTTTAACTTAATACAGAATATCAGCACATAATTTACGTATTGAAACTGGAAGATATGACGACACACCCCGGCAAAGTCGACTATGTACCTTTTGCAATTCTAATCCAATATCATTTCTTGTTGGTCTGCCCTTACTATAGAGATATAAGAATAAAATATTTGCCAAGTTATTATTGCCATTGGCCAACAAACACAAAGTTTGAAAGTATCTTATCATCTAATTCTAGAAAAATGACTCAAAATTTATCAAGATATTTATACTTTGCCTTTAAAAGAAGAGGTAATTAACATTTTTCTCTTAATTTATGTAGTAATCTTTATGTTTTTCATCACAAAAAAAAATCAAATCAAGATTTATATTTTTTGTCTTATAACAAATATCCCTCCGCTAACACAGATTTCATAACATTTTGTTTTACATATTGTTGCTAATAACTATGCTACCTGTCTATTATAATGCTAGAAACGTTGTTATAATGTTTAAAGCAAATAAACTGTATTGTATTGTATGTTTTGCTTAAAACACCGGAAGCAAAACTGGTTCAGGTAATTTGCCATTTAGAAACTATAACAAGACACCGAAAATGACAAGCTTTTGAGAAATAAGAAATAAAGCATTTCTGGGGCATGATAGGTCTTTGTTATTATAATAATATGAAAAATATATATTTACATACATGTAAAACATGTGTGGAATTTATTCAATATAACAATCATAAAAGTATGTTAATTGTTAGTATACGTTCAATCGGAATCAATTCCTGTCATTTCCGTTATATTTCGGATTTTTTTTTATTAAATAAACGTTCTTGATCAAATGGCAAATGCTAGTAGAAGATGACGTAAATTTGTTTATGAATATGAAAATATTCTTCTATTTTGTGTCATATAAAATAAACAAAACCAAATAACACCTATATTAAAGATCTACAGGAACTTATTCTTATTAAGTAGACGCTTTTAAAAAAAAATAAATGTTAAAACCGGAAAGTGACGGAAGTTGCCGAACATTTTACGAGTCTATGATTGATGGATCATGTAATATTGATCGGATAGTGTCTCCCATTTATATAACCAAATTGTTCACCGATCAATGCTTTTAATATCCATTAGAAAACATTGAGTACTGTATGAAATGGTTTATCTCTATAACTTGTATTATTAATTAACGTTTATAACTGTGTGAGCATCACAATAATATGTGTAAACAAACTCGCCTGTGATTGTCACAAACCACATGTTTGTTTATTGTAGTCGACATTTGCATTCTTGCTCTGCTGAATTAATTAAGGTATTGTGAAAACTTAACAGGTACCGACTATGTTTTGAACCCAAGATCTCTGATTACTATGCGGTCACCGAACCCCATCACTAAATGTAATCCCAACAGCAGGGTTGTTAGAACTAGAAAATTCCTATAACCGCTACAAAGTATTTTATTCAATAATGGCATATTTGTCTTTTATAGCAAAATATGATTATTGCTTCATAGTGCAAAATAATCATTTCGTTTGATTTCAATTTTGATATGTCAAACTTAATGCATTTCATAATTTTTTCATTAATGATTAATCCCTCGATACCCATATAACAATAAAAGCACTCGAGTTTCCTCTTTTTATAGATTTCTTCGATCAATGTCATTGCACGGGTTTACATTTTACAATACAAGATTTACGTGTCTCACACGGGTTTGCTGTAAAGATTAACACGTCTCACACGGGTTTAATGTACAAGATAAACACGTCTTACACGGGTTTAATGTACAAGATTAACACGTTTTACACGGGTTTAATGTACAAGATTAACACGTCTTACACGGGTTTAATGTACAAGATTAACACGTCTCACACGGGTTTAATGTACAAGATTAACACGTCTTACACGGGTTTATTGTACAAGATTAACGCGTCCCACACGGGTTTACTGTACAAGATTAACGTGTTTCACACGGGTTTACTGTACAAGATTAACGTGTTTCACACGGGTTTACTGTACAAGATTAACGCGTCTCACACGGGTTAACTGTACAAGATTAACTCGTCTCACGCGGGTTTACTGTACAAGATTAACGCGTCTCACACGGATTTACTGTACAAGATAAACGCGTCTCACAAGTGTTCACTGTATAAGATTATTGTGTCTCATGCGGGTTTACTGTACAAGATTAACGCGTCTCACACGGGTTTACTGTCCAAGATTAACGTGTTTCACACGGGTTTACTGTACAAGATTAACACGTCTCACAAGGGTTTACAGTACAAGATTAACGCGTCTCACAAGGGTTTACTGTACAAGATTAACGTGTTTCACACGGGTTTACTGTACAAGATAAACGTGTCTCACGCGGGTTAACTGTACACAAATTAACGCGTCTCACACAGGTTTACTGTACAAGATTAACGCGTCTCACACGGGTTTACTGTACAAGATTAACGTGTCTCACACGGGTTTATTGTACAAGATAAACGCGTCTCACGCGGGTTTACTGTATAAGATTAACGTGTCTCACTTGGGTTTACTGTACAAGATTAACGTCTCTCACACGGGTTTACTGTTCAAGATTAACATGTTTCACATGGATTTACTGTACAAGATTAACGCGTCTCACACGGGTTTGCTGTTCAAGATTAACGCGTCTCACACGGGTTTACTGTGCAAGATTAACACGTCTCACACGGGTTTACTGTACAAGATTTACTCGTCTCACACGGGTTTACAGTACAAAGATTAACGTTTTTAAGATTAATGTGTCTCGCACGAGTTTAATTTACTGTACAACATTAACGTCCCAGTTTCTATACACGGTAATAAACGTTTTCCCATGACAATTCTTCCTTTTTATAATCTTCATTAAGTTTCGTAATAATCACTGACAACAATCGTTATTTAGACCTTGAGAATTTCGAAATTACACCCTTTAAGGTATAAGTTAACGAAACTAACTTGATAATTAGTAACTGTGCTGAAATAATTTTATTTTTTATGTTTAAAGCCAAAACTTGTTTTTTGTTTAATCAGGTACATGTATTTCAAACACATTTGCTATAATTACATTTTCAAGTGTTTACATATATTTATCAGTATAAATTACAGTATTGCCCTTATATTTTATATAACGGTTGAAACTCATTGAACATTACGACCATATGTCCTTACATGGCACCAGTACTTATGTATTCTATGAATCAGGATCGAAAGTGATTAAAGGCCCATAATGCCTCAGAAATGCTTTGTTTTCTATTACTCCAAAATCTTTTATTATCGCTGTCCTGTTATAGTTTCCAACAAGTTACAAATTGGCAAATTACCCGAATAATATTTTGCTTCTGTTGCTTTTAGAAAGAAAATGAAAGGTATTTTGTATGGAAGTCAAATAACTATTTTGTTTACATTTTGATACTTTTAACACCAAATATTTTATATTTAGCACTTCTTATTTCCTGTTATGTTCTAAAACCATTATTTAAACGTAACAAAGCCAATGTTTGCCCTTTCTAAGAAAGAAAAATAATGTTACTGAGGCATAATGTGCCTTTAATATAAGTTTACAGAACTTGTTTCACAAATGTATATAGTTAAGATAAAAATGTTTAAACTAAACCCTTTCTATATGGTATATGAATACAAACGAATGTTATCTTTATTGCAGGTGACACAGCACTGGTTTATGGGTGCGGAGGTTTGTGATATGTGGATAGCCATGGACGTCTTGTGTTGTACAGCCTCTATTTATGGTCTTGTGGCCATTTCTATCGATAGATACTGGGCTGTGACTAATATAGATTACATGAGAAAACGAACAACTAGACGAATGTGCGTCATGATAATCATTGTATGGATGGCAGCCTTATCTATATCAATACCATCCATTTTGTTGTTTAAAGACGACAACGATCCTGATCATACTGGTATTTGCATGATTAGCCAAGACCTTTTCTACACCATCTTCTCGACTGTTGGCGCCTTTTATTTACCAACGGTTATTTTACTTATAATTTACGCGAAAATATTTACTGTTGCCAGGCAAAGAATTTTAAGGAAAAAGTTTTCAGAGAAACGTAAAAACTTGGAGGTGCAACTAAACAGAAGACTTTCTCCACAATTTAACAATGCACCGGAAATGACGTTGTTGACAGTACCGCATCATGGGTACACGTCTGCCTCAAGATCGGATATTTCTGAAACTCCATTTGATGACAGTGCTAGTAATTGTGATAAAAATTATCCAACAATTGAACAGATTTATTTTACCTCTGTTGCAGGTGTAAATAACACCCGTGATGAAATAATGAAAGCTAAAAAGGAAAAAGAAAAACTAAAAAGGAAAAGAGAACGAAAAGTGGCCCGTACACTGACTATTATTACTGGTTCATTTATAATCTGCTGGTTGCCTTTTTTCATCATAGCAATTTCGGCACCATTTATAAGGTCAAAGGTAAACATACCCCGACTTGTTGAGAGCATTACGTTATGGCTGGGATACTTTAACAGTTTACTTAATCCTATAATATATACTATGTTTAATGTAGAATTTCGAAAGGCTTTCAAAGATCTTCTATGTAGAAAATGTTTAAGGAAGGACATGAAAAGAACATTAGATTTGTGGATTTGATCAAACTTAAACATAAATATCTATTTCCGGATCTACTTATATGTGTGCTTTGTTTATTAAGTAAATTTGATACATAAAATCTTTGTTTACAAAAGTGGTTTTTATTATCTATGAGCAATTTCTCAACGCTTCCCGCTGTCTATATCATATTTCTTGATGAATACAATTTGATAGAAATGCAGATCTGTTTTATATAGTATTTATAACAAGCTAACAGAATTACAAAGCCTGATACTGCCAGTATTGATAGTGAAAAAGGACTCCATACTTCAGCTTTTATTTATTTCCCAACTTCGCATTAGAAAGTCCATTTTTTACCCCATATGGTGTTTTGGTTGTATGTAGTTTTACCACATCTTCGATACTGCGACGATGGTAATTCTTAAACAAATAGTGAAGCTGAAAAAAATGCCAATAATGTTTGAAAAAAGAAGATAAATTCATTTTAGAAGTATTTTATATACATTCATGTTTAAAGATATCGTAGTGCTACTGTTATAGACATGTTAAATGTATAAAGAATAACGTTACCCTCTAGGAAACTATTTACTTCTTATTTAATATACACGACCGATTTAGTTTCAAGTTAAATTGAGAACAAACTGAACTCACCCAGACATCTAATGTCATTGTACCATCTTGGTTTAGTTATATGTACCATCTTGTGAGTTTACAGAATTCGTTTTAGAATTTGGAATACTTGATCATGATTAACTTTTTGTACACTAAACGATTTGAGACATTGATTTTATATCCATTTCTTGGCAAGTGTAAAGTAAGTCTATCATCGATTTAGACATAGCCTGATTCTATCAAAAATTTTCAAAAATGTTGTTATTCTTCCATGAAATACTGAGAAATATGGTGGCTGATTTCTGCCATTTCGTGTCTTTGCCCCTCTAAAACTATGATATGCTCATTTGTCAACGACATGTGAGGAATACGATATATCTAAGGCGAAATAACGATATTTTCACAGGCGAAGACACGATATATCTTTCTGTAAAGTTATGATGTCGACGGGTAAAAATATTCGTATTGGCATACGCATTGCAAATTTTGGCATACCAGAACCCACGACGGAAAGAAAAATATTTCGATAAAGACTGCATAAAAATCCGAACAAAGTGGGTAAATATAGAGGAAAGCCAGGAGGGTAGAATCACATTTAGATTTTCTTAATAAAAAGCTTTAGATTTTATATAAATGTTTAAAAAGTTGAAAACTTACCCTGTGACTGACCGATTTTCTCCTTTGCATATCGAGTTAAAGTGCACATCTGGATCAGCGGAAATTCACATACATTTTTTACCGGTGCTTAATTTTGAGATCAATATGGGGTTCCAACCCCGTGGTTTCCTTCTTCTCGTAAATTACTATAAATGAGTGTCAAAATTTCCTTATTCTAATGCGAAATACACCATGATTTTTTTCTATCAGGTGGAGATATCACTGATAATAAAACTAAAAGCTATTGTTGATATCATTGCTTTGATTAACACAACTGATAACATTATAAAATGAGTAAACCAATATATTTCCCTAAATGATTTTGATTTTCTGATTATTACATAATATGATTTAGAGTGGATTCCTGTTTCGAGGATTAATAATTTTACTTCAATGGACGTTATTGAATATTGGTATTATCTATCATTTTCTTTCATAAGAAAAAGGAAATTTAACTTGAAACAACAATATTACTAATCATTTGAGAATTAAAGCAGACACTGTAATGGAGACAAAAAAGCTAAACGAGCAAGTCATGATGAAACGTGTTCACGATCATGAGGTCTCTAACGAATATTCAAATTTAACGATAACATCAAATGTTACTGGAGATATTCATAAAGACAATGAACTAGACGAATCTGGTCTACAAACTTATGCTAATTTAGAGGAGAAGAGAAATACTACACAGTATAGTAAATTATCCAGCAATAGTAAACGAGATACAAAAGTTCATGAACATTATGAGGAAATAGAAATTCCAACTGCCGGAACACCCAAACTTAACTGTGACATTAAGGAATCTAAAGAAGTCATTAAAGAAGAGAAAGTGGCCGAACCGACACAGATACAGAATGCACTTCTAAATATCAACTTCGTAAAGATCTGTGTGTTGGTTCAAGTGGCCTTGACTCTGTGTTGTTGTGGCATTGGTGTTTATGTTCTAACAGTCATAAATAAAGACGAAAATGATGGTATTTATTCTTTATTGAACATTATAATAATAATCATGGTCACAAGATTATTTTACCCGGCTATCTGTCTTCTGTCATTCCTCTTCTCCATCTGTCATAATAATATGGCATTTCGTGGTTGTTAAATATCATTCTAAGATATTTAGCCGTGTGAGCACATTCATTTTTTATTTGTTTTGTCTGTCAGTCTTTTGTCAGTCCTTACTTTAATCCGTAAAGATCGCACAAAACGACAAATTGAAAATGCTGCATGCTCGGTTTGATGGAAGCAAGCCTATAGTTATAGTAGGGATTCGAAACAACCTGTTTATATGGCTTTTACATAAACCATTTTTAAGTTTATAAGTAAGAGAATGACAATACATGCTGATCAAATAGTTCGGATTCGAAACCGTCTGTTTATATAAAAGTATTTCTAACCTTTTTCCACAACAATTTTTTAATTTATGTATAATTATGAAGAGAACGACAATACATGCTGATTTAGTGTACGTAAATATTTGATTAAAGCTAATAGGTGGCATTATTATTTGGTATGATTGGAAACATATTTACGTCCTCCTTTTTAAACAAACATTGATATCAAAATTTATCACTTGCTGAAATATAGTAAATACAATTATACTTGAAAATAATTTCCTGTATTTATTTATACAAGAAAACAATTTAGTGATTGGTTGAAATAATATTAATAGAAACTTAATGAGTTGTCTTTGTGTGTAAATTAATTCCGGTACAACTGACAGATTATAACAATGATTCATGTCCATGTCTTGCTGTTCATAAAAAAATGATGTCCAATTATGTGCCCATCCACGTTTTCCAAGTCAATGTTTAAATAATAAATATACACGAAAATTGAATGCTGTTCTATTGTCCAATCACTAAGTAAAGACATATTGAACAATTAATATCGTGAAACGTTGCATCAATATCCAGGAAGACGGATCACTATTTACCTAATTATCTTACTGTACACTGAGATGTCATATCAGCCTACCAAATGTTTTTGTGTTGTTTTTTTTATGTAATATACAAACAGAAATGATTTTAGTTTATGTTTACATACATAGCTTTACAAGGTAATGGTGTTTGGGATGTTTGGGGACAGTGGGAGTCGTGTTCTGTTACATGTAATGTTGGGCTGGAAATAAGACATCGGCAGTGTTCAAACAAGGAAGAAAATAGTTATTATTGCAGCGGTTCTACAACAGAATACAGACTTTGTTTGCTACAACCGTGTTCAAGTGAGTATTACGGCAAGTTTGAGAATTTACTTAATATATTTTTATGTATTTTTATTTCATTTGCCACATTCAATATCTCAAAGCGTATCACTGGATCGAGAAGAAAATGTTATTTGCTAATACTAATAAATGACAGTTATACATTTAAACATTAGTAAAGTGAAATTTAAACATATGTCCTGTTTAATTTTTTTATGATAACATTTAGTCTATTACTGATCACAACAATGTGTTGATTATAACGTGCCTTCGTATCTCTTTTTTTATTGAAAAAGTTAGAGCCTGGTTGGATTGGGGACCCTGGAGTGGCTGTAGCGCTTCTTGTGATGGTGGACTAAGGTCAAGATCGAGAGACTTTGACTGGAATGGAACATCTAGTGTTGGTCAATATTGGCAAGGTGGTGAATTCACACAAGTACAGATATGTGGTCGAAGTGCATGCTCAGGTATGTTCACGATAATTATACTAAAGAGACACATGCTGCAAAATTGTATTAATTGCACATTAAGTTCATTTTCATACAGAAAAAAATGATAACTGAATCCATTTTAAGGTAAAATGAACAACATTTATATTGCATTTTTAGCTCGACGACTATTCGCAAAATAATCGAGCTAATGCTTTCACCCATTTGTAGGCGTCTATGTGGTTAAGTTTTTGCGTGTAAGCATGTATCTCTATATCTACTGAAGGGAATGGATTGAAACTTCACTCACTTGTTTTCTGTAATTATCTAAGATGGTTGACACACGTCCCATAACTCTGATTTGTTTTTTTGCATAATTATGCTCCTTTTCGGCTTAGAAATGCTTGGTAAAGTTTTTGCTTGTAAGCTTGTATCTCCATAACTACTGAAGGGTTTGTGCCTTTTTGGGGACAATTTTATGCATTCATAATAATAAAGCTGTGATTTACTCGATAAAACATCTTAGTAACAAGCCTTTGTACCTTTTCGGACAATTTTATGTATTCATATAGGTAGGCATTATTATACTGAAATAAACACCCTTGTAACAACTTTTACGAATAGTCGAGCGTCGCTTTCCTCCGACAGTTCTTGTTATACTTTGTTGTCCTCTCGAATTTTATTAAATGTTATTGTATTTGTAAATTTCAAACAGAGAACATCTATTAAAATTTGTTTTGTTTTAATACGAATTACATAATTACCTGAGTTTTGATAAAATATTGATGATTGATTGAAATTGATAATCGAAAGTCATGAAAAATATAATTTTCCCTCTCTGAGAGTGTCATATTTTGAAGAAAAGAAACATTTATATTTTTGGAAGGCATTATCAAAACATATATAATCATTTAAGTGTATGCCATATGCAAATTTTTAAACAATTATGATAAAAAATGTATGATACGATTAATAACTCTTTGTAATACCTTATGTAATATCAAATGATTGAAAAATGCATTATTTTCAGGGAAGATCTTAACGTTTATTGGTTGTGTATCATATATCCTATTATTTAAAGAAATAATGATTAAACTTTAAACTTGACTTTATTAAGAAGCTAAAGTTATTCACCGTCAAACGGTGCAAATTGAATGCTATCAAAATGGACGGATAAAAAAAGATTATAAATAAATCAAATGAGGCCATAAGAATTATTTGTACCAGAATATTATCTTTAAAACTGAATGATAGTAACGTCCCTTTTCATGGGATATTTGTCATGTTTGTATAAACTATATACACAGTTAAAATTATTGACATATATATATATACGGTTGTTTACAAAATTCTTAATAACTAATTATATATCGTAAATTACATTATCTTTATAGACGGAGGTTGGGCAGTATGGACATCGTGGGGAAATTGTAATGTGACATGTGGACGTGGAGTTCAGACTCGAACAAGAACTTGCTCTAACCCTAGCCCATCTAGTCTTGGTCAATATTGTAAGGGTGACTCTTTACAAGTAAAAACATGCGAGACAAGATCTTGTACAGGTTTGTTCCGATTTTTTTATGTTTTAGAATCGTACGGATATATAATAAATTTGGATTTTCTAATTATGAGAAATACCAATATAAGTTATATGATGGTTATATGACAATTACTGTCAGATTAGACAAGACACCGACCAATCAGTATTTACCCTCCAAATCTTTCATGATGAAATGAATAAATAATTAAAATAGAAGAAACAAGTTAATAGTTTACGAATAAAAGTTTAAATAAACGGTTATATCATATGTGATACAGGAACAAAAATGTCTTACAAAATAAAGGTCAGTGTCTGTAGATATTAGATAATTTAATCACATATGATTGATAGAGAATTTTGAGCAAAGCTTATTTTATATTTCATGATGATTATCAACACTTAATAAGACTACACGTGATATTCTATTGATCTTATATCTAACCTATCAAAACTTTAATTTTGTGGGTGATTTAGTAGGTTTCAATGTTAACCTGGCAACTGTACAAGCTAGCAGTAATTTGACGACGATGATATTTACTGACGTTCTATTTAACATCGGTAGCGCCTACAACACATCCACTGGCATCTTTACAGCTCCTATGGCAGGACTTTATCAATTCAATGTTCATATTTGTACCCAAAATAGTGGTAATGATATAAAATATGCTTTCATAGTTGAAGGGAAACAAATATATCATGGCGAGTTGAAAATAGTGTCCAACGGAACAGAGTGTATGCCATTTAGCACCGTGGTGAACGTACAGCAAAATGGAACAGCGCTTATACAAGCAGCTTATTCAAATAAAGTATCTGGTATTATCAACATGTTCTCGGGATACCTTATCTATCAGACATAAACTTACATTTTGTTGACATGTGATAGTCTAATTTATTTTTATTTTTTTTATTTTTTTCAGCAACATAGGTTGCCCATTTATTTTCCCCGTAATTGGTGCAGTGGGGTCGGAGAGCCATCCTCTGCTGTACCTTACATTATCATTTCATGGCATATACCATCATATTATATTTAAAACATTTCAGTGACATTAAGCTCATTTTTTTTTCAATGTCAAGTTGAGTTTTATTGACTATAAATTTCAATATTGACAATAATAGTGGTGCTTGACAACATTTGATATCAGAAAAAGTTTTGGATAAAATATATATCTGCCTAAAACATAAAGACTGCCCCATACTTTTATCAAATATAATTTTTCCTTCTACAGATATTTCCAAAATAGTTTAATTTATTTATTTTGACAATTGTACCACGTAATGAAAATGAAATAATTATTGTGACCACATATTTCCGTGTATGACCATTATGCTACGATTGATTGTTTTCTATTATTTGAAGTAATATTAATGTGTCGCTAACTTCCAACCTTTTGTCTGTTTATTAAAACAAATTACTGTGTGACAAAATGCAATACACTTAAAACCATTTATTTAATGACTTAATTGATTTTAGAGCAAGATTACCATGGCACACAGTATTAAACGTTGGTCTGATTTAATTTCCTTGTGAATAAAAAAATCTTAAGGTCACATTTAGTAAGTTCTTATCGATAATGTTTTTAAAGTTTAAAATTTTTAGATGGTCTCATACACCCTCCCCACACACAAACACTTCAAGTTAAAATTCATTTTCAGATAGATTTTTAAATGCTTTAATCAGTTTAATTTCATTTTGATATGATTCGTGCATTTCTTTCAATAATTTAGCATAATACTGCAAGTTAAAACGATAACAATGTCATACCATTTTAATGTTGACCGACTTTTACTTTTTATTGATGCCAAATGCAAGCAAACTAACTTAATGTAAAGCAAATGTTCTCCTCAGATTTCAGTATGTCAATGTCCTACTGAGCGCCTTATGTCAGAACTCCATGCCAAAGTAACACAGTATATTTTACAGCACATAGCCTTAAACCTTCTCAATTATTCTAAAAGATTAAATGAAAAATGAGTGTTACTGTTCGTTTAAGTTTAATTATTGGATAACGTTTTATCTTTTAATATTTATAATTGTGGTCAGAATATTATTATTGAGAAATTTTCCTGACATACATGTTAAAGATGTAAAAATATTCAGAGTTACTTCAATAGCTAGTGCCTCAAGTTGCTGGAGTCCAATATGTGTTGGTGATTTTGAAAAAAAAAGAGTGCTGTTGTTCTGCGATAAAAATTCGCAAAATGAAGAGCATGTTGCAAATCAGTCTTATTACTAGCTTATTCTAAAATATGTTAAATATTGTATATAGAAAATTATCTTGTGCAACAAAGTACCAGCCAACTAGGTTACGTGTTATATAAATACGTATCGAATAAAAGGGTTTACATTGTTATATCTCAGTAAATGGATCATATAAAGAATATGAATTTCTCTAAATAACATAGATACAATTTGTTTTACGTTTTTTCTTTTATTTTCTTAAAGTGTATTAAACATATTTTTACTTCGAGTCCCTCATCCATCCTTTATAACTGTGTCTAGTTTGTCGTTTGTCCCCACGGTTGTTAGTTCCTGCAAATCGCTTCGATTTACATTGCACAGTGATAAAATCAGTACAGTAAAGTTTATTTGTTTCTTAAGGGACATTACTGCTAATATCATGCTTAGAATATTAAAGCAAGTTATTTCCTTTACAGACAATGTGAATCTACAAAAATATAAAGTTATATTATCATAAAAAACAATATCAGATAGAAGAAAATGCATACAATCTATTTCAGTAAAGTAGAACGTTTCTCAATAAACAAAATTCCATCTGAATATCTACCTTGATTTATCAATTATAAAATAAACTTTTAATATTACCATTTTTATCTTTCTTTTGAGCAGAAATGATATAACGCATTAATTGCCTGGTTGATAACTCGCATGTATCGATCTTTATATATAGTTACGTGTTTGTTAATCTTGGCATTATTGAAACTTAATCTGTCTGGAAGGGCGCAGCTGCTTTGTGGTTGATGTTATATTTTGAATCTTTACACAGTGCAAATATGGTATGTTAATTAATTGATATCGTATTAAATGATCAATTGATGCTGATATAATCGATTGAATATACCAAATAATTTGAAAAATGGAACGATCTCATTGGACAAAATATAATTGTAACCACTAAATAGCTTTTACATTGTTATTATTACCTTTTATAACTGAGTAATAATTCATTCTGATCAGATAGGAAAAAGTGAAAAACAGGAAAATGAACATTTAATTACCTTCGTCAGAAATATCTTTAACATAACGATATCTTAAATTATATTGTTTGTAATTGATAGCAGGTCGATATTTATAATGTCTAGTTGTCAATTTGGACTTGTTACAACTGTAAAATTAGTTACATAGGAATTATGGAAGTAACAGTAATGAGTACGTGTACTCTTCATATGACTTAAATATTATTCAAAATATCGTATATTTGCAAAGATATCATTTGTGGAATTCTGTTGAAAATTGTGACAATTACTTGTCAGATGAAAGCTTTTCAAATATAACATAATAGTCAGACATATTAGTCAATTAAAGTTAAAACAGATTCAAGATTCGAGTTTTATTTATTCAAATTCTCATAAACGCCAGTTATAATGATGATGAGAATATATCGCAAAGAAACTTTACATAATAATCATAGCAAGATATGAAATACAATAATGCATAATAAGGTTGGCTAGTAAATTAGAACATTTTTCTCTTAAACTAGGAGACATCTATATAAGGCAAAAGTAGATTACTGTGTTTAACCTTCGGAGATTATACAGGCAACGTTCGTGACTGACTGCTGATGTGTGGGTGTTTTTATTGCTAATATATACATATACACAATAATAACAAGTTTTCGAATTAATAAATAGCAAAATCGGTTGGGCCCAAGTTCTTGCAACATAATAGGACAATCCCTAACATTTTAAATCCGACAGAAACGCATATTGTGAGTGAATGATAACTAATATGAATAGAAATGTATTTTTCGGTCGAAGTCCGTCTGAGAACAGTTTGACTTCCTATGAAATATTCACGGAAGAATTGAATATAGGAAGGATTTCCATTGGTCATTCTAAAGTTACGAACTGAAATCAGACAATGTCATTGGTCATTTTAAAATTACAAACTGAAATCAGCAAATCTCTTAGGTTATTCAAAAATTACGAACTGAAATCAACGAATTTCATTGGTCTTTCTAAAATTACAAACTGAAATCAGGGAATTTCATTGGCCAATATAAAAGAGTAAAAGAATTTTCAAGGATCCACATGGTACCAGTATCGGTTTTTCTACGAACCCTCCCGAGGTGTGCACATCGTGAAGAAGGCACACGGCAGGTCAAGGTCAAATCATCTCAAGTACCAGAGTTGATTGGTTGACCTGCCGTGACTAACTCAGGGGGGTGGCGCTAGCATGAACCGATTTTGTTAGATGATGCCGTCTGAAAAGTGATGCCTTGGAAAGTATTGTCGTCTCCTTCAGTCACCAACGAGCAAAAACATGTTCCGGGAAAGTATTGTCGTCTGTTTCAGTCGCCAACGAGCGAAAAACAGGTTCCGGGAAAATATTGTCGTCTCCTTCAGTCACCAACGAGCGAATAACAGGTTCCGGGAAGATTCTGCATGAAAAGTCGCAGCTGATGTGGACAGTACCGTCGGACCAGCAAGTGCGCAGACAATCTGGCCCATATAGTAATTCCAGCGGCTAGTATAAATTAACATATCTAGACACACACTGTACCGGCGCTCAATGGGTAGACGATTGGACTGTGAATCGGCGCCGGTCACTTTCGTTGGGATGGATAACGATATCTTTTCTACGGTAATTCACACTGTACCTCTGATGTGGCATGTACAAAAGAAGTTGCAGTTTCTTGCGGAAGTGAATGCAACTAGTACTGGTAAACTGCGCGACAACCTGCCCAGGAACGATGCGGTGGTTGAACTGTGCTCTGGTTAATTCAATCTGGCTTACTGTCGTGATTTGGAGTGAAAACTACCAACACCACAACCATCTGTGTAGTTTAGTAGCGGAAAGTGATTGATACATAAATTGAAAACATTTGTTTCATAACCGATCATAAAAAACTGGAATATTCTTACACTGAAGAAAAATACATGTGTTATTTTTTTTAATATTGGATCTTTTAATTGACCAGGAAAACCACCCATAAAATAATGTGTCAACAAACATAGACAGACAGACAAACAGACAGATAAACAGACAGAAAGGTTGGCAGGCAGACAAAAATGTATGTCAGACCTTCATTGATTTTACATGCTACAATTTGTAACCACATTATGCTTGCTGTAATGTTCCCTATTACTGGCTTATCATTTAAGTATTCTTGCGGGAATTTATAAAACGACAAGCAATTCCGAGAACAGGGTTAACGTACATGTATATACATGTAAATAGTTTGCTTTATAAGGATAGAAACTTACATAAGTCAGATGTTTACAGTTACGAAACAGATTATGTAAATGTTTGTAGCTTGAATGTCTATATTTCAATCTTAAACCATCGCTAAGGTTGAAGGTGTTCCAGAGACATGTAAAATAAAAATGTAAGAAGTCTATACCATTATTTATATAATCATTATTATAATTTATTATTGTTGTTGGAATGGTTGTTGTTTTCGGTAATATTTATGATGATTTTTGTAATAATGAAGGTGACCAGGATTAAAAATGATGATGATGTGGATGATAGTAGTTTTGATAATAATGGAAATAGTGATGATTTTAATGATGATGATGATGATGCATATGTTGATAATTTTATGTTATCGATGAAGATAAAGATTGAAATAATTTTGATGATAATGATAATCGAGGAGACGATACACGAAAATATTATTCTCTTTTTTACTCCGATATCAAAACCGATTGGTCACATCCCAGCAGTCGGTCCACCTAAAACCAACTTTCCCGGATAACTAACCAGTAATTACCAATTTCACCCGCAAGTGGCCGACTACTAATCCCTTTTGATTTTTTATTAAGTGATGAGTGATTAACTGCAATATCAAAAGTCATTAATTCTTTCTTTCTTGGAGGATTTCTGTGTAGCCTGTAACCAGGGATTTCAGGAACTTTGTCTTTAAACACTTCACAACAGCAGGTGTCAAGTGCTGTGTGGCAGCTGTAAAAAGTTGCCCCGTACTTCACTTCAGTGTTGTTATACTTTTCTGGTCCTTCGGGATCATTGATGCCAGCACTATTAAGTGTTGAGAATTGAGTACCGCTCAAGCCGGTGCTAGCGGGCGTGAGGGATGTTGCACTTTTAATTATCCCTCATGTACAAACTCAATCGAACCGAGTCTGCAATTCTTATGTAATTTTGTTGTGATTAATGCTTCCCAGGGATCACTTTGTTTCCAGACTTTTAAACAAGTGAAGAATTTATTGCCTTTTATACACTCTACAAGCAAACACAATACATTATAACTATTAATTTAAAAAGTAGACCTTCAGATCCGTAAAGATCATTCAGCACGACATTATTGTTGTGTTTGTTGTATTTTTGGCATTTTTGGCATAACTATTTAGCATTTTCTAGTTGGGTGGTTCCAATTTTCCTACTTGAATAATGTTGAATTACCCTTGGGATATGTTGCCTGCTTTTTAACTTTGTCTTTTGACGTCTTTTCTGTGATATGCAGGCTTCAAAACCTCTGATCCCCTTTCAAAATTCCATTTTGTTAATTTCCGCACATTGTTTTCTCGATTAGGGCACACGCTTTTTATTACTTGGGGACCCTATGCCGCTTTTCATGGAATGGCACTTCTGTGTCACATTGAAGGTTCCATGATAACCGCTGTATCTGCGGATGTTTCTAAAAATTCAAAATTCTACCTTTTCATGTTTAAATGTTGAATTCTGCTTTAGCCGGTGCTAGGGGGCATGAACGGTAACTTTCACTTTCCAGTCCGTCCATGAACAGGCTCAATCAAACCGAGCCTGTACTATTTTCAATTTTAACGTGTTGGCCTTTTTTTTTAGAGATTCTGTTTTCTCTATTCTCTATTAACAACATAATTAACAAAATACAGTGCGTTTACGTGGGAAGGACTGTAGTAAGTTATTTGGAGTCATTTATGGACAATTATTTTGTGTATTACATAAGGTAAAGTAAGTCAAATTGATCAGACACTTATAGATACAAACATAATGAGCCTTTGTACAACAATACATTTTGTATCAAATCTTAGTAACAGAACATACTCCGGTCATATACGGCGTGCTTTGACAACTGAAGCTCTTATATTTTTTCAATAACGTTTAGTTTAAGGAAAGTGGGATATCTTGTGAAATAACGGAATATATAATTGTCAATATAAAATCTAGGTACTTAGTCTTTCATTTATTCATGAAAATATTTCCATAGAACAAGATCATGTTGATAGTTAAAAAAGGTAAATATCTAACATAGATTGAATAAGATACTGGTAATAATGTATTATATGAATGTATATTGAATCAACATTTCAAACGTAGAAAATTAGCATATTAAACAAAGATTATCATTTTTTCGCAATTTAATTTAATCTTTACTGAAATCATAATGGTGTAGTTTAATCAGCAAGCTAAGTAATGAATTACTGTAATAAACAATGTATCTATCTATGATATTTTAGTACTTAATTGATTGACTCTATTTTCTGAGACATTTTCTACAAATATGTACATGGTACATAAAATAACTCTGATCAAAGATAACATCACCTGGTAACAGAATATTTGCGGTATTCTAAAGTTAAATTTAAAACATTATTGTGCAGGGATAAAGAAAAACAACACAATTAACTAATACTATGGTTGTTACAACATCTTTATTATTAACATGAATGTAAAAAGCCGATTTAACGTGATTATTTGGTTGAACATTGCAATTATAACAAACCAAACTTGGACATGTACATGCGCAATGACACTAAATTTACTGGGAATGGTCTCGGAGACGGGTGCCAGTTATAGGAGTGCTGGATCATGTTTAACAGCAACCAGGATGGCCGTGGACGATGTGAACAAGTGCGACACAGTTTTGAAAGATTATGATCTTGTTTATAAATGGATAGATAGTAAGGTATGATCTAATTCAACTTTTACAGGAAATAAAATTCTGTTCTTAAAAGTATAGTCATTAACGTTTTGCAGGGAATGTGTTAATTGGTATCTAATCGTAATATATCAGATTGATATATTAGTGGTGTCTATACGTTGTGCCTCAAATTGATATATTAGTGGTGATATTACATTCGTTGTGTCTCAGATTGATTAACAAGTGGTCTCTGAACTTTGTGCCTCAGATTGATTTAAAAGTGGTCTCTTTACTTTGTGTCTCAGATTGATTTACAAGTGGTCTCTATACTTTGTGCCTCAGATTGATTTACAAGTGGTCTCTATACTTTGTGTCTCAGATTGATTTACAAGTGGTCTCTATACTTTGTGCCTCAGATTGATTTACAAGTGGTCTCTATAATTTGTGCCTCAGATTGATTTACAAGTGGTCTCTATACTTTGTGCCTCAGATTGATTTACAAGTGGTCTCTATACTTTGTGTCTCAGATTGATTTACAAGTGGTCTCTATACTTTGTGTCTCAGATTGATTTACAAGTGGTCTCTATACGTTGTGTCTCAGATTGATTTACAAGTGGTCTCTATACTTTGTGTCTCAGATTGATTTACAAGTGGTCTCTATACTTTGTGTCTCAGATTGATTTACAAGTGGTCTCTATACTTTGTGTCTCAGATTGATTTACAAGTGGTCTCTATACGTTGTGCCTCAGATTGATTTACAAGTGGTCTCTATACTTTGTGTCTCAGATTGATTTACAAGTGGTCTCTATACTTTGTGTCTCAGATTGATTTACAAGTGGTCTCTATACTTTGTGTCTCAGATTGATTTACAAGTGGTCTCTATACTTTGTGTCTCAGATTGATTTACAAGTAGTCTCTATACGTTGTGTCTCAGATTGATTAACAAGTGGTATCTATACTTTGTGTCTCAGATTGATTTACAAGTGGTCTCTATACTTTGTGTCTCAGATTGATTTACAAGTGGTCCTCTATACGTTGTGTCTCAGATTGATTTACAAGTGGTCTCTATACTTTGTGTCTCAGATTGATTAACAAGTGGTATCTATACTTTGTGTCTCAGATTGATTTACAAGTGGTCTCTATACTTTGTGTCTCAGATTGATTTACAAGTAGTCTCTATACGTTGTGTCTCAGATTGATTAACAAGTGGTCTCTATACTTTGTGTCTCAGATTGATTTACAAGTGGTCTCTATACGTTGTGTCTCAGATTGATTTACAAGTGGTCTCTATACTTTGTGTCTCAGATTGCCACCGCTTTAAAAAAAGAACTATTCGTAAATATTACCTATCAAATGATAAAGTTTTAGTATAGAAAAATTATATATCTTTTTATATTTTTGTCATATCCTCTCGAGGGCGCACCAAGCCATTAAAAAAAGTTAAAAGAGAAAAAAAAAGAAGATATTATATACATAAAATAACAAATGGGAAACATTAAGGGTTTGTTAAAAGTAAAAAAGTCTGGCAATTGGTTATTATTGGTGATATGCTAAATAATAGCTATCGTAAAGAAATATTGAATTTTATTCGATTATCATTTCTTACATCTATAATGTGTAATATCTATATATATCCATTAGTTGCTATAAAATATTCCTTGAATATCAAGGTTTTTTACCACATATACATGTATTACATGGAAATTATTTCCCGTACAGATTATATCTTTTTCATTAAATGTCACAAAACTTAATAGATTTGACTGTAATCGAGCAAAGTTACATTTATTCATTAATTTTGTGATATGAATATAAATGGAAAATGAATTTTTTAAATATCTTTTATATATATAATTTTCAACGAAATTGGACACCACTATTTGAAAACTGAGCTAAATAACAATGTGAAGGAATTACGAAAACAGCATTTGACAATATACTGTAATTGCAATTTTAAATTGTTATATCAAGAAAAGCATTTGTCATTAAAATACAAGATACTATAATTGATAATTATGATGCTGCTTCACTGTTGCTATGGAAAATACAATTAAATTGCCTGAAAACCATAATTACTTTGTTTATTCTTTGTTAATTACTCTCCTTATTTCCCAAACACAGAATAACGGTTATTACCCTTATACATGCATTTAAAGATTTTGTAAGCTTCACCTTTTAAGTTAAAACATATTTCATACTGTTTTTACATGTAAAATATTTCCTCAATTAGCGAGTAGTCGCGTGTTATGTAATTTACTAAACTTTAATGTTACGTCACGAAAATCATGTAACATTTAAACAATGCATCCATAGATAGAACTTTGTTCATGGAATTTATATGTCGATGCAATAAATAGAGACTGTATTTTTTTTTACTTTTAAGAGATAATCTCATGGAACTTATTATTAAAAAAATTATCTTTATTAGACGTACTTAATTAAATAACATGTACTGATACCTAATGAACACTTCTAATAATGTTACGTTACTTATGATAAATTATAATTCTAATTTATTAATAAAATCATTTTTTTGCGATTATTTGTCACTTTATGTGTATTTGATTATCTTTTAACTTCGCAAGTGTGATCCTGGGACTGCGTTAGATAGAATGTTTCGGCATCTATATCATGATCCTCCTTATATCATGTTGCTAGGGGCAGCCTGCTCGGTGGCGACCGAGGCCACCGCCCAAGTATCTTACTTCTGGAATCTTACACAGGTATATATAAACATGTATTTACATCTCTTATCTACCAACCAGACATAAACAATTCAAGATATCTTATGAAACAACATTAATTTTGCAGAGTTATTGTTGATTAGCCAATACCATTGAGTACATTTAGATATATAATTATATCAAATACTCACCACCATAAGAATAGACATAATTGAAATGTTTTGATTCAATTTAAAATGGCTTTTAATTTGTTTTCTTTACCTTTCAAAGAATATAACTATGCATCTTACTTTCTTGTTGTTTTATTTTAATTCCATCTTTGTTTCAGGTATCGTATGAGTCATCGTCTCCAGTCTTATCAAACCGAGCAAGATTTCCACGTTTCTTCCGACTTTACCCACCAGACCAGAAGCTAAACATTGCAAGGATAGCTCTGATGAAATATTTTAACTGGACAATGGTCGCTACAATAAATGAAGCTAGGGAATATTTTTCTGCAGTAAGATATACGTGTTCTTGTTTTTTTTCTCTATTTTATGCCGCATTACATTGTTACTCAAATCGCTGGAGCAATAATTTTCAAAGGATAGTTTTCAGCGTGTACATTAAAGCACTTTGGTATTTGGACTCAAATGTATTGTCCTTCAGTTAGCTAATTTTCCAGTTATAAAGCTCACTTAAAAATACGAAAACAGAAAAATAACGAAACCAATTGTTACTGATGATGTTGAATCTTGCTTGTATTAATTTTCATGTCATGTAATTGTCATACATTTGAAAACAAATACTTTTAAAGAGGCATAATTGTACACAGAACAACTATCATATTTCTGGCAATTAACAATAATTTTCTTAAGGATTGTCAGAAGATTGAGATATAATGAAATAGATATCTGTTATTGAAAACAATGAAGCTACACTGACAGTGAATGGAACGGAAATTAAATTAGATCGTACAGTATTGCATACAAGAAATTATATATTTATGAAAATGATGTCATAAAATATATATAGAAGATATTCAAATGTTTTCAAGAAATATCGGATTTATTTTCGTCGAGATGTAAGATATATGATAATTTTCATACCATATCTCGTATTTATAAAAAAAAAAGCTTTCATTTTTTCTGTTCATTACTTTTTTTCTCTCCTCTCTTATGACCTCATGACCTGAAAGATTTCCACTTTAAGTATGTGTAGACTATAGACTGAATCAAGAAGAAAATAGTTCGGCAAGACATCAGGCTTGAGCGAAAATACGAAAATTCGGAAAATATGTTTCATGGCCGTGATTACTAATTTTTTACAGTGAAAATACGGAAAGGAAAACACGCATTTTATCCCCTTTTTTATTATTTCAATTTATAAGTATAAAATAAACATAGTTCCTAAGACATGTTTACCTTTTCATGGCTGAAATAATTGTTGTTATCAAAGATTATACAAATTATTGCAAGCTTAATTAAATCATAATTATACAACTATCTTTTTATATAGTTACATGAACAACTTTATGTCTGTTTTCATATTTCTATGTTGCTGTTTATTGAAAATCAAATAAAGATTAATGCCTAATGTGATTTCAGGTGATTGGAGATTTTGTTCAAAGACTTGAAGGTACAGGAACAACCGTTATCTCTCAGGAAATATTTGTAAATGAGCCTTATAGTAGAGTCCAAAACTTAAAAGTAAGTTCTTCTTATTCTTATGTGCGTGCGTGCGTGAGCGTGAGTGCGAGTGCATATTTTTCACGAATATTGGAAATACAATAAAAAGGCTGTTTTTATATTGCTTACGGATCTTTTTGATCTATCTTTTTTTTTCGCTATCAAATGCATATACGAGTACTATAAGTGTTCATTTATTTGAGAGACGTTATACTACACTTATTATAAAATATACTATAAGATTGTTTCTCACAATGTTCATTTTGAAATGACGTGATGCTAGAATTATTATAACATATTCTATAAGTTTGTTTATCACAATGTTCATTTATTTTAGAGACGTGATGCTAGAATTATTATAACTATAAACTTGTTTATCACAATGTTCATATATTTTAGAGACGTGATGCTAGAATTATTATAACATACATGTATACTATAAACTTGTTTATCACAATGTTCATATATTTTAGAGACGTGATGCTAGAATTATTGTAAAATATACTATAAACTTGTTTATCACAATGTTCATATATTTTAGAGACGTGATGCTAGAATTATTATAACACATACTATAAACTTGTTTATCACAATGTTCATATATTTTAGAGACGTGATGCTAGAATTATTGTTAAATATACTATAAACTTGTTTATCACAATGTTCATATATTTTAGAGACGTGAGGCTAGAATTATTATAACACATACTACAAACTTGTTTATCACAATGTTCATTTATTTTAGAGACGTGATGCTAGAGTTATTATAACATATACTATAAGTTTGTTTATAACAATGTTCATATATTTTAGAGACGTTATGCTAGAATTATTATAACATACATGTATACCATAAACTTGTTTTATCACATTGTTCATATATTTTAGAGACGTGATGCTAGAATTATTATAACATATTCTATAAGTTTGTTTATCACATTGTTCATTTATTCTAGAGACGTGATGCTAGAATTATTATAACAGCAATGTATGAAGACATGGCCAGAGAGACGTTATGTGCGGTACGTAAATATACATATAAAACTAAACTCTTAATAGTGTTGATGATAAATATTAATGACCACTGTCAGCTCGAAAAATTGAATTTTTGCAAATTGCAAATTGTTTATCTTTCTTTTATACTCACAACCGTGTTGTGTGTCCCGTGTGGCGGCTGTAAAAATTCTCCCCATGTATGCAATTAATGTTGTTATATTTTCATCACCAAGGGATTGTTCGGCGTTCAGTGTTGATAAGGGTCCGCCTAAGCTCCTTGTCACTGGTTCTTGTTGCTGGGTCGTATGGGGTTGTGTTCATTGGACGCCGCCTTTCCTTGTTCATGTTGTTTATCATTTTTTTTACATGTACTTGTTTGTCTCGTTTTAACGCCACTTTGGATATTTAATTTGGCCATATCTCGACGGTCGGTCATCCTAACCGACTTTCCGGAAAAAATATTACCAATTTTTCTGTTAGTGACCAACTACTAACCCCAAATGATTTCTAAATCAGCTGTGAGAGACAAATGACCATTAGACTCAATTTCCGAGATCACTTGTCACGGGGAGATTTGCCAAGTCAAAGTATCGAACCAGTGACCCCTGGATTAAAAGATCCGGTGCTCCCAATATTGGGCTCAACCCTAATTCTTTATATATGTTAGACATTTATTTGTAGACAAAATATGTACAGTATCGTTCGTTACTCATGTTCTTATTGGTGTATTTCTTATCTAAACATATACTATGTATATCACTATCATTGTATGTCAAATTAACGTGTTATTAACGTAAAACATGGAACTTATTATTAAATCAATATCACTATATTTGTTTTTATTTCGAACTTTACAGGCCTTTAAGATTGGTTTATATGGACCTCATATTGTATGGATGTTCACGGGATGGTTTTCAAAGACATTTTGGAAAGAAGACCTGGATAGATTGGATTGTAATGAAGAGGAAATGGCGACAGCTGTAGAGGGAGCAATTCTTACAGGAGCTGTGTTTATGAACCCTGTTGAGGAAAGAGGGGCTGCAAATATTACAGGTTATGATTAAACTGTAGCCGCCGAAAAAACTTTTAAAGTTTAAATCTCAGATTATTCATATTTTTATTACGGAAACGAATGTGTTAATTTTATTAATTTCCAAAAATAATGTTTTGAAGTACATTTTGCATTTTGTTTTCCAAAGGATCATAATTATAAGTTAAAAATTAAATTGCTTATAATTTTCTCGTACTGTTTAGATATAAAGAAAATTGATCTGTTTAAACTGTTTGCCTTCTTTAAAATACAAAATCAAGACCTGGCGCTTGTTACAGCATTTCCTATCCTTTAGATGTTAAATTGTTAAAGCAAAAATCGATACATTTTTTCGTTGTTGAGACAAATTTATTTTAAATGTTGCTATACACACGTATTTCAATTAATTCAACTTCGTTTTAAAGTTTACAAATATTTATATGATAATATATGTAACATGTTATTTAGTCTGCAAGTATGTTATTTTCGAGTTTTTATGTAAAATGTCTATTTAACAGTTTCCTTTATAAACAGCAAAGGAGTTTGAAATTTTGTACAAGAACAATTCATTATATGATAAAAAGTGGGCGTCAACAGACACTATAGCACCGTTCTGTTACGATCATATCTGGGTCTCCTCCATGGCGCTAGACTGTGCTGATAAACAATTGCGGGAAAATGGTGTGTAATAAAGTTAACTTTGTTAATTCACATTCTTTTATACAAAAATTTCAATAAAAAAGTGAATATGTATAAAAATGAAGAGAAATAAATAATTGCTTTATAGTTAATTTATCATTTTGTTTGTATTGTTTTTTCTTATTTTTTGTATTTGTAAGTTATCTGGATTCGGCTGTAAGTGTTCTTTGTCATGAAATTCAGCTTAAAAGTTGCAACAACATTTATAATTAGGTTTACTAACAAATATAAATGTACATCTCAGTAAATCAAATAAGAAAATACGAACATGAATAGAGCAAGAATAATATTATATTGATTGCTTTGTTTTGTAGTTTCTGGTCTTTAATTAGTTTTTTTTCTATGACAAGAAATGAAAAGTCCAATGACAAAGTTCTGAGTTTAATCTATCCTGAATAATATCTTTAAAAAACTAATCAAATTTTTCTCTAGAATATCGCTATAAAAATGACAGAAAATGTGATAAACAATTTCTTAGAAACAGATCATTATTGTTCAGGATATAACAAAACATTAGATGGGTTTACCTACAGTGATGTAGTCATCGGTGACATCGTATTCAATTGTATGAGTAATATATCATTCACGGGAGTATCTGGTCGCCTCTCATTCAGAAATAGTTCAGATCCAGATAGAAGTGTAGACATAGAACGTATACAAGGTAACCTTTAAATGAACTCAACCGATCCTTTGTTAAATTCCAATATTTTATAAAATATGCAGCTATCTGAAATATATTTTATCTTATTTCTTTTGTTGTTCTTGATTTCTATCTTTCACAAATTGATATTATTTCCTAGAAAAGTCTTTTGTTTGTCCAAAAACATTTTAGTTTCTATTTTGTTTTACCCATTTTGATGTCAAAATCAGTAATTCATTCAGAAAAATCCATAACTTATGATTGAGTTTATTGTAATACCTTTGTGAAGTAAATGTTCCTATAACGATATATAGAATGAAATAAGAATATAATGCAAGATATCATGATGTAATTACAAGTTATGAAGTAACATATAATTAGAATGACACATCTTTTATGTTACGTGTATCTTGAATTAAATGTGTTTCTCAAAGTAAAATTGTCACTACTTCACATTTTTAACTTACTTGCAAAATCATACTTTCATATCATTTCTATGTATCCAAGAATACATTAAAAGCAAAACTATATGATTAAATGACTTATGTGTTTATATATGTAGATGGTGATCGTATAAAGATTGCCTTGTACAGACAAGACGTGGCCGACAAACACTTTGAATGGGTGCCCGGTGCACTGAGATGGACAAGTAAATCAATTTGTACTTCTAATTACTGATAGATTTTAATCAGTTTATTATAGATAAGAAAATATAGAGATATCTTATACACTATTGAAATAATTTTTATTTGCGACGTACTAACGGAAATGTTAAAAGAAGAAAATAATGTTTTCTTTCAATACCTTCAGACATACATAAATCATATTAAATCTAACAGTATTAAAACATTGGTTGTGAAGAAATATCAAATAGAAACATGTATATTGGAGAGGCCAAAACAGATATTTCTTTAAAGGTTAGTGTATCCATTACGACAGTGACAATTCATTATGAAGCATTCATGTTGACTTATGCAGATTAAGCGTTTGGCTACTGTAGACTGCGCTAGAAACAGAATTTGAAAATTTCAGATGGAATTGTTCCTCTTGATAGCTCTTACATTAATTACGAGGAGGTGGAGATATCAACATACTTATATATGATGATGACGTCATTGTCTAGCGTCGGAATTTGTCTCGCACTCGTGTTCTTTACAATAAATGTAAAGTACAGAAATAATAGGTACATTTAAACGTTATTAAATGTTTTACTTACTTACTTAATTCTGAGATTGTCAGTTTTTTATTTTGTTGTTTTATTCTTTAGTCACTTGCTTTTTGATACTTTAATATCGAAATTTGAACTGTTTTAATTACACAATATATACTTTATATGTTATAGCTGCTGGCTTCTTTTTGCCATGCCAGTTTTTGGCAAATTCGACCCATATTTTTACGCGCTTTAAAAATAAAAACTATCTTACATTGTTACATTACTGAATTGCTTTAAAAGTTAATGTGTTTTTTTTTTATCTTTACTAGTTGTTTTGTAAAAATCCATGCATAGTAGGCATTTGCCAAGGAAGGACTTTGCCATGGATTGTCAATAATTTGCCATTACAAATTGCTTTCCCATGGCAAATTGGTTAACCATGGCAACTTTTTTCGTAACTGTGTATAATAAATTGCCTTCCTATAATAATAATAATAATAATAATAATAATAATAATAATATAATAATAATAATAATGATAATAATAATAATAATAATAATAATAATGATAATAGTAATGATGATGATGATGATGATGAAGTTTATTATTATTATAAAAATAACTAACTTGCTCAAATGAATAATAATTATGGTTTGTTTTAACAGATATGTCAAGCTTTCATCACCGAATATAAACAATATGGTGCTCCTCGGATGTACTTTATGTTACTGCACCGTGTTCTTCAAATCAATGAAAACAAACAGCAATTTGGTTTGTAAGGTAAGTATTTAATATATATTGGATGAAAACACGAATATGTATTAGAATTAAGATAAAATTCAATTTGACTACAATTCAGATCTACTGAGTAATTTCTTACATGTAGCGTTAAATACATGCAGATTTCAATCAGAATGGATGAAATACATATAGATTTGTTTGTAATTGTCTAAGCGGGAACTTTTTTCTCATATTTAAAGTTATAAATTTGTTTAGCCCTTACTCTGCTGAACCCTAAAGTAACCAGCGCTCTAATCTGGCTTTATACTGATGGCTAACCAATTCCAAAATCGATTATATGTTAGTTGGTGAAGTCCATTTTAAGACATTTAGCTGCATAAAGGTCAGATAACATTGCTTTTATAATGGTCATCAGAACATATATCTAGGATAGATATCTAACATATTTCAGGCTAGAATATACAGCTTTTGCCTTGGATTCACTATAACTTTCGGAGCATTGTTTTCCAAGACATGGAGAGTTTACCGTATCTTTACTAATAAGAAACCGATTCGAATGGTAAAAACATGAAACTTACTAGATTAAATTATTCGGATGGTAAAAACATGAAACTTACTAGATTAAATGACTCATTCGTTAAATTATGTCATAAATATGTAAATCTCACCGAGAAGTAAATAGGTAATAGATATATAATTGCTGTTTTGCTTATGTAAACTGTGCCATCATAACGTGACCTTTCTAACCCTTTCTTTGTATATATAATTCTTTTTATATAACAATATCATTTCGAAATGCAATACATTGTATAACGTATTTTTTTTCAGCGAATTAAAGACCAACAACTCTTTGCAGTCAATGGTCTTCTTGTTTGTGTAATTCTAGCTGTACTTATAGTGTGGGAATTTATTGGTGCAGAAACGGTACACGTGAAACTCTTGGAGAAGGAGGTGTTTTTTTATATTTATCTTATATTATTGTTTTATCATATTTTGATTATTTACTTTTGAAAAAAATATTTACACTTAGAATTTTCTATAAAAGGGTTTCCTTGAAAATGTATTGAAACAATGCACTTATTATCTATGAAAAGTAGCGAAATATGACTTTTGCTGTAATGTTTACTTGAAAAGTGAAGGAAACCATTGTTGTTGGTATTTCGCATACTCACATCTTTCTTAGAAGTCTTATCTGTGTCTTTATAGGAAAGTTTTGGCAATTACGGTGCGTTATTATTAAAGTGACATTATACTCATATTTTTCAAAGTCAAGTTGAGCTGAATTTACTTTATATTTCTAAAGATTGACTGTCAAAATGGTGTTTGACCAACAGTTGATATTGGAAAATGTTTAGGATAAAATTATAAATCTACCTAAAATTTAAAAAAGACTGCCCCACTCTTTTTATAACCTAAGCGTTATACGTAAATTCTAACGGATATATTTACAGAAATTTCATTTGGATCTGTATGCTATCTATTGTTTATGTGAACTTAATTATTAAATTAAAAGGGATTATGGCAAAATGAAAACATATTTTGATCTTCACCCGTTCACTCACTATATACCCTTGGATGGGCATAATGTCACTTTTACTTGTTTCATAAATTATTAGAAAAGCAATATAAAGGCTATTATTATTAGAAATGCAAAATTGTATTTTCAAAATTAGATATATCATACGTCCGACGGGACAAGTATTCAACCTTTTGTACGGGTATGTCATTCTGAGAAGTCGCAGTATTTTAATTGGACATTACGTGTTATACAAGGAACATTACTGACATTCGGGGCTTTTCTTGCATGGGAAACAAGACGTGTAAGTATTTCTCTGTTCAGTTTTAGTGTTTTGTTGATGTGTTTTTCTGAGGCATTTTAGGTGATATATTGCTTGTTTGTTTGTTTTCAAAGCCTAGAAATGGTAATAAATGTTTCGGTATCAGTTTTGCTTCAGTGATGTTCTACATACTATCTGGTAATTTGATACAAAAGTTTATTTTGATTTACACTTGTATCTGATCATAAGTTTATTTTCACACTTCACTCAAAAAATTGAAAACTTTATCAAAACTTTGGGATTTGTTACAAGAGACGATATTCTAAAGCGTAATATTTAACTATGCGTTAATCTAGTTGTATTCTATTTAAAACAGACCTATTTCTTATTTTACCAACTGAAGAAATACTTGTCTTATACAATGAGTTATTATACAATTTTGTACAGATATGAAAATAGTGATAAGGCCTTAGAATCCGGTAAGAATAAGACAGCAGCATGATCAATGTTTGTAGATGTATATTGTAGATACGACTTGAAGCATTGAACGACTCTCAGAGGATAGGTCTATGTCTCTACAATGTTGTCGTTCTAAGCGCTGTTGGTGTGACATTGACCTTGCTTTTAGAGGACCAGGAAGTACTATTGTACGGTATTACATCCGGGTTTCTAATATTTGGCACCACTACAACACAGCTGATTATTTTTATACCAAAAGTATGTTGTCAGTTAAGTACTTCGTTATGCCATAATGATATTTATAATTATTCTATCCATACTTTTCCCTTACAAAACAGACATTGGCAATCAAATGCATTATGACACAATACATGCTGAATTTTGAAAAGGTCACATGACTTCAAATGTTTCGTCAATAAACCTATTAACGCCATTTTATTTACTTTACTTAATTAAATAGACTTCCAAGCGCATTTGCTTAAAAATGTCTGTCCCAAGATATATATGTTATTATATTTTAAGATCAAAGTTAAAATAAATTCTATTCCGTAGATTACAATCTGCTATATGTACATGTATGTATGTATGTAACATACGCCTTTCAGCAGATATATTGACTGGAAATAATTTGTACTGAATGAACCACACGTGTTTTTAACATAAAGGAATTGTCAATATATTTTATAGATATGACTCTAGGTAAAATTACTAAATAGCTTCGCTTTCTTTTGCTATATGTAAATACTGACGAAGTGTTTCTTTTTCAATATTTTTTTCTTTTAGATCCAAGCAATTGCGAACAAAGTTGAGGTAAGGACTGTATCAACTGTTGCTGCCAGGAATGCTATCCGTGTACAACCCTCAATTTCTGCCTGGAATAACACAATAGATTCATAGAGACCTTCATTGTACCAAGATGACATTTAAATAATCGAAGAATAAAATGATCGATATGATTAAGCAAGATTGCATGTTTACAGCATAGATTTACCAGAGTCAGATCGAATATACTATAATGAGATTGTTATGAACGCATTAACAACCAACTTTTAATGTTATTTATATGTTTACCACCTTATGTTTGTATTATTTGACCTGTAATGAAAGGGTTTCTTAAATCTTACTAATTGTAGTTGTAAATGCTTAAATATTCCATTCTTGATAATTTTGTTCTATAATACAAACAATAAGAATATTTATACACTTTATACCCTGAAAACTAGGCAAGAAATGGGAGGATACCTGGCTGAAGGTTAGGCAATTAATTAATAGTAATCTTGTCTTTCCAGAAATGGAAAACGAACAGATCGAAAGGGCTTATCGAGTAGACAGATAAATGCCCGATTGTTATTCAATTCGATTAATTTAAGGATCGTGAAAACATAATCCAAAATATTGAGACAAAATTTGAAAAGAGGGTCGCATTTCCAGTACGAGGAGATTACACATAACGTGTCCAGTTACAAATGTATGAACTTGGTAAAAAACTAGTACTGGCTAGAAATCATAGACAATATCTGAAACTATTCACAGGGCTTTGACATGTTTGGTTTAATAGAAACTTTGAATGATTTTGAATATAAATTCGCAAACATTCTGGATTGGTATATGTGTTTTGATAATACACGTTTAAATTCTGCTGGCTCTTTACTTAACAGTGGTGCTGTTTTAGTGTATATTAAATCGCACCTGATAAAAACACGAATATGCACCGATTTTACAATTTGTATTGTTTAATATATTAAAAGTGCTTTGTATAGATACATGCAGGATATTACATGCATTTTATACATTGTTTACGTTTCTTCTGAATGGTCATCTATGACAAAAAAATCAGAAAAGAATGGAATTAAATCAATTCAAAGAATATATTGAAATATTACATGACATAATATGTATCCAATGTATCTCATATTTAGGTGGCGATTTCAATGCACGTACGAATAGCACATGATTATTTAGGTGTAATGTTTAATCCCTACAGAAATTAATTATGAATCGAAATTTTTAGAAATCACAAAAATATTGAGAGATAAAAATGCTTTGACTTTAATCGCACCTGTCTTTTGTAAATTGTTAAACTGTTTGCCCAGAAATTGAGAGGGATAGGTTTAGTTCCGGTGCAGGAAGATGATAATTTAAATTATAGGGGAATTTCTTTAATCAAGGTTATCCATAAGATATTTTCTAATATTATATATATTTAGAAAATGGGCAAAGAAGTTTGATAAAGTAGACAGATTTCTAGTCGGAATCAGCTCCGGTTACTCAAGAATTGATTATATTTTTATATTACAAAGTATGATGAAGAAATATATCAAATAACCAGGTGCAAGATTTTATGTTCGTAATGAATATTTAAAAAAAACAAGAATAGATGTGTCAGTACAGAAAATTTATTACATGTTCTTTTATCAATGTAATCAAATTTCCATGAATGTATACAAGTTAGTACTATTTTTTTTAATGTACGAAGCAAGGGGAAGTAACGAGTACGAGCATGTTTAATTTGTATATAAATGAATTATCTCCCTTGCTAAGTAATAAGGGACATCGCGACTATTTCCGATATTATATATATATAATTTTCGCTGTGAAATTTTCTGTTTCTGACTTAAATTCAATTTCAGAATTCTGTACTTATATCGGTATGTCTGTAAATGAGAATAAAAATAATTATTGTATTTATAAATGGCAGTTTATGGAAGTAAAATCTCTGAAAGTCCAAACACAATATTGTGAAGAGTTTATAAGTATACACTGTTCTGTAAACAAACTTTTTGCAAAATGATAACACTTTTATTATTGTAGAAAAATTTTATGTATTTTTTAATTCATAACAGATTTCCCAACCAAAGCAACGTTAAATATTATCACGGTACAGTCAGATTTATACATTGTATAATTTTTGCAACTTGATTAAAACTCAAAATGTGGAAAAAATAAAGAATATTGCTATTTTTGTTCATGACATTACTGATAATTAATATAAATATAAACCATATCAAAGATAAAAATGTGAATTGTAGAAACAGCTTAAATTTATATTACTGCATTGATTATATCGTGTATTTTGGACCTGGGGCATTTATTTACAAAATAGAATTAATGTTGTGGTTGTTTTTGCCTTGTTCATATTTCGTGCACCTTGATTTATCATTTATAAAATTCATACTATTTATGTTTATACATCTTTTAAATGATAATATAAATAATCCAAATAACAAAACAATGTCGGAATCAATCACGTGGTTTTGTGTTCTAAAATAAAGTGATCATTTCTAATACCATTATTCAAAATGTCTTGTAGACGTAATTTGCATGAATAAACTGATCTGCAATCATCACAGATTCCCTGATTAACCTAACATATGTGTTTCAGTTTTAGAAATAATGTAAATCAATGTTTCAGAACACTCTAAATAACAACATATCAGGCCATCATATTGTAGTTTTACAATAAACATGTTTATTATATAATCTATAAATAGCTTTGAAATGCCTCTCCCTGATTGGCTAACAAGCAACTTTTTGTAAAAAATAACAGGTCAATATCAGAGTATATTCACTGTTTTTTTTCCTAAAAATAGATTTTCAGAGTATATTCACCGGTTTTTCTTCTAAAAATAGATTTTCTTGAAATCCCTAAAAGACGCGAGACTTTGACATGGTGTCACGCCAAGTTTGTTGTTATTATTCTGATGGGTGTACATAAGAGTCAAATTAGTCTATTTTAGTTACCGCTTTTCATTTTTAAGAAAAGTAGGGATTAGCATGCCAATGGAAAGGGCCAAATTATGGAAACAGTAGACAAGCTAAAAAATAATGATTTCCGTCGTATGCAATGGCAGATGTGATAAGCCATATAAAAGCTATTTATAGATTATATAATAAAACAGATATGAACTTTTTAGCTGTTGAATATGATGTGATATGTACTGAAAAATTAATTTTTCCAGTACATATCACATCATATTCAACAGCTAAAAAGTCCATATTTGTATAATATTAAAACATTGTGATAATAATGTTTTGTATATATTTACATAACAATATACACTATACGTTATCATGTAAATTTGCTGTTATTATGTCATCATGCGGTTATAAGCTGTATTGTATTTGAATAAAATGAATTATATAGTTATGCACGTTTTTGTTTCAGTTTCTGATTCTTTTTATATCAAAAGAATCGACCCTGAGAATGTATTTCAGCCATCAAAAACTATCGAATTATCAACAGAAAAAGTATACATACGTTATTAAAAATATTTATTTCAGAGTTTTGTTTCGATATGTACGTAAACACGACTTTGTATAGTAATTAAAACGAATAATGGCGACTGCTTAGCTTCAATAAGTTCATGATTAAGACGTGCATTGATTACAAAATTTAGGTAACCAGCAAAATATACTGGCGTTAAACAAAGAATATTCACGTAAACTAATTTTAAAACTGTAATGTTTGCACATAATGAAACAATTCACAATATGTAAATGATGAAGATATTGTCATTTTTCCAGTGATGTAGAACACACTGCTTTAGATTCAGTTCTAACAGTTCCTATTGTCATGTTGTTCAGTCCTGTTGTAACCTGGTCACTGCTAGATATCTTGTTTCTCACAGCTTGAATCTGTTAAATTCAAAATTACAATCGTTTCTTAGAAAAAGATACTCATGCAAGTAATAATACAATACATGAACAACAGTTTAGCACAAGGTACGTGATGTTGTACATGAAACAAAATAAGATCATATAATAATTGTATCAATTGTTTGCTTTGCTTTAGAATGGAACTGTGATCGTAATGACTAAAATATATATCTTTTTAGTCATACTTGCATTGAAATATAAATCTGGTCTTTTTAACTATAATTCAGTAATGCTTTGAAGTAAAGAAAACATTCACGTTAAGTTAGATAATAAATAAAAGACATATGATGATTAGTAAACTTGAGTAAATGAAGATCATTATGTAAAATATAGCATTAAATGAAGGATAAGGCAACTAGTATTTAAATAAAATGTAATACTATAAATATTTTACATATAGATAGAAACGAATCAATTTCTAATAATATAAATCCATAAAGAACGCTCAAAAAAATGAAATGGTGCAGACTCTGTTTAACTGAGCCTGTTCGTGTATGGTACTTATTTCGGCCGGTGATATATTACCTTTGGTATAAAGATAACAAGCTGTGTAAGAGTTGTTCCGAGGATGAGGCACCCTGATGTAACACCATACAATACAACTTCTTTGTCTTCTAACACCAATGACAACATTACACCGACAGCACTTAGAACAACAACATTGTACACACAAAGTCCTATTTGGTGGGAATCATTGAGTGCTTGTATTTTTACCTGAGAAGTGTATATAATAATTACTTCATAAAACAATACAGTCTTTTTACTGTGCACATGTGATGTGGTCGAATTGCCAAAAACATTTTGTCATGTTATTCCTGACATTGGTTTACAAAGAAGATACGTGGTATTGTTAAATGAAATGTTACAAGAAAAATCATACATTTTGACGGATCAGATCACTTAAAATATTTATCAAGTTAAATCACCTAATACTTGCAATGACTTTAATGTCAAAATAATCTCAAAAGAACTGCGCTACATTTTACATCATTGAATGAAGAAACAACACACACTAACATGTCTGGTCTCCCATGCTAAAAACGCTCCGAACGTCAACAAAACTCCCTCGATTATGTATAGTGTCCATCCAAAGTACATGGAGTAATCCGATTTACAAGTGCGTACGTACGGACGAACTTCGGCATCGTTACCGTTCAAATATATCTACAAGGTACAATTTCTACTTAGATAAATCATATATGGTCTTAAAACTTAATTTATCACATGAGGTTCTGCAATTTTGAAGTATTTTGAATAATATATTCGAGGTGAAATAATTCCTGCATATTGTCGTTTGAAAATGAAAACTATTGACACAATTTTTATGGTGATATGTGAGATGAGATATGCAGAGATAATTAATGTAGGTATCAAGTTCTACACACACACACTAGTAAAATATAATTTTTGATTTGCATCAATAAGTTTCATTAAGCAGAAAGGATATGTGTTCATAAGTCTTAAAATTTTACCTGTTGCAGCAGAAATAGATAGAGAATGCATGCAAGGCAATCATCATTTAAATGTTACAGAAGCAGAAGAAATGTTTGTACAATACTATTGTTAAACTGTAAAGATTTTAAGTGAAATATTCATTTTTTTGTAATTGATAAATCTTTGGGATTTGTTTCTATAAACCCTTACATTTACTATCGTAATATTTACCTCTTTCTCCAAGTATTTTGTTTCTATTGTATATGGTCCTACAGCTTCACAAACAGCTATAACAACAACTACTGTCATCACCATAGCAACGACAATAGCGTAAAGTTGACTGTCTTTGATTGTCTATATCAATGATAAATACAGTGTTATAGTTAGACATATATATAACACATAGGATTTTTTCATGGAATGCCAATTTATAAAATGTTTATATCTTTCGTAAGATTACAATACATTGAATATTTTGAATTGTAAATAGAAAATATACATGTGTGGTGTACTAGTATTGTCATAAATTTAATAAACCTATCTTCATAATGTATGGATATCAAGCTTTTGTTATGTGAGTTTTATTTGATGAAGTCTTCATTATTAAGTCATAATCATTATTTATAATAATTTTGTATAATCATAACAGTTAATGTATATAGTTTTACAATACGGTAATTTTCTATAAGATTAATTCAAAAATTGGAATTTACCATTTTATATGTATATACATGTATTTTACATTTAAACCTTCTTTATGTGGCACGATTATTTATAGAGCAAAAATGTTAGAAATATTTTTTTATTTAATTCCTTACTTACAAATCTTAAAAGTTTTTTATTTGTAAATATTCTGTATACTCTCCATGTCTTTGAAAACATTGCACCAAATGATGTCGTGAAACCCATGCCGAAGAAAAATATTCGAATCTGTAACAAAAATAGGAAAACATGACGTATATATGTACGTAATTATTTTATGATATTGTTTGATTAAATGTGACAAAGAAATACACAACACCGAGGGCCTCCTAGCGTTACATCTACATACTCGTATCTGTCAGTCCGCAAACACATCGAGGACCGAAGCCAGTTACTTCTGAAGTACTTCCATTTTTTTCAGCTGACTTGGAAGTAACTATAATGCTATGTGGTCTCTAAGTTGTGTGTATAATTTCTATTATTACCCTTCCAGATTTTTTCCGCCTTTTTGATTGGATATTGATCACCCGAAAGAAATTGATATAACCGAGCCAGACGGGTAATATACACACTAAATTTCCCCGTTTGGTACCCAACGTTGTAAACAACATGCGCTGAGGTGATGCGCGCACGGTTCGATTTTACGCGGTGTAAATTCCGATTTAAAAACACTTTTTAACTGTCAAATGATCAATATTTACCAAAGTAGAGTAATGATACATATAACCATCAGTATCGAAAACAAATATGACCTTGTGAAAGCTTGATATTAATTACAAAAAAGTGCGTTCAATAGACTACTCCTTTTCTATTGTTTACTTTCGTAAGATACGGGAAAAATACGTCATGTATTTCTGCCAAGATAAAATATCACCCTCGCCTGACGGCTCGGGTGATATAAAATCTTACAGTATATATCCACATATATCACTACAAACCAAAATAACATAATATATTATACGGCACAAATCAGGGTCATATAAACTTTTCTTTGCGGTTATACCTTTCAAAATTGTAGCAGTTCAATCATTATACCTTTATTTGTCGGATTAGTAACGTCGTCGTGAATATTATTAAAATGCTCACTGACATTTATATCAGTTGAGCTTCGTTTACATTGTGATCCTGTTGTTATTCCTAGGACAGTTGGAGCGATTAAGCGGTTCCACCAAGGTGGACTTAGGTCAGTAATGTAGTATGTTGCTTCCAGTTACGATACGTTATGATGGGACCTCTTACATTGTTTATTCAGGTAGGGTGAGTTTTTCTAATGTTCTGTCAATGCCTACTATATGTGCAAACGGTAGCAATTTAGAATCCCTCAATCAATTGCAGTTATCAAAATAATAAAGATACAACGGCGACAGAATATGATAGGACAGTATGTAAGCACTTTTTGATGTAGCGAAAGTAAGCATGGAGGAGAACTTTGACATTGCTTCACAACTGATAATACTGTTCAAACACCGGACGGAGTGGTATAGGAAAAATTTAATTTAAATTTTGTTTTAAATTGGTAAGAGAAAATAACAATTTCAATCATCGAAGAATGTTGGCGTTTGGTTCTATTATGAAATGATGTGGCCAGAACAGTCTTTTTAACAACTTACCTTACATATGACGTCATTCGTTACTTCAATAGTTCTAAAGAAAACGGTACTGTAGCACAGCAAACATCCGAATAAAAGAACATTGTTGATATTCGGTGACGAGAGTTTAACATAACTGCAGATAAAAAGGCAAATATATCCTGTGTTATTTCATGAATTAGTGAGTGGATAATCAAGCTAAAAGCAACGATCAAATAGAAGAGAGATGTTCGTTGCCGCAAAGAAGGTTATTTACTGTAGCCGAACAATTTATATAAGTGCAAAATCCTTGTCAAATATTTCTGCATTTAGCAAAAAAAAGTAGACACTTTTCTTAGTCCGTATGTGCATGCTGGGCTATCCACAATAGACATTCTGAACAGATCCTCATTCAATGAACTACATTCTAATCTTGAGATTCTTACAGAATAACATGAGTTTTTGAATCCTTTATTGTTTCTATGTCTGTTGTAACTGAAGTGTTGTATTTCTTATAGCATGAAATACCACGGTCTGTCAACAAATTACATTTGTTTCTACTACATCAATTAAACTCATCAATTAAATGTATAAACCATTTAAAGAATAAAACTTGGTTCATTATATTCGAAGCTAATTCTTGATGATACGCATTAAAAAAAATATACCTATTCTTTTTGTGGATGATATTGAACACAAAGAAACCCAAAGTCAGACAATTACCACACACAGCCAACGCAGTCATAGAATAGTAAAGAACAGACGGGATTCGGATTTCTTCGTACGTTACCAAAGTAGAGTCACGTGGAACTTCGCCGTCTGCAGCATATAAATGTATTATAAAATAAATAAATAAATATCTATTATCTAGCAAAATGCTGTGAAATATTATGTTATCAATTTTATTGAAACTGTCAGGAAGGGGAAGGAAATCAGTTAAATACATTAGATGTTACAAAGTAAAGACTACATAATTATGAATACCAGGCAAACAATCTTATAATAACGTTTCTGCACTGATGAGATACAAATTCTCTGTTACATGTTATCTGTCAGTGATCACATTGTATGCATGAATGACACATGAAATGTCTATCTATTTCTGCCAATGTTTTCAAAGATTTTGAATTAAAACTTAAAAATCATGATGGTTGAAAAAGCAAGCAAAATATACATTGATTGATGCATGCTTTCTTATTTTTTTTATATTTCTTACATTTTTTATTTAAATAGTTATAAATCGTAACTGTTGCTATGCAACCACTACAGAATTTTCATCATTAAATGGAATTCAATAATAAGGATAAAATGTGATGTAGATTTCTCCACATGTTCTATCATCTATACACTTTATTTTTACAAATTGATTGAAGTTTTATGTGTTATTTTTATTTATAATAGTTTGTGGAGTCAGATGTAGCAATCTGTCAAACATCAATGAAATGAGAAGATTGATATATGTTACTAATTATGAGGTTACACAAGGGAAATACGTAATAATTATCGCTCGAAAAGTCTCAATTTTTTAAGTTAGTGTCATGCGTAAATTTGCTAAGTTCACGAAATCCGACATGAAGTCAATTACGTACAATAAATTGTCGTTTATATCGACGTGCATTACACAACCGCAAGTGATGTTGTAAAACTCGCCATGTGCACATATTATAACATAGTATTATAGATCTATATAATATATGAAATGGCAACATATGTCAGGTCATACATGTACAACATATCATGTCTTTTAATACACTTCTCACCTTTCCATTTTAAATAATCTGGATATATATCTATCAACTCTTGATCAGCTTTACGTCTATATAATCCAACATGTGCTCGTTTGCCGTCTGTAATATGATATGAAAATTGTATGTAAAAAGCGGGTTAGATTTCTTAGCTATAAATTGTATGGTAATACTGAATGAATGTAAACAATTATTTTCTGAAACAAAATAACACGTTTAAGTATCATCTTTTTTTTTTGATATCACCAAGAAAACAAGTCGAACTTAAAAAATAAAGAACACTTACGATCTAAACTTTATTCATATCTTATACAGACTATCAAATTCAATTAATGATAGAATAATATTCTTATAAAAAGATCCGTGTCGAAGAAAGTTTCAAAGCTAACACTCAGATCTCATGTACTTTATTGGTCAGAAATCGACAAACATGTACACCAGCTGATAAAAAGTCTGAGATTTGAGACAGAGTTTAGAACAAATGTAAAGTATAGCCTCCAGGCCTTGTGGTGACTCATTTTGAACGCTGTTGTGCGTCGTGTTGTGGCTAGCGACAGCACGACAAAGTACCAAACGGCGCCTGGTCACACGGTCCTCTTGTCGTCCTGCCGCTAACGATACATGCCAAACGGCCCGTTAACGTGCGGCGTGTTATCGAGATGTCACTTTGTCTTTCGGTTTATAAACCAAGCAACAGGGTGACATCGCCATAACGTGCCGCACGACAACGCGCTGACAAGACGAAAAGGCGATAACAATATAACGCGCAAAGTGTACCAGATCAGCCACTATTAGCCTGGTGTTATCCTGAATGTTATTACCTTGAATGCGATCAATTCTTATAAGTCTGTCTGGATCTCCCATTCTAAAAACGACATCTCCACTTACACCAGTATATACTGTATGTTCCATACAATCAAGTATCTTGTCATTTATATATCCATCAGCGTATGTGAAATTTTCTAGAGATTTAGACATCCCTGTTTGATCAAAAATTGAATTTAAATGTAACAAAATGTAACAAAAACTTTTAAGAGACACACATTTGACAGTTTCTCTCAGGAACAGAAATATAAGGGTTAAAATCTTGATGATTTAATTTAGATATCATCTGCTAATATTCCTTGTAAATTTCACGATTATCTAGTGTAAAACAATTTGTCTGACGATGATATTTATTATTATATGAATTGTAAGAAACGATTCTACTTTTATTATTCTTACTTGTTAATATGAAATATGACTTAGAATATCCTAAGAATTTCCAGACAGGCATATTTGAAAACTTGTTGATTGAGCTCGTTCAAAGAAAGTTGGAAGGTGCAAGGTACAGTCCACGCCCCTTAGCACCGGCTTAAGCAAAATATTTGTTTTCCAATCCAGTCTAAATTACTGTGTAGTGAAGTATTTCCAAATGTTATTTTATGTACAATTCATTGAATAAGTGAAGTTTAAACTAAGCAGAATACAACATGAAACATCAAATGGTAAATCTTTGAATTTAGAAGCATCCAAAGATTATTTTTATGGATAAATCAAGACAAGTATATTTCCCTCTACGTATTTACATACCACTTTTGATCATATTCTGGTCCGCACAATGTAAAGCCGAAGCAGCTACCCAAATGGTATCATAACAGAGCGGGGCTATAACATCATACATTTGTGTTTCCCTGCTATATTCTGTACTGTTGATATAAGCATTATCAAATTCGCTCACTGAATAATTGAAGTATCAGTTAATTAAAAAGGTTTAATTCATTGTAATTTTAACATCATAATTTTTCATAGGAGTTCAGTATAATGTAAAATATCCAAGAGTATTAACATTTGACCAATATTACCAGTCCTCATTACACGCAAAATAGTAATTTTTGAACTCCGTTAGTTTTACAATTTACAAACAAATACATGAAGTTTCATGTTAAACGTGTTTTTGACATTTTGTTATTTGCTCACCTTTACTTCATGTCTTATTAAGTGAAGGTATCTTAACTGTAATTAATACTGTCTCTTAATTTTTATTGATAACATTCACCGTCGAAATTGGATAACTGGGAAAGTAATATCGAAAGAAGAGAAAAATTTATGTGAAGAAATCTGAGAACTGGTATTCTAAGATTGTTCCATATCAAATTTTAATGGGAATCCAGAGAAATGATCGTGCTCTTTAACCAGATAATTATACCAAAAATCATTACGCAAATTCAATATATCTCAAATGAAGTTTTAAAGAATACAATTAATAAGAAAGATCAACATGAATAAAATAAAATAGAATTAAAGTAAACCTGTGATGTTTGCGATGCCACGAATATCAACCGGGTTTCTGTTCACATTTACCGTTAAAAATATTCCTTCAACAACAAGTTTCATTTGACTTTCTGTGCAACCATGCCTGTCAAGTTTCTGTTTCCAAAACGTGCTTGTAAAAAAACTTGGAAACATCCAAACAATCTTTGGTCCATACAAACCAATCTTGTACGCCTTTGATGGACAATGGCATAATAACATTGAATATTCTTTTAAAAAATTAATATAAAACTCAAATTTCAAGTACATTGTAGCGATTATTATATATTTTTTAAGTTACTTTATCGCTTATACATAAATTTATGATATTGCACAGTTATGTTTTATCTTTTATACGCGTTCATTTTCAGAACATATATAAGTGATATACGTGTATTAAGAAAGGTCGATGTAAAATATTTCGAGTGCCTAATAGTATAATAAGTCTTGAATTAGACAAAAGATAAAGATTTACAATATATGAAAATAGATATATATTAAAGCATTGGAGCAAGTATATATCTGGTATTATAATAAGAAAGATATATCGTTCAATATTATAAAATAGATATTTCTTGCATATCAGACAGGATTATCTACCGTTTACACCGGTGCTAGAAAACTCTATCTTACACCCCCATGTAAGACAAGTCGCGTGTTATAAATGACGTCATTGACGCGAGCCTTTTATGAATGAATTGCGTTCTTAGGATGACGTCACTTAACCGTTATGAATGAACTACTATCAGTAAAAAGTGCGTTATTAAAATATCCGTTTTTGTAATTTCTGTTTGAAAATAATTGATATGTTATATGCAAGAAAAAGAATCAAACACCGGCTGTCGGTACAGACAGGAATATCTAGCTCTCGGGTGACTGTTTACGGCGGAAACTCGGCAGAGCCTCGTTACCGCCGTAAACAGTCGCCCTCGAGCTAGATATTCCGGTCTGTACCGGCAGCCAGTGTAAGATTCTTATAATCTTACACTTCTAGTGGGGAAAATAGATATATTTGACATATAAATAGAGAAATAGATATATCTTACACTCTTAGAAAATAGATGTATCTTACACTTTTAGTAAATGATGCAAATAAATATATCTTACACTAAATAAATATATCTTACACTAAATAGATATATCTTTCACTTTTAGAAAATAAAGAAAATAGATATATCTTACACTTTTAAAAAGTAATGCAAATAAATAAATCTTACACTTAAAAAAATATATCTTACACTTAAAAAATAAAGAAAATAGATATATCTTACACTTCTAAAAAAAGCAAATAAATATACCTTACACTGAATAAATATATCTTAAACTTGAAAAAATAAAGAAAATAAATATATCTTACACTTAGAAAAATAAAGAAAATAGATATATCTTACAGCACAGAGTACATCCCTAGCTTTGTCCTCATACATTGCTCCAATAATAATTCTTGCATCTCGATCCTTCAGGTAAAGAAGGTAGTCTAAACTTTACAACTTTTAAAATGGATTGGTCTACAATTGGCATATTTTCAAAACTATTTCAATGATAAAAACTAAAAAATGTATCATTTGGATATTTTCATTAAAATGTTTTTCAAACAAAATGTCGATGAATTCAGAGTGATTTTGTATGAACATTAATATGACGATTAATTCTTTTTTTGTTCGGTGAAACTAAAAATATATATACTCTGATTTTGTATAAATGCCAAAATTGATCTACATCATCTGTAATAAATAAATTTCATTTATTCACATCATACACATATGATTAAACATACAAAGCACAGCTGTATGGTAAAAATGCACAGACAACTTGAACTATTTACGTTTACTACCGATCATTGATTGTTGCATTAAAATATTTTTGGATTACAATAGTTTACCTTTAAATTTTTTACACGTGCGGTTGGATCTGCTGTAAATATTTCTTGCGACAGAATAGTTATATCCGTGTCAATAATTCGTTTAACAAAGTCATCAATAATCTAAAATTAGAAATTAAAACAGGAGGTCTATAACACTAAGCATTTTGTAATACAAATTTATACAGAAAATATCTTTAGGTACTTCGTCAGCAGATCTTAGCAATTGAAAAACGGGATCCCGAAAGACACCCGAAACGTCAAAATTTTGGTTCGATTGAGCTTGTTCATGGACGGTTGTAGTAAATGCAAAAGTACAAGAACAGAACAAATACTTTATTCTTGACTTTTACAATACTACATAATCATTTTACATATGCCTAAAGAGTACAAATCATTATTTAGAATTACTATCGAAAAATCAAGCACATTATTACTAATTCATATTTTTAGAGAATGAAAAGTAATAGTAGTTCTATGAGAGAGTGCAAATTTAAAATAATTAGCAAGTTATTGTTTTTTCTTGAGAATATTTTATACCGTATTTGTATCTAACATTCTTTTAATTAAATTACACGAGGTTTAAACGAAATAGTAACTTTAATTTATTTTTGTATATATTAGTATTAGAACATGAACACATCACATAAATATGAAATGATATTCATCTTCTAGGTAACGTGTATTACAAAACGTACTCTTAACTTAATAACAAAAAAGAATTCAACATCTGCAGATGTGTTCAAAATCATTGAAATCCTAACACCATACATTTTAGTTTTGATCTGGGCATTGTTTAATTAATCAAAATTACGATTTTGCAGTTATCATATTGAATTGTAAATATAATGCAAATGTCAATCTGAATAATTTATAGCAGAAATATTTGTATGTAGTTTTCTACCATAATGCAACATTGAAGCAATTTTAATTTCCTTAAAAGCTCGTTTCCTATCAAAGAAATGTTTTACTAAATTTAAGTAAAGTGATATATATCTAAGAAAAAAAATTGCCTAATTGCCTAAAGGGAACGGATGAGAATAAAAGACTCTTAAAGAAGAATGGGTGAGCAATATGGTTGTCTGCAATACATTATAGTTTAAGATTTACTTAGTAAGAGAATAAATATTATACTGATAAAAGTGATAAAATGAAAGACCAAAATAAATTTTGAAATCCGCAAAAGTGTCCATATCATGGTGGTCATAGAACCTTCAAGGTGACACAATTTGACATTCCATGACTTACCAAGTAAAATAATGTATGTGTCCGAAATGAGAAAACAATGGGCGTCGGGTCTGAATAAAAAGGAATTTTGAAAGACGATCAGAGTTTGTGAAGAAATGATAGGCAGTTTCAATTTGACCACAATGAAAAAGAGGGTTTAGATAATCGTTATTGATGAGATGGTGAATGACCTTTAGAATTTACTACATTAAAATAAATTTGTGATTGAGTCTTGTTGTTGGTGATGCAATTTTGTTAATTTTGGACTGACAGATGATAACTGTATCAGAAATACTCTTTCTGTTCAATAACATAAATATTTAAATGCAAAAAAGAGGTTATGTTGAATACAGGTATGATCATAAGAGTTCTGATGGAATGGAAGTCAATGATTTTGATGAAATTGAAGAGGTAGTTAAGTTGCATCTGTTTGGTGAATGTCTTCATTGGAAACCTCATAGGTTTGAGGCTAATTAACTGATACAAGACACGATTTTCGCAAAGAAATTATAGGTCCTTATTTAATAATTATGGAATAATGTTGTGTCTCATGGTACTCAGTTCATATGACAATGCTTTGATGGTAATTAAAAATATCAATTAAAATAAAAGCACGATTCTTTACGAAAACGTGCATTATTTCAAATGAACTTCATTTGAGGACGTGCGTAAATAAGCTGAAAAATAAAATAGATATATTCAGATCGAAGATTCAGATGTAACATAATTTGATCTCCTTCAATTGCCTGAAATAATGACATATAGCCTGATCTCTTTCAATTAATTTTATCTCGTACATACTTTTATATCTATCAGGAAGCAAATGCAAGAATAATTGTAACCAATGTACACTTACTGAGGAAACAAAGTGTAATCTATGTACATGTAATGAGACAAACAGATTGTAATCTATGACACTTACTGAGTAGATAAGTTTTATTTTTGTAATCTTTTCACACTTACTGAGGAGAAAAATTGTAATGCTTGATTTATAGTTGCCACTTTCTTCCAGTTAAATTGTCTCATCAGTGCAATCCTGACTGGGTTGTGTTTATGATCGGGAACGGTCAGGCGGTAAAAGTTTGGAAACTGTGTGCGATCAGCTAGTACAGGTGACACTGATCCATATGATAACTAATATAAATAGAAATGATACTATCTATAATAGTTTAGAAATTATAAAAATACAAAATACAACTGGAAACAACAATAACAATTATTATTATAAGGGAGTCTTATTTTTGGTTTAAAATTATTTTATAATACCTCACCCAATACTGCAATCAACAAAGTTTGATTTGGTTAAAAGACAAAAATGTTTCCAAACATGTTCACATAATATTACACAAAAAGCAGCAATCTACTAAAATAACCATAAATGTGACAAATTACTTACATAAGATTCTAAACTTATTTCATAAAACTGAAAAAAATGACAATTGTTTCTCATCGTACCTGTGTAAGATTCCAGAGATGTGTCATCTGTGCGGTTGCTTCAGAAACAATGGAGCAACCGTCGCCGATTAGCAGTATATACGGATTTTGACTGCATATTTTACCATATAACTGGTAAAGAGCTATACCAGGGTTACACTGTAAAAATGCCATACTGTACGTCATTTATAACGTGAATGAGATTTTTGTTTTAAACAAATTTGAATAAATAATTTCACATATGAGTTCTAAATTAATAGGCCTATTTTAAAGTCATAACATACGTTTTGAAAAACAATGAACAGAAGGAAGCAATATCACTCATTATAATTTGTCAGCTAACTACCTTTACAAGACACAATGCCATTTATCATCTCTTTTTAAAAGGATATCTTACTCTGTTGCTTCAATAAGGTAGTTTAATACCAATTAATTTGGAACATTCATTTAAATTAGATAAAAATGTTTATCAAGCTCAATTTAACACTATGAGCTGACAAAATTGATTAATCATTATTTATAATTTAATATGTTTACTTTAAATGTTAAAAGGTACATCACTATTAAAATCATAACATGAATAAATAAATAAATGATCGTATGACGTTCAGGTTTATTTTGTAATTATTAAGTCACACCGAATCTAGGAACCTATTTAATTCAATCATCATAAGTCTAACAATCAAATCTTTGTCTTTGAAGATCTATTTGAAGTACGAGATATTCCTATTCGTATGAAAAAATCATGATTGAAGTCTTAAAGGTTACCAAAATCGGAAAAAAGTAAATATTGAAGACTAGGTCTGATCACTGTTCATGGCGGTTGTATCTAGAAGATTGCCGGTCCCACATTCAGCACCAGTTTAATCAGATTTAATTGGTTTAGTTAAAAAATGTTATCAATTGAGAATTAAAAAACATTTTATCGGCAAAACAAATGTTGATATAAATTGCTAACTTTTGAAATTGGTTAATGAACTGTTATATCTTATTTTAATTAAAATCTTACCTTTGTGTCTATGTAATCAAAGTCTATCTCGTAATTTTGAAGAATATCTTCACGCGCATTGACATGTTTGACTGCCATGTTGATTGCCTGAAGACACGGTCTACCGCCGCTCCATCCACCGGACATTGGCAACAATCCTAGAAATCTCAGTTCCTTTGATTCTGTATACTTCATTGAATTATCTATTGTATACAGTATTATTCCAATAATTAAAACCGATCTTATTGCAAATGCATCAGTCGAAAACACAACCATTGTTGTTGGTAATCACTTCATCATATAATTCACATAAAATTCTTGTTTCATCTATTTTATTGAAGACTCATTTTTCATCATGTACTTACAAGTTGACAGTAGTAAAGAATGAATAAAGCCTCGGTCAGATTATTGAAAATTTCCATAGGAACAAAAACAAAATATACGAGTTTCGTCTACAGATAACAACAATAATTGAGCTCTGAAACAGGGAAATTTGATTCGTAATGTGAGAAAAACACTAATATTAGAGGTATCTCTTATGTATAATAAACGGCCAACAGTTATTGATTCTTTTAAGGAATATATCCCTATGAGATATTGTCATTTTAGATTATCAGTGAAATGACATCCTATAGGGGTTAACGATTATAAAATGTTCACGCATCACTTAGTATAATTAAAGAAAAAATAACTGATTAAAGGTAACGTTATATTAACAAAAGTTCTTGTATAAAATCAGTTCACTGTATTTATGCATTAAAGGAGTAAACGCCATTGATGTATGTTTGACCAATGGTCTCCACGGATTCCGTCGTTATAGCTTACATTGTTACAACAATGATGACAATATAATGTATATAATATTAAAAAAAATGATTTGAAAGACTATCCACTTCTCAATTTACGGAAACTCTGATTAAGGTAAATGTATATATTAATGTTCTATGAATAAACAGTAAACAATTATGATTTTCATTGGTCTCTATATATGATAACAACAATAATGTTTTTTTTTTGTATTGGTTTCAATATATATGATTACAATATAATACAATCTACTAAACCTGATCAACTTCCTGTCTTTATGGCAGCTTGGAAAATGAACATTAATATTATGAAACGTATATGTATTATGACGTTGAATATTAATAATGATCAAACATTATATTACCGGAGAATTACAGTAGAAATTAACAAAATACATCATTAAAATACGAAAATCTTGAACATTTTAGATCATTCATCGTAAAAAAACATTTATCGGATAACAGATAAACAGATTTTAACTGGAAAATATCAATTTTAAGCTGACTGAGTCTGTACTTAAGGGATAATGAGAAATTTGCAACATACCTTATGCCCCGTAGCACCGCTTTTAGCAGTACTCCATTTTACAAACAATTTAAAAAGAACAGATTTTAACAAAGATCCTGAAGGACCAGAAAAAACATAACAACAGAAGTTAAGTTAGGAGCAACAGTTTAAAGCAACCACACGGCACTTGTAACCTGATTTTGTGATGCATAAAAATCTGGAGAAAGACTAATAACTAAAAGTCCCAAAATGGGGATTATACTTTAGACGGTTATGATCTTGTAATATCAAAGGAAGTAATCTTGTACAATGTTGAAATTTGTTAAAACTGATTATACTAAAAAATATGACTGATAAATTGTTAACACTGACTTCACAAAATATGACAGATAAATTGTTTACACTGACTTCACAAAATATGACAGATAAATTGTTTACACTGACTTCACAAAATATGACAGATAAATTGTTAACGCTGATTTTACAAAATATGTCAGATAAATTGTTAACACTGACTTCACAAAAAATGACAGATAAAATGTTTACACTGACTTTACAAAATATGACAGATAAAATGTTACACTGATTAGACTACAAAACATGAAAGTAAAATTGTTTACACTGACTTCACAAAATATGACAGATAAATTGTTAACACTGACTTTACAAAATATGACAAATAAAACGTATAAACTGACTTTACAAAATATGACAGATAAAATGTTAACACTGGTTATACTACAAAATTGGACAGAAATATGTTTACACTGATTATACAAATAATGACAGACAAATTGTTTACACTGACTGTACCAAAAAAAGACTGACAAATTGTTTACACTGACTGTACAAAATAGTACAGACAAATTGTTTACACTGACTGTACAAAATAGTACAGGCAAATTGTTTACACTGACTGTACAAAATAGTACAGACAAATTGTTTACACTGACTGTACAAAATAGTACAGGCAAATTGTTTACACTGACTGTACAAAATAGTACAGACAAATTGTTTGCACTGACTGTACAAAATATGACAGGCAAATTATTTACACTGACTGTACAAAATAGTACAGACAAATTGTTTGCACGGACTGTACAAAATATGACAGACAAATTATTTACACTGACTGTACAAAATAGTATAGACAAATTGTTCAATATACTGACATAATGACATATTACGGATAAGTTGTTTAAAATGACTATATGAGATGTGATAGACAATACTTTAAGATATACAATAGACTTCTTGTACATGTTATAAACGTAATTTGTCTTATTACAACAGTCCGTTACGATCTTGTGATGTCAGAGAAAGGTTGACACTTTAATAAAAACATTAACAAGTCAGTGATAGCCGTAAATACAACATTAGTTCATCGCGAAATAAACAAACAAAACGTAAGAGGACATTTATCTTTTGTCATCCACTTTTCAAGAACGGATTTCCCCTATTATCATTAAATGTAATGATAATTCGAGAATAAAGCCTGTAATTACGTTTACAGTCTCCTGTAATTTTGTAATTATAGTATTAAACTTAATTGGCAGAAGCAAAAAATTAAAGCTGAAAACAAACCTGAGTACAGATGTTCTTAATGTAAGGATTATATAGCTCCTAATTATTGTATATTTTACATACTATTATTTGTTTTAATGGTGCTTAATTAGAGAGTGTAAGTTCCTGATTGTTATAAGTTCCATGAAGGGTTATCTGTGGTTTAATCAGAGACAACCCTGGCTTTTATTTGTAAGTTTCATGTAAGACAAACTTTAATGGATACTTTGTGTGGTCTTAATGATGGTGCTGTTATAGACGCAAGCCTTTAATTAGTCGATCCCAATTCTTTCATGGTTTGAAGAGAACTGGACCTCTAAGTCAGCCATTATTGGAAGGTCGGCGTTTACAATTTAACAACGCAGTAGATATGCATGCCACTTGACAAGAATGGTTTGCCTGATCGCAAGACGAAATCTGTCATTGATAACTTTGATTGGTGTAGTAAATAAACTCATTTAATATATGTAGCGCTGTTTGCATCCTGTAGGCATCTTGTCGATTAACATCCTGGTGTTCTCTACGGCAAAATGTAACGTAGAATAATGATAACGCTTTCTCAACATTTATGATTTGGTTGTTAGAACGTCTCTATACTGTCGCGATTATATATGGCAATCGTTTCATTAGCAAAATGGTAGTTTTAATCTTTATACAATTTTCTCCAGCATAGTTTGTGACTGTACGTTGCGAATGGGAATTAAAAATTAATATAAAATCGAATTCACGATGTAAGATCATGCAAACTAGCAACTTACATGTTTCATTGTGACACCTCTGGGAAATCTATTTAATAGATTAATTCATTGATAAAAACTGAAACTGAAATTTCTGATATATATTTTTAAGAACTTTTCCTGTGCCGATCGATCATCATTTTATCTCTTGTTAAAATAAGTTTATTTTAAAGGCACACTATGATATCCATTTTTTTAATTCATTAGAAATGTCAAACATGTGATTCATAATGTTTAAATAATGGGTGATATTCAGCAACTGGAAAAGTAGCACTAAACATGCAGTTATGTGTCGTAGAGGTAGTAAAATGTAAATAAAGTACAGTATTTTGACTTCCATACAAAAAACTAAATTCACTATATATGCAAGTAGCCAAAAGAGCAAAATAAGTAAATATATACTGTTTCTGTTAATTGCAAATTGATTTAAACTGTGACAAGATACCAAAAATAAAAAGTTTTTGAGAATTTTTTTTTAAACATTTCCTAGGCATAATGAGTGAAGTTAATTATAACAATAATTATAAAATTCCAAATGTTTAACTATTTGGTATCTTGAAGGCATTTCGATACAGAAAAAGGTTACATAAGTTAGTCTACATAACAAAGCGCGTTGAACAATTCTGACCATGCAGTTAGAATAATTACACAGCAACTACGACTTAATTTTGTCTTGATTGTCATTTCTAAAATTCTTTGTTTCATTGTGTTACAATTAAGCTGTCATGCGGCTGAACAAAGCCGTTAAAACATTATTTTACTGTCACTTTACTAACATAGCTATCTGTAATGAATACTGTTAAGTTATTTTTTTTAAAGCAAGAAGACATTTTATCTGATAATAAAAATATTGTTGTTTTAAAGAAAATTAGTGAAAATCCGTGAAAATACTTTGAATTGTTCAAATATATCTGTGAGAATTATTGTATTACACCAGCCAATAGCCTATGTAAACGTTTGACAATACCCACATACTTTATCTAGTAACCCCTCAGTGATCTCCCTTTTTCGCGTATGGCGGACATAGGTACCCTCATATCATTCCAATATTGTCTTCGTTTTCATTATGTATCGGCATATTTCCCAACAATTATGTATGTTCGTTGCTGTATGTCACACCCTATATTGGGTAATTTTAAACAGACCATCAAAAATGGAACTTTATCCGGCGAATTGGTTAACCGTGTTCAAAACAATAGTATAAATGTTGACAACGGAAACCAAAAACTTAGGTTAAATCATTACATTAAATTACTGAGAAGCTTATAGTATCGATGCCTTCCAGGTGTCAAACTGTAAATATAGCTGAATTTGTTGTTGTATTCTTTTTCATTTTACTGAGCATATCTATCCGAAAAGGAACATCGATTATTCCTAATATGGCTCCTCATCAACTTCTGGAGTGAAAAAAATATGACAGATCTCCCCGACAACCATTATACTACAACTACTTCACACAGAGCAATGGCTAAAAGATGGTGTTTGGTCGTCGATGTGAATGGTCATAGGTGTTTGATTGTATGCTTTGTTCCATATTGAATACAATAGGTTATATTGCCTGCTTTTATTTGAATTCAGCTTAAGTCGGTGTAAGGGGTAAATGGGCGGTAAATTACAATTACCACTACCGTCAGTGAACAGGCTCAATAAAACCGAGTCTGCACCATATTCAATTGGTATTTTTGGCGTTATTTAAGAATACTGCATTTCTCTTTGCCATTACGATGTCATCTTTCCCTGCAGAGTTTTCATGATACCATTGATACGGCTTTTTATTATAATCTGTAATTCTGAAGATTTACTAAAGCATTCCGAGATTGGAAAGAGGAGAGATTTGATACTGATCTTCATTATACAGCGTGAAATAAACAAGTAAATTATACAACAAATTTATTATTTTAAAATGCATTTACATGTTTCGGCGTAATGATTTAACTTAAACATTGTTGTTCATTTAATTTACCAATACTTCAAAACCACAAATAACTGAAATAAGAAATATGAACCATATATATACTTTAAAGAGATCAACTAATTGTTATCAAGGCACATATATACATCAAGAAATGCTAATGTTGCTGTTTCTCAAGCTTTATATATGATATATGTTCGGGGTTTTGTTTCTTCAGATACATGACATATTGATCACATTCAAAGTCTGATGAAAAAACTGGTAAACAACATATCTCTCTTTTCAATGTGTCTTATATTTATAGATTGTCTATTATATCATTCACTAGTTATTCAAGTGGTAGCACTTCTTAAGTTAGAGTTTTTTTACATTAAACATTTATTTTGTAAGTAAGTTATTTATACATATATCATTTCAGAGAAAATGGATTAGATAAGATTGACATGTTGGACATAAACCGACACTGGTTTGACTAAAAGCACTACTATTTAACACGTAAATTATATTATGCAAATACAAACTGTTTCTATGAATATGCATGAAAAATAAATAAATATTAATGATTATCATGATATAAAACAATGACACTCCACACATGTCTTTGTCCACCATTTGGTATTTTGCACATCTTACAAAATATGTATATAACACAAATGAGCAAATCCTTTATTTTATTTGCCATTTTTTTCTCGGAATTTCAAAGAACCATGAAATATAATTGGAGCATAATTTATTCATTTATAATGTAACTCTCCACTGACATCGTTGTGTGTTATTCGGCACCATGTTGATGTGATGAAGATGGGTTAAATCCTGTATTTATCCCAGTAGCCACTGCCCCATTTGTCCCGCTTACTTTGTGTCGAACTGCATGTACCTGATTATAGAAAAATAATAACAATAGGGATAACAAGTTGACGGGCATTTGAAATATGCTTCATGTGAACTCTTGCTAAGTTTTCTGTTCAGTGTTTAACAGTTAATTTAAATACTCTAACATTTATAAAGTATTGCATAGACATTTATATCTTAAAACTTGATTAAAACCTAATAGTATTAAATCAGTTTTTGACATGTTAAAAAGTTTTTAATTGTGACCAGGAAACAATTCTATGTTTCATAATTCCCTGTGTTTTAAAAATTGTTTGTTAAATGTCAAGTAGTTCGAAATAAGTGACCTAAACGGCTTGTCAACAGAGGCTTCTTCTATTCATTATTGTATAAAATCACACTGTTTAGAACAAATAAACTACAATGTATGTAGGGAAGACACAAAATTAAATGAGGTATTTTAAATTTTTTGCTTTACAACATTGAACTTTATAATACTATTGAACAATATACCTTCGGTACAAAGATTACAGCTTGGGTAAGGAATGTTCCTATGATGAGGAAGCCTGATGTAATTCCATACATTAAAACTTCTTGGTCCTTTAGAAGTAATGATAACGTCAAACCAACGGCACTTAAGATGACTACGTTGTATATACATAATCCAATCTCGTGTGAGTCATTGAGAGCTTGAATTTTTACCTTTTGTTATAGAAATTTTTTAATATACAAATATATGGATATGTCAAATTGATTTGGTTTGCATTTCACTTTTCCTACGACCGCTTTAAAATTTAAAAATAATATAAATAAATATACAAACCAAGCCATTTAAATAAAAACAAATATTAAAGTAAAAAAGCAACATCTGATATTGATAATTTTTATTGCTATTCATGAAAACAATGTGAGTTTATCTTGGATGCTTGATTTAATTTTTAATTGTTTTAGATTATCATTTTTCTTGACATATTCCACTGTGTATATTCTATATACTATTTGTACTGTTGAATTTATATTGACGTATTCTGGTATTACCAAAAGTGTATCAAGATGTTTATTTCATAATAATTAGGCATCAGTACTTGACTGAATTAGAAACTTACATTTCTTGTTTCCCAAGCCAGGAATGCACCAAAGGTTAATAATCCACCCTCAACAACGTATAATGGCCATTGAAAATAGTCCGAGTATTCCGAATGGCACACACGAACAAATGGTCTTACCTCGGCATCGTTGCCTATCATATATACCTAAATAATACAAACATTCTTACATCGTTGCCTATCATATATACCTAAATAAAACAAACATTCTTACATCGTTGCCTATCATATATACCTAAATAAAACAAACATTCTTACATCGTTGCCTATCATATATACCTAAATAATACAAACATTCTTACATCGTTGCCTATCATATATACCTAAATAATACAAACATTCTTACATCGTTGCCTATCATATATACCTAAATAATACAAACATTCTTACATCGTTGCCTATCATATATAGCTAAATAATACAAACATTCTTACATCGTTGCCTATCATATATACCTAAATAATACAAACATTCTTACATCGTTGCCTATCATATATACCTAAATAAAACAAACATTCTTACATCGTTGCCTATCATATATACCTAAATAATACAAACATTCTAACATCGTTGCCTATCATATATACCTAAATAATACAAACATTCTTACATCGTTGCCTATCATATATACCTAAATAATACAGACACTAGTACAAATGATCAATCTAAACATTCTTAGGTATTAATAAATAACTTGTTTTGAAGGCGGTGAATCTTAAGGCATTTTATTCGCACTATCTTTTTATTAAATTAAATTATTGACTCTCAAGAAAAATATAAGCAACTTTAAATCAAATTAGATTAAATCAAAGTACACGTTGCATTTATACCTTAAATTTCTTTCTACCATTTTTCATTTATTATGATAAACAATAACTGCCTAGAAACCAGACCTGGGGATGATTACAATGATCAGTAATTGATTTAATTACAATTACTTTCAGATTTTATTGTAATTGATTAAGATTGATTACTCACACTTGCCTCTGTAATCAATTAAATTACAATTATTTTAAGAGAGTAATTGATTGATAATTGATTACAAGTAGAATCCCTACTTAAGACCACCCCTGAATTAAGACCACCCCGTTAATAAGACTATTTTTACAACTTGTTCTTTATGACAATGGTTACATGATACAGAATTAAGAACAACTGCTTATCCACTTTTAAGACCACCTGATTCAGTCCAACAGGGCATCCACTAAGTTTCAAAATTTGGAAGTCAGAGACTGCAAAATCTCTGGACCCACTGTTGAAAGTAACGCTTTATATGTAAAGAAGGAAAAACATTAAATTTTGGAAGTCAAAAGTCAAAAGCAAGGAGTAAATGACTCCCAAACTCCCATTAACGGAAGCCCTGGTCCAAATTCTTTGCTTTATTCTTAATTTGACCCAACTATTGAGACCACTAATATCAAAGTCAACACCTATCTAGATATTAAATTTGTTGTTATGATCTGCTTGAATGCTGAAATGCATGACGCTTAAATTCAGGTGTGAAAAACTGTTATTATTGGGCCATTTTATGAAATAAGGTGACAAGGTTAATTTTAGAGTGGTTTAATGTTGCTTTCAGCAAATTATTTTGTGAAGAATTAAGTTTTATTTGATAGGTGACTTATGTACATCATATAATAATTGATATTGAAATCTAGCGAAAGAGTATTGTATGTTAAATTTCTTCAGAAATATCCTTTCCTCTCATCAAATATCAAAGCATACTTTTATAGTGTCTTATATTGTATTCGTAGCTTAAGATACATGCTGTTAAATGACTAAAATAGTTCATGGTCATAAAGTATGTAAGCAATGATGAGAATATTCACAATTAAGACCACCCACAATTTAGACCACTTTGGTCCAGCCCAGATGATGGTCTTAATTAAGGGCTTTTACTTTAAAAATGTAATACAAAAGATAAACTGTATCATGTAAAATAAAGGCATCCTTTGAATCAAAATAGTTTCCTGTTAAATCTGAAAGTAATCAATGTCAATCAAATTGTAATCATAATTACTGACTGAATTTTAGCTGTAATTGATTAATTACAATTAATGTAATCAATTTTGGGCAAGGTAATCAATTACATGATGATTACAGTGTAATCATGTAATCAATTAAAAATCAATGATTACAATTAATGATTACCCCAGGTCTGCTAGAAACTGTAATTTATTTATTTTTATAAAAAATACAATAAATCTCTGCCTAGAAACTGTTTAACTATTTTTTATTTATTATAATAACAATACCTCTTTGCTAGAAACTTTCTAATATATTTTATTTATTATGATAGACAAAACAATAACCGTCTTGAAATTGTAACTTAATTATTATAATATAAATACAATACCTCTCTGTCTAGAAACTGTGTAACAACTTTATGAGGTTCAATATATTCCCATATTATCAACACGACCGACACAAGTACGACGAATATGCCAATAATTACTAATAGTTGATAGTCTTTAATTGTCTGTAACATATAAATATATGACCAAAATAAACAGATAGTTTTTGACATATTACTTTAGTTTTTTCGAACACCCACAATTAAATGATTCAACGATTATTAAAATCAGCTTAAACACACACATATTGTTGTCCAATATTTCATTTATTAAGGACATAAGAAATATGAACTTGTTTTAATTACCTTAAAAAGTTATAGAAAGTTTGAGGATTTGATATATTCTACGAATCTCACTATTTTATATGTTTTATAGATCCTTAACCAAGACTGTATTTCTTTGTGTAGAAACAGTGTCACTATTTATCCTATGGATTATAACACTAAAACGTTTAAAAGATGTTGTTAAATAAAATATACATTAGGTTTTCATACTCTGGTTCCGAATTTACGCCATTTTAAATAGACGTTGTAACATGATTTTTAGAACATAATATGTAAACAAGTTTTGATGCAAGTTTCCTATGTAGTAAATTATACAACCTTTATATCATGTCAGAATAATGTATTGTTTCGTTAAGTTCTATATCTATTTTAACAGTATTCCAATTTTGAAAGAACCGAACAATATTTCAACTTTAAGTTTTTGAAAAAGTATGTTCTCATTATCAAGTTTATATAACAGATAAAAAATAATAAACATACACGTTTTAAAAGTTGTTTGTTAGTGAAGATCCGATATATCCTCCAAGTTTTAGAAAACAAAGCTCCAAATGTTATAGTAAATCCAATACTAAAACATACTAAACGTATCTGCGAAAACATAAAATATAACAGTTGAAGTTTAAATATCAATACATTAAATTAATTAATTTATTATTTTGTGCTTAGAGTAATTTAGAATGTTGCAACAACAAAAATAAAAAAATTCTACTACTATAATAACGGTACTGTCCTTTTTTTCTAAATATCGAAATAGACATAACACATGTGAAGGTAAAAGATAGTATTACTGGATTTAACTCCCTTGAAAAAGAAACACTTCCTCGAATGTGCTGGAACCGGAAACGGTTAGCCGTGCAGTCTGATCAAACTCAATACTGTTGGTAACTAAATTTTTGTATTTTGTTATTGAAATACAAGATATTCGAATTTTATTAAATTGACTTAGTTTTATTTCTAAAATTAACATTTCTTGTTTGTAAATCAACTTCAAGCATTACGCCATATGTTCAAAATCTGTCATGAACATTTGAATTTCATTTACCTACAGTTTATTCTCATGACTTTTAAAAAAAGCTATATTTATTCAACTTCTTGCTCAGATTGCAATTTAAATTATTATCAAAACATACAAAACGGCTAGATATTCGAAAACATCAGCTTTATGGTTACCTTGCAGTTTATCTCGTTTTCCACATAAACCGTTTTGAAGAAAACTGTCGAATAACATAAGATGCAGCCAAACAAGAGTACGTTGTTGATATTTGGTGACGACATTTTTACATAACTGAAATGTCAAATAATGTGATTAAATGCTACTTTTATCATTTCTTTACGGAAATACAAAAAAAAACATGTTTGGAAATTCTTTAATTACTTTGATGAAAATTGGAATATAAAGATAATGTAAAGTATACAGGTACAACATTTGTGCATTTACATCATATTTGTATATATCTGCTTTTAAGAGCATAAATGTTATTGGTTTTAGAGATACGTTTCTTCGACGTGCTCATAATCTCACATTTAGATATAATTGATGACTTATTTTCATGATAAATGTTTAAATGTTATTTGATTGAATGTAATTTAAGTAAGACATAATCTTGAATCTTTAATGTTTTCTCCAGTAGCCTAACTTCATGTATAACGAACAGAACATATTAAGAATGTGCGTGTATATGTCAATGTATGCTGTAAATCATGGGGAATGTCGGAAGCGGCTCATTTCCTTTAAATATTCTTTAGTTTACAGTGTATGTAAAAATGTGGCACGACTTTGACTTCTTTAAATAAAAATGACCTCGGATAACCTTAATGTTCTATAAATTTGTAAAAAAAAATATTAACTGATACAAAAAATTAGAATGTTTTTAGTAATAAAATAGCAAAAGGAGGTTAATTTAGCTGTATTTTGCAAAGCATGTAAAAAATAAGTAGGTTAATCAAAATTTGAAATAGAAAAGTTGCACGAATCAAAATTAGTTACCTGTTATGACGATACATTATGTTAAAAATAAAGAACGTTATTGCGAGACATATCCCGAGACTTGCTAGTGACGTCATAGTTATATATAGCCCCATTGGTATCTCCTTCTCCTCAAATGTTATATATGTTGAATCTCTAGGTATGACGCCATCTAAAATTATCAACATATTATATATGTATATATATGTTTACTAAAAATGTTGTCTTGACAGCATTTTTTTCTTCTTCAACAGACAGTTTTAAATTTACAATAACACCGATTTTATATCACCTCAAATTATGTGTGACATGCAAAATCTTTACAACCCGTCTATCTGTACTACTTAATTAGTTTTATCATGATTAACTTACTTTTATCAGAAATAACAGTGAATTAATAGTGGCTCGGATTATATAAGAAAATAACCTTTAAGGCCATATAACCTTTCAAATATCTTTATAACTAATGATATGTGAATATATTTATACATGTAAGTCCTTAAAGGTTATTGTAATATTTGCACTAATACTTTCACATATTTAGCAAAATTGTTTTTTTCATACTCTTTTCCAAGGAAATTTGATGAAATGTTTACAATTTGTCAAAAAAGGAAACCTTCATACATCATGTAAAGAAAGTTTCATTTGAGACCAAGTGAAATGACTGTTTCATGTAAAATACCTTTCCATTTTATAGCTCCTTCAATCCACTCAAAATATTTCGGATTTTTATCCTGCCTGTATAGACCAACAGTTTGTCTTGCTCCGTCTAGATATAATATAAACATTTCAATAAATAATAACCTGCCTGTAGAGACCAACAGTTTGTCTTGTTCCGTCTAGATATAATATAAACATTTCAATATATAATAACCTGCCTGTAAAGACCAACAGTTTGTCTTGCTCCGTCTAGATATAATATAAACATTTCTAAACATTTCTAGATATAATATAAACATTTCAATAGATAATAAATACCACAATATGCAATGTTGTTTAATTAAAACTATTACATAATAATTGTAATTTATCTAAAGGTAGAATTAAAATATAGATCTAAAATTATATTTATCTAAGAACATGACATTGTTTTCAATGAAAACGTCTAACAGAATATTTTGTATTTAAGAGGGCATTATAATTATGTTCACAACATATATTTCATTTACAATTTCGCATTTGAGAGAAATGATGTCAAATAAACTCTCGACATGTGATGGCTGTTGTGACGAAGAACTAAGAGCTAAAAAATTAAATAAAGTTCCTTGCAATGAAAAAAATTCAACAACTCATATAAGTAACAATACAATGATCACAGTTTCCTGTACGAGGGTTGATCAATATATTCGTGGACAAACTCAATCAATTGTTATTTTGGGGAAAGAAAGTTAATAAAATTATATTTGACATTTATTCAATCATTTATCAATTTGATGTGTAAGTTTCAGATATATATTCCGTATATTTTATCCAAAATAGCAGTTTTCAAAAATGCATGTTAAGCTGATCGCCGCAGCTCATTCGCAACTTACGTTACGTCGACGTTACATCTTCTAAAAAAATGCAGCACCAACTTCTACATATCGTTCATGCCTGTGTACCAACTGACTGAAAATGTTCTTTTTAAATGAAGTATCAAATGAATGCAACACAGACAATGCCATGGACTGTAAATCATGGAACCTTGTTAACTTGTGTCCCTTTATCTCTGCCTTCAATTTCACTCGCATAACGTTCTCATTGCAACAAGTTTCGATTGGCCTGCCGCATCTCTTATTATCCTAAAGTTCTTCTCTACCCTCATGGAAGCGTGTGTGCCACTTATAAACAAACGAATAAGACACTTTCTTGTTTAAGATACACTTTCCAAGTTTTCTTTAGTCTGTTGTGGCGTGATACCAAGATTTACACAGACTTAATAACTGCCCTCTGCTCCAACAACGTTGTGCTCCTCTCTGGTGACACACCCCTGTCTCCATTAACATGTCAAACAAACACAAAACTACAAAAGAAATCGTAGCGAAGCTTGTTTTTGTTTTAAATGTTCTATAAACAATATGAAAGAATGTTGCCGTCATTTTCATATTTTAAAGAAGCGGGCCAAAATAAGGCCAATTTTTAAGTATTTTAAAATGGTTAATATAACTTTTTAAGCTGCGGCGTTCGTACGGCATAGGGTTGCTATGGCGATACATATAATCAACAAAATCAGATTTTTTTTTAAAAAAATCACAATATATTTGTAATACTATTAAAATCTTCTCCTAAATAGCGAAAATCCTTTATAATATCTTGATTAATTATTAAGTTATTGATAGCGTCCATGAATATATTGATCAACCCTCGTACCTGCATGTAAGAAGATAAAAAATAACCACTACGTAAGATAGACATTGTAAAGGATCCTAAACAGGAGCTGAGCATGTCAAATGTGTGAGACATAACATAAATTTAGATAATTTCTCGACATGGGAAAAGTGAGATGAACACAGAGAATATTGTTGTTTCTTTTTTTTTGTTGTTCTTTTTTATTTTTTATTACTTGTTTGTCTCCGTCTTAAGAACACTAAAAGCTCAGGACTACTATAGACGTTAGTTTAAGTTAGAAAGATTGATTTAATTTGATTAGCGTGTGTTCTCTCGTTGTTTTCACTGAGTGCTCGAGAGTGTGTGTATCGGAGTGTGTATTATAATGTATTAGAGTATTTGTAAGTGTATAAGTTCGCACGGAAATCACCGATTATCTTAATTGATTCAATACCTTAATGCGTGTTTATAACAGTAAAAAACTCAAGATACATTAATGTCGTTAAATTCTCATCAAACTTAAAGTTAATATCACTGAAATAAAATAGATAAACACGATAATAACAAAACAAACTGTCATTATAAGAATTATATAATAATGACGAATCTTAGCAGAATTTACAAGCAAAATAGTAGGAAATTAGAGTAAATCTTTTTTTATTTAAATATTCAATTTGATTAAAATATCGGTTGGATGAGGGCATACTTTTGTACTTTTAGTAAAGAAAACAATAACCGATATCACATGAAATATGATATAGAAAAAGCAAAATGATTTTGAAACAATTTTTTTCAAAGCTTCAATATACACAACAACTTTATTTCACCTTGGCAGAAAATGTATGTTGGATAATCTTTCACATAAAACACCTTAGGCATACTTAGATTGTTTTCAGAAGAACAAGAAAATAAAATGAAATTAAATAGACAAACAAAGATTGTGTGGGTTTATGGCTTTTATGACTTTTATGGCTTTTAAGGTCAATGCGTGTGTTGTATTAATTGGTTTTTATATAGCTGATACATCAATACCTAGTTATTCTTGTTGTCAGCAAGGAACTATAACAATAACATCAACAATGATACATACAGATATTGATGATTTAGAACATCATTAAATTCAATACATTACTTAATATATTATGGTTTACCTTGAATTCTTTCTATTTTGACGATTCTATTTGGATCAGCACCGGAAGTAAAGAACACCCGACCTGAGACACCGGTTAATGACGTGTTTCCCATACATTGAAAAATGATCTCATTAATATCATGATCTTCATACTCAAACATATCCAAGGATTTGGTATAACCTAAAAACAAATATGAATCAATAAAACTCCAGTAAACATATCCAAGGATTTGGAGTAACCTAAAAACAGATATGAATCAATAAAACTCCAGTAAACATATCCAAGGATTTGGAGTAACCTTAAAACAGATATGAAGCGGTAAAATCCCAGTAAACATAGCCAAGGTTTGGAGTAACCTGAAAACAGATATGAATCAATAAAACTTCAGTAAACATATCCAAGGATTTGGAGTAACCTAAAAACAGATATGAATCAATAAAACTCCAGTAAACATAGCCAAGGATTTGGAGTAACCTTAAAACAGATATGAATCAATAAAACTCCAGTAAACATATCCAAAGATTTGGAGTAACCTTAAAACAGATATGAATCAATAAAACTCCAGTAAACATATCCAAGGATTTGGAGTAACCTAAAAACAGATATGAATCAATAAAACTCCAGTAAACATAGCCAAGGATTTGGAGTAACCTTAAAACAGATATGAATCAATAAAACTACACTAAACATATCCAAAGATTTGGAGTAACCTGAAAACAGATATGAAGCGGTAAAATCCCAGTAAACATAGCCAAGGTTTGGTGTAACCTGAAAACAGATATGAAGCAATAGAGCTCCAGTTCTTGTAAGATTGTTTAGAATTAGATGGTTTAAACAAATATTAATATAAGTATACCCTTAGGTAGTGATTAAGTGTGATTACGTGCTCAAAAGCACATCTAGATATTTGGGTAATAGTTTTGACGCCAGAATTACAGTAGATAAACGAAACACTGTACCTTGGCTTGCCAGTCTATACAATACAATGTGCATCCTGTATTGCGGTTACAAGCACCTGTTTCTACCAATCGCATTTCTTGCAATGATAAGGAGTAGACTTATATAAATGTTTAAACACTGTGAAAATCTCTGAGTTACTATCTATCTATTTAGCCCCATGATACACGATTCGTGTGTACCTATAGGGTGTTATAATATCGTGCAATAATATTCTTCATTTTTAAACTTTTAGATGTCCATGTTGTTGAAATCAATTATTGGTCATAGGAAAATAAGAGATGTAATCTTGTCATGCCATCTTGCGATCGAGAAAAAAGTTTTGAAAAGGAACACATACTAACCTAGTTCTTGGAGTCGTTTATCAGCGCAGTCAAGAGCCATGGCAACAACCCAAATATGGTCATAACATTGGTAGGCGAACGAGTCGTAATTCTTCGAGGCTTCATTATAACCTGGTTGAATGTAATAACGCTTGGCAAATTCTGACGCTAAAATAGAGACAATGTATGAACTAATAAACGGTACTATAGTATGCATATCTAAAACGAAACGACATGAAATCAATCAAAAATATCACGAAACGTTTTGGTTCTCCATAACGCATTTAAGTTAGTGCATTAATATTGCAAATAAAGTTGATAAAATCATCGTAAAACAGAATGATTACAAAATGAGAAATAAAATTCAAATCAAAACTGCAGAACTCACAAAATCCTTAAGGAATTGATACATATTTGATGCAGAATTATTTTAAAAATAAAATTTAATTCGTATATTATCTCAGAAAGGTTTACAAAATCGATGTTGCAACTATTTTATATCATGATCAGAACATTAAGTCACAACGGTATTGATATATTTGTAACTGTAAAATATATTTCTAATCCAACTATATTAAAATGCACAAGTTGTGAACAATTCAGACGTTGAACGAAAACGTTCAGTATTTTGTTCTCTTTAAAACAACATAAAATATATTTCTCCTCTTCGTACACTCTATTGCAGTGCCAACATACCCTAACACTATACAAGGTGATTTAATACCTACCTGTCAAATTTGCTATTCCTCTTTCTTCTACAGGATTGGAATAAACAGGTCCTGTTATAAAAGAACCTTCCGCTGCTTTAATCATTTCTGCCTCCGTACAATCCAAGCCTTCAAGGTCTACCTTCCAGAAGGTCGTAGAAAACCAACCGACAAATACCCACACAATCTTTGGACCATATAACCCTACTTTGTATGCCTGATAAAAACAGAACAAAATTTTCAGCATGAAAAATGTTAGCGTGAAATAAATGTAAAAAACACAACAACACAGCACATTATAAAAGTTTAGAACTGACGTTTTGAAAATTGTTTTTATCACTGTTGTTGTTTTTGTTGTTGTTTCTAAATAATGAAACTCGACATTTCGTTGTACATATTTCATTATTTAGATAATTTTAGTTTTATATCAATTATTGGTTTACCATTAACCCTTACCCTTTAACACTGAAAAAAGTCCTCTTTCATCACGAGATATATTGTCGTCTGTTAAGATATAATACCAATAAAGACATATTAATCTTTTAAATCAAATTAAAGTTATACTAACAGCACATAGGGTTTCCCGTGCTTTGTCTTCATACATCGCAGTCATAATAATTCGTGCGTCATGATTCTGAAAAACATAACTCTACATATCTCTTTCAAAGACATTTTTAATTTGTGACATTAGACCTGAATTGTTATACAAAATTGTGATACTGATCTTTTGAATGACAATATAGGAATTATAATTTAAGAGACACATATGGCCTAAAATATATCCAATAGAAATCCAGCATTTACATTCCGTGATGTTCTATTATATATTGTTTTGGACCCTTTCTATCGATTTAGCCTCATTTTCAATTGCCGAGTCTAAAAATTTTATATATCAAATTCATATTGTACTCAAAGTAACTGTAACTTTATTGAATGAGTTTTCTCCTTTAAAGTTGGTGGTGTAAAATAGAGTTGAAAATACACAGTTGAAGACCATACTATTCTATTGAACTCGTACAATGCTACACTCCGTGTATGAACAGCTCTGTGCCCGTTCAACTGAATTCCGTATAGTAATCAACAGTGTATGATAACCTTCCATAATTGTATATCATATATAGTAATCAACAGTGTATGATAACCTTCCATAATTGTATATCATATATATTATTATCTGTTAATATTGTATATCATATATATCAAACTGTTAATATTGTATATCATATATATCATACTGTTAGTATTGTATATATACATTATCCTCTAAAGTTCTATTTATAGTCCGAAAGATCTTCAAGTGCCAGAATAAAGCAGGACTTGTCAGTAATTAAAAGACATTGATGTTGTCGTCAAACAAAGTTTGAAATATATAAATACCTTTAAGTTTCGCACTCTCGTCAATGGACTGCTTGTAAATATTTCCTGTGATATAATTGTTATATTAGTTTGTTGAACTCTCTTCACAAAATCGTCCATTACCTGTGAAACAAAAATCTTAGTCAATTAATAAATGTGTTTTGAGAATATTTAAAGGAAGTAATATTGCGATAGATGTATGTGAAAAGCCTGCTTTAATTCACCTGATATCTTGTTTTGATATACCTTTAATCTTGTTTTAAATTACCTAATGTCTTGGTTTATTATATCTAATATATTGGTTTGATATATCAAACATCTTGTTTCTGTATTTCTAATATCTTGTTTAAGTTTACGTTATATCCTGTTTGAATATACCTAATTTCTTGATTTAATGTACATTTTTGTTTGAAGCATCCATATAAAGCTGAAAAAAAAAGAAATTCTAAGCTTCTCCTGTCAGATCTTTAAAAACGACTCAATTACATGCAATATAAAACTCACTGAAGAAAAAAATTCTAAAGCTTGGTTGATAGTTGCTACTTTCTTCCACTTAAATTCCTTCATCAAATCTATCCTGGCCGGATTATGTTTCTGATCCGGAAGTGAAAGTCGGAAAAACTTTGGAAAACGTTTTCTGTCCGAGAGGATAGGAGAGGACGAGCCGTAAGAAAACTGTGTATGAAATAAGTGGAAAATAAAACATGTTAAAACAACAACAGCAATGAAACAACAACAACAACAATAGACATGATTGAATGAATCAGTCCATGAACTGTATATTGTATGACCCAGTTTTCAGGCAACTCTTGCCTGAAGGATCATTAAAATATAATATCTCTGAGACTAATTTACGTGCACGGACTGCACTGAAATCCCGCTCTCGTGAGTTTACATTCTGAAAAAAAGATTATTCCATTATAATGCATCAATGCAACACATAAAAACGTAAAGTCGGTGTCATTCAGTCTAATAATGAGGAAAATTAATTCCTGCAATATCTATTAAGGGGGAATTAAGCCGAAGGTAGTTTTTCAATTTTGGAAACAAAAGATATTGGAATTGATGATTTTGAAGGACTAACCATATAAAAAGATTTTTAACATTAACTTGATGATAAATGTCAAAGGTTTTCAATTAATATATATGTTTTATTACTTTCGAGCAATTTCAACACTTTAAGATTTCCTACACATAGCATATTGAATGAATTACGTTAATTTATATAAACTGAATAATTCTTGCTGGTGGTCTTCGTCCGATTTTGACATTTTAATTAAGCAGGAGAACTGATCTTGGACTATTGAAACTAAATTCTTATTGCAAATGCTTTCTGTTCTGATTCGGTAGAAAGTGATTTATCCATCTGATTGCAGTAACTATTTTGTCAATGGTAATCTGTCGGGGTTTTCTTGAGAAAAAGAAACACTCTGAAACAACGTGACTATATATCAACAAAACACACAACAAATGTTAACCTGTTTTATATAACTCCTGGCCTACCTGAGTGAGATTCCAGAGATGGGAAACTTGCGAAGTCGCTTCAGACTCGACTGAACAGCCAGCACCAAGAACCATGTGGTACGTTGGATCGTTGTGCAGAGATTCAAACAGTTTATAGACAGACAATCCCTCATTACACTGTAACGATACAAGTGGTATAATACATGTTCCGAAACTTAATTCAAACGCTTTCTAGTAGGCGACAGTGACTGTGCGACTTTCGTTTGTACATGTAGATTATATTAACGTATATTTTATATTGACTTATGATGGTACACTAAGACAAATGGTGTTCAATTAGAAAACATTGCTCTTTACATGTGATTCCTTGATACAAAGATGGCGATCAAACGTTTTTAGATTACAACATTACTTTTAAAATGAAAGGCTAATTTAGTGGTTAATAAAACAGATATAAAGTAGCATTTTTTTTTCTTTTTAACGTATAAATTATCTTCAGAAGTACATATCATAAAGCACTTATACGAGCTAAAACTTGTGATATGGGGCTTACGTTATAATTAGACATGAAGTAAATCATTAAATCAAAGGTTATTATAAGGTGTGAGGATTTCGTTAATGATAAATTACGACTGTACAAGCTTCCTGTTGTTATAGAAGGACAGATTGATCTTCAATGTTACACGGTGACTTCTCCAATCGTGGACATGACATACTGGTTCATTAAGCTCAGGTCAGAGACATTGTGTAATCATAATGATGATTAAATAGCTTATTGACAATTATTTATCAAGTGTTCACAGCTTAAATCTTACAAATAAAGCATGCAACTGTTTTTTCCTCTAATGATTTAGTTTACTTGATTAACCTTACGATACACTTAACGACCATAATTTCGCAACATTTTGTTATTTTGTACATAATATGAAAAGAGTAATAATTATGTGACAATTTTCTATTTCAACTCTCAAAGTCTTCTCCTTCAGAAATACAAAATTTTCAGACGTTTAATCTAATTTTTAAATGCTTTAACATAGTCCTCTATGTAAACCTTTCAATAACTAAAAAATGACAGATCCAAATCCATTTTTACTCTTGTAGCGATGACCTGCAAGATGAATTGTAAGTCTTTGAAAGAGAAAAAAGTCACAGGGTACCAAATTTGAAGAAACTGATTTTTAGTAGCTTCTTTGTGTGCAGGAGCGTTGTCACGAAGAAGATACACGCCTTTCATACAAGTCGAATGTCGAATTTTATATAAGTGTTTTTCAAATTTTCTTAACACGACATCTTTATAATACTTGGATGTGACAGAAAGGCCTCTAGAAACAGAAATATGGACAACAATTTTACGTTATTATTGACAAAAATAACGTACACGACTTTCTTGACACTTGTCAATTGCTTGGTAATACATGGTCGACGAACATTTTGGTAACCCAAATCTAAATGTTACACTTGTGTAATGTCGTAAAATAGTAGAATCAACTTTCATTACCAGTCACAATTAGAAAAATGGCGGTTGTCATATTAAGGAAGATTTTTCAGTAATTTTAGGCTTCTTTTTCCGGCCAAATGTCAGGAAATTGTGTATCCATCTGCCAGTTGTTCGCCCTACTTTCTAGTGATTCTTCAGAATCGTATGATGTTCCTGAGATATGGAACGTGAAAGTTTTGCATTTTTGCCAATGATAAGTGCTTTTGTCGGTAACTATGGAGCGTTTTCTACCAGACTTACAGCCATCTTTTATTCCCTCGTGCCCATTCTTAAATTTATACATTCAACTCGTTACAGTTGCATAAGATACTTCAATGTTGCCATAAATATTATAAAGATAATTATAAACATTTATTTTATGCTTTTCAGTGGATTACTGATTTATCCGTGAAAATTATATTTGGTAATTTCACAGTGAAAATTATCAAAATATAATTTCACTCTTTTCAATGACGAAACTACTTTTTAAAGATTTTCCCCATGTGGTACCTCAATTTTATTTTTGCTGACAATTCTCAAAGGTTATTATAAGGTGTGAGGATTTCGTTAATGATAAATTACGACTGTACAAGCTTCCTGTTGTTATAGAAGGACAGATTGATTCTTCAATGTTACACGGTGACTTCTCCAATCGTGGACATGACATACTGGTTCATTAAGCTCAGGTCAGAGACATTGTGTAATCATAATGATGATTAAATAGCTTATTGCCAATTATTTATCAAGTGTTCACAGCTTAAATCTTACAAATAAATCACGCAACCGTTTTTTACTCTAATGATTTAGTTTACTTGATTAACCTTACGATACACTTAACGACCATAATTTCGCAACATTTTGTTATTTTGTACATAATATGAAAAAAAAGAAAAGAGTAATAATTATGTGACAATTTTCTATTTCAACTCTCAAAATTTTCTTCAGAAATACAAATTTTCAGGCGTTTAATCCAATTTTTAATGGCTTTTACATTGTCATGTATGCATACCTTTCAATAACTGAAAAATGACTGTCCCAAATCCATTTTACCTGCAAGATGTATTGTAAGTTTTGAAAAGATGAATAAGTCACAGAGTACCAAATTTAATGAAATTGATTTTTAGTAGCTTCTTTGTGTGCTGGAGCGTTGTCATGCAGAAACTACATGCCTTTCATACAAGTCGAAGGTCGAATTTTATATAAGTGTTTTTCGAATTTTCTTAACACGACATCTATAATACTTGATTGTGACAGAAAGGCCTCTAGAAACAGGGCCTCTAGAACAGAAATATGGACAACAATTTCACGTTATTATTGACAAAATAACGTACACGACATTCTTGACACTTGTCATTTGCTTGGTAATAATGGTCGACGAACATTTTAGTAACTCGAATCTTAATGTTACACTTGTGTAATGTCGTAAAATAGTAGAATCAACTTTCATTACCAGTCACAATTAGAAAAAAATGGCGTTTGTTATATTAAGGAAGCCTTTTCGGTAATTTTAGGCTTCTTTTCCCGGCCAAATGTCAGGAAATTGTGTATCCATCTGCCAGTTGTTCGCCCTGCTTTCTAGTGATTCTTCAGAATCGTATGATGTTCCTGAGATATAGAACGTGAAAGTCTGGCATTTTTGCCAATGATCAGTGCTTTTGTCGGTAACTATGGAGCGTTTTCTACCAGACTTACAGCCATCTTTTAATCCCTCGTGCTTATTCTTAAATTTATACATTCAACTCGTTACTGTTGCATAAGATACTTTAATGTTGCCATAAATATTACAAAGATAATAATAAACATATAAAGCTATATCTAATAAAAAAAATATGTGTAAACAGTTAAATTAATTTGATTCCATCACAATCATTTATTAGCTCCAGTGTTTGAAACAATTTTTGTCTAAAAGGATTGCAATATTTTTTAAATGAATCGTTACTCGTTTACTTTAGTAAATCGTTTAACTATTAATCAACCCTAACCCGACAGTAAATAAAACATATTTTCAGAAACTAAATTGGTTAGTGTTCATTTGTAAGCAAAATTAATTAGGTCGAACGGCGCAGTCGTTCTGTAAAGTTAGTGAAAGTAATATTCTGCTGAGGTGACAAGGTGACAGTGTTGTACAGATTTAAACAATTGTTTGTAGATCGATTACTGCTGATCGTCCACGACTTGTGATTATTGTGTTGACATTGCGTTAAATACGTAAATAAAGTGGCTTCATTTGCATAATTATTTGACTAGTGTAATATTGCTTTTGTTAAATAGCCATGCTAAACTTCTGTAGTTTTATGTGATACAAATGTAAACTGCGTTGCAGTTGACTTTGACCGTGTCTATGATATCAGAAGTGATAAATGTCAATTATAGGCCCATGTAGAAATGTTAGAACAGTGTCACGAGCATTCATTATTACTTGATGTGTCTATGAGTGCAGTCTTCTGTAATTAAGTCCACTAATCAAAGGAACGTACCGATAGAACAATAATGGCGGATAAAAATCCCGAAGACACGCTAAAGTATCTGAAATATAACCAAGACCTTTTAGGAAATGTCCTATAGTTCTGCTTTTGTACCTGGATAATGTTTATCATATCTAAAAAGGTTTTTAATGATATATGTTAAACATAGAACTTTATTTACATTATATAAATTGCATCTAAGTAATAGAAAGAGCATCGAAACACGAGGCTATCTGATTTGTACGAGGGGGCGTAGCCCCTGCGTATTATTCAGATTGCCGAGTGTTTTGATGTTCTTTCTTTTTTGTATCATATTAAAACATAAAAACAAGTTCCCTGTTGTCACAATATGAAACCCCGGGAAAAAGTAACCAATGGACGAGCATCTGAATATGAATTTCGGTCGCTTTCCCTTTCTCTTCCGTCATAATAAGTAAACCCCAGCAAAAATGAGCCAATCAATGGGTATGCTCTGGAGTGCGGGTAACTTATACCTGCACTGAAGTTAACACTTTGTGCATGTATATGTATACGATTTAACTCTGACATATTTTCAAAAGAAAGGTGCCCAAACTATGATACAACTTGTGACATATAGAAAAGAGGTCTTACGCTGATCTTCACATATCGATTTTCATATCAAAATATTTTAGCAAGAAACTTGTGACATAAAATACCTGATAATGTATCATAGGTAAATATTATAGATAAATATCAGTGATTTATTTATGAAGATGATTTATCATTCTCAGAGATCTTAATAGCAAAACCATGTATAGAAATAAAACTATTGAATTTAGTTATATATAGTTAGGTGATATACATTTATTTCACCTAATCAACTATGATTTCCGTTATTAACATAGATGCTTATTTGCAATTAAGGGAAGTTTTCAGACATGTTTAAAATTATAGTTATATACAACGTAGTTTATATATAGATTTTAGATCATGGCAGAGTAGGGTCGGAAGGTAATAATAAGCCCCTTATAACCAGAGGAGTTCTACCGGAGGAACATGGTTTATTCAGGTTCACTTTTAGGTTCGTCACTGGCGTGAATTAATTTCCTTCCTAATTAATAAAAGTATAAACAATTAATTTTTTTTCGAATGTGATTGTTCCATTTTCAAATGATTTGGTATATCTAATTCATTTTATAGGTGCTAATTGATGATTAAATACTTCCCTGTTAAAATCAGTGTATCCCACCAACACGGTGTAAACAATCCAAACATTAGTTTTAACCACTTAGTAGCTTTGTGTTTGTTAAGTCAGCATTCATTCCATTAAATCTGTCAATTGACTGCGCTGCTCTTGACAGATTAAATTGCATTAATGAATGACTTACAAACTTTTACATGATATAGGCATTTTTAGTAAAGTGCTTCACTTTATCACTGACTGAAATACGTTTTGTAAGACCATCAGAATATAAGCAACTTTTTGGCTGTATCTACTTCAAATGGTAAATTGGTTTTTGTCCGTCTTGAGTTTTACATTATTATACACTGTATGTTGAGACACGTCTACTTAATGCAATCGCAAAGATGATTTATTTTCAATAGTGGCAGCTTGCAATAAATGATACAGTTACCGGAAGTAAAAGGTGCTTGTTATCAAAATAACCCATGAATATTGAACTGTACATACTTACAATACATGATTCAGAGATTTTGTATCTACACAGTTTAGTAGTCAGCTTAATTATGCTGGTCTCTAAGTTAAAATTATTTATCCTTATATGATAGACACGTTTAGGACATTCATGTGAAGCAAGCTACGTGTAGTAATTAACTGTATATATTACAATGTGTAAATGAATGTCGTAACACTTCACTTCCCAGTTGTCATTTTACCCGTCAATATTTGCATTTACAGGAAAGAAGTAAATAGCTAATTGATTTTATTTTACCGGAAATGTAAACCAGCCTCTGCTAATTGTAGTTTTTACGTAAATTACTGTCTTGCGTGCAAGAGTAAAACAAACTACTCAACTACGCCATTAATTTCTCGTATTGGCGATAGAAAGGTTCCTGTATCACATCTTATATCTAAATTAAACACACCCACGAAATCAAATTAACACCTATATTGTATATAACAAACAGACATTAAGTGTGCCTATATGCTCTAAGCTACATTAGCATTCCATTAATTTCTATAAAGACGACATTATATCTATGTCGGAAAACGACTGCACAACGTGCAAATTTTATATGACTGATTACCTGAGTAACGAGCAAGTCACAATAAGAAAAATACAACCATAAAAATATATTCACTTTAAGTCTGCCTTTGATCAATATTCATTAATGAAGTTGATGTCTCTATGAAACAGATGCATTAAACATCGTTAAAATTTCTCACATTTTGTTGTGTTACATTTGGTAAATGAGCAAAAGATAGGCAAAAAACAAAACAAAAACAAAAACAGTCAAATATATTAAGCGCAGAGAGAAATTTCAAGAAAACGGGTGGACATGCCAACATTTTAGTTAAATTGCTTTTTCTTTGATCTGTTCTATATAACATAGTGAAAAGTCCGTTTAAATAAACTGTAGCAACGCTTGTTATTCCTGCAAGTACATAAATGTTTAGTAATAGTTATGACACAAATGCATAGTCTTGCGTAATTTTAGTTTGTAACTGACAAAATTTAATGCTACTGAATTAGGAAAGATTCGATTGAATTAGGCTGAGATTCGAACTTGTATTCTCCTGCGTGTAACCGCAAATAAGAACCCCCATAGACCACAAAAAAACAAAACAATTTTCTGACGCTGTTTTCAGCCGTTTTTCTTATACTCGTATGTTCACTCAGCCATTAAAATATATGTACCCTAAGATTGCTCAGTACAAATATCCACATAGACAAATCAAATATTCAATTTATGGTACTTATCTCGACAAACTGACTGTGTTATGTATACAGTATAACATTTTGGGAGACAAATAGTTTGGTTGTTTCTAGAGGGTGTTGTTCTACAGAGTAAAATATAGTGGAAATTTCTATTTTCGGATAAAATATTGCTGTTGTAAAGAGGTAATTGCTGTACAGAGGCTATACTGTTTATAAGTCCAAAATACTAAAGACGTGAGAATCACTCCTTAGCAACAACGAGAATAGTTACCAAAAGGGTTTTGAACTGCAAAGGTTATACTATATACATATGTTCCATTTAAAGAAACTATTTATTTCTGAAAAATACTAAGTTTCTCATTGACCTACGTTGTTTTGAAATTTCAACTATTTTGTAAGAAAGAGTAAACGTTTGACTGGCCGCCCTTACCCCACCCCCACACCACTACCACCTAACAGCAAGCAAAGCAAACATGCAATTACACGATACAAGATGACTTGATGCCTTATAAGATCAAGTCTTATCACAATTTATCACATAATTACGAGGCAAAAAATCCAAAAAAATACTGCGTTTATCCTTTTCTCCGATCCGCGAATATGTTTAAAATATATGACATAGGTGGCTCTAACAGACAACATCGTGATGAAATAATCTCTCTTGAAATCTATAATAAAGATATCTGCAATCTATTATACTCACTCTTTCATAACTAATGTATAGTAATACAGTAATGTCTAATGTTATACAACTATGATGACAACTTTAATGATCATGTATGCATTGATGAAATGTTGTGCTTTATATTATAACATTGGTAAATCACGATAACTATTTTTTCTATATATTTCGTAAGAATGTATTCAAAGTTTATATATAGTATGAAAGACTCAATCTAACATGCTTTTGATTCAATTACTAATTTATCCGTAAAACTTTTCAATGAAAAGACTATAATCTAAAATAATTTTCCCATGTGGTACCTCCATTTTATTTTTGCTTACAAATCCGATATTGTTGGCTGTTTAAAGTAAACCAAAACTAAAATTGAGATGAAAAATACTTAATTTTCAAACGTTAAAAAAAGTAAAAAAAATTAACTTTAGTTCAATTCATTCAGTTAACCAATTTATTATTTCATTTCATTTTAACAGTCTGAAAAACTTGTCTTCCACATGCAAAACTGCTCTTGATAACATTTGGGCATATTTAAGTATCATACGAGCAATAACTGTAATGCAATGTGTAAAACAATGGCAGCAATGGCAGTTACCAAACCGAAGGATCAGTAAACAACCCAACGTTCGTGAGACAACCTATAAAAATTGTTTTCCAAATTCCTAGAGGCTTCTTAAATGTTTAGTCATTTGTCAACAATTATTTATTGTCTGTAACATTCCTCAAATAAGTTTTCTTTCTCATGAATGTATGTAGAAATAACAAATCCAAATGAAATCCCTCTGAATCAAACACATTTATTTTTCCTCCTGTGAAATACACAACTTTAAAAATGGCGGTCGCTTACATTTCAAAGGACAGTTTAATATAAACTTCCACAAAATTGAACAGATAAAGGCTCGGCATGGTGTAACATTTTCTTCTTCTAGAATTGTTTGATGTAGTTATTGAAACAAGCGACCATGCATTTTTTATATAAATAGATAATACCACCACCACCATTTAATGTTGATTTTCTGATTTATTTTCTTACTCTTGTTCATGTATTTATGAGAAATACGTCTGCAATTGAGGGCTACCAGTGGGGAAAACAGATTTGATATTTAAGTCGTTATTGAGAAATTTCATTTAAACTTGCATTTAGGCATAAAATAAAAATGAAATTTGTTGTTTTATTGTAAGACGTTTTTTTATTCCATTTCGTGAACTTAAAAAACAATAATCGCGCCAATCATGAAAATACTGCGTTTATGCTCACTCGATGAAACAAAATTTCATCTTACACAAAAACAAACAAATATCCTCTATTTTTTTAGCAAGATGTGATTTCCGCCGTAAAACAATGATTAAAAAGAACACAAGAGAAAATATAAGCTTTAAGAAATACCAAAATGATTAATGCTATATTCAGGAAATAAAATTACAATCCGTCTAAATGTTCACCTCTATGATCTATCTGTAAACACTGGTAATGTGTTCCATTAAAAATCACACTGTCAAACTAATCAGCATGATTTCCCATGAAAGTTCTTGTTAAAGGACTAATGAACATAATAGGGAAAAATGAATTATTCAGGTAGGGCCATTTACCTGAAGTTCATAGTACAAGCATTCCCTTTCATTAGACTTTTGTATCAATTATACAAAACCGAGAAATTCTGACGTATTCTTCCTAGAAATTGTGGCATTAACTACAATTTTCAGCTACGTTACCCTATAAACGCTCGTGCCGTGAAAAAATGAAGTAATTGTAGGGTTGACCATTTTATCATTTTCAGTGCGTTTTTTGTTTTGTTATTTTTTTTTCAAGAAAAGAAAAACTGTTGTGTACATGGTACAAAACATATCTGTTTTGTTTTTTATGTACAATTTAATGATTAAGCTCTAAGCATGAGGTTCCAGATGGTCATATTATGTTCATCAGAATTATCACTAGTTTACAAGATGAAGTTATTCTTAATATTTTCTGTTTTAGCTCTTGATTTTCATACAAGGTTCCAGTTCCCCCGTTATAATAACAATATTAATTCATATCAATTCGACATACTTTTCCGAATAATTAGTAGGTGTGTTGATAAAAATTAAAGAAATAACGTATAAACTATTAAATAATTATAGACATGTCTAAATATTATAATACTGCATATTTGTTACGTCGCTTTTCATTGGAAAATCGTGATGTTTGTATAAACTGTAAAGGCTGCAAAGGTCAATTATGAAGTAATTGTTTATCTCTTTTTTGTGGTAATGATATTTTTTTCAAACATAAGATAATCGCTAGAATTCAAGATGGAACATATTTCAATATCAGTCATGTTTTGACGAATGTAAATTATTAAAACAATTTGATAGTGATTCGACAAATGTCTATAAAAACATACAAATGTAATCAAAATCAGAACAATGGTTTTCGTCATGATTTATTCGTGTTAGATTTTCATTTTGATGTCACGGACACCAAATATTGAATGGAATTTAAATATTATTTGAGACACTCTAAAAGGGGGTCAGGAAAATTTGTATTTCTGATATGGACCCTGTGGCTTGTGAGAGGTTATTACAAGAAAAGTACGTACACATGAACGACTGACACATAATCATCACCTTGGTTATATTGTGCTGTTGATGCTTATACTGTTACATACATACATATAGTTTCATATTTCTATTAATCTGCCAATATAACGGAAATTATTATACAGTAACATGATAGCATTTGTCATAATTCTATGGTGTATGAACAATTTGTATCTAATCATAAAAGTCTTTGTGGTTTTTGTTAATTTATCTGCTTTACATTTGTTATTATACGTAAAATTATACTCTCATAGAGATCAAATATGATAGAATACAGAAGAAATAGACACACACATTAATTGTACGTTTATTGAAAGGTATAGTGTGTATATTGCTTCAATAGAGTTTTATAGTTTCATCTAACTTACCCATTATTGCAACAGTAAGTAGTGCAATTGTCTAGATGCCTGTTTCACCAGTTTCAATGATTACTGCTAATATTTAAACAGATTTCTGAATATAGATCGCGCGCCACATAATGTTATGATTTTTCTATCATCAACATGTATCATAAGTTTAAAAAAGACATGCGTATCCTACAGATAAAATTTGAGATTACCGAGCTCGTTTTCCAGTTATCTTATTTTGATTTGAAAGCTTTGCTAATTCAAGGGCAGAAAACGTAACATTTATCTAACAAATAATTGTTTACTATTAGTTTATATCTTATTTTTTCATTGGTCACAATACAAAAATTAAATGGATTTTTTAAAACAATTTTGTTTACAAATTTAAATTTTTTAGCCAAGATAACTGAAAAAATGGAGCTCACCCAACCTCCCCCATGTTTTTCATCTTGCAAAATTTAAATTGATTTTATTATTCAATTTGATTTCTACCTTTATGACTAAATGTATAACGCCATTAACTCAATATTTGTATTTATCAATGTTCATGACCAAAGCATATTAATTAATGCATTAGATGTATAGAATGATAGACCGGTTATATCTCACAAAACCGCCATTCTACCATTACACTAAGGCAATTAAACAATGGAATATTGTCACGTGCTTTGCACATTTTAGCAGTAATGCTTGCATTTTAAATCTTTATAACTATAGATTATGTCATTCACCAGTATCACGTATACTTAATTAGGTTAATTAAATATGATACTGTACACTAACACGTACAATGTCACGTTATCTTTCTAATATAACATGTGTTATGAAAGTCATGGTTGTTCTAATATATTCAAATATTTGTAAGATTTCGTGTAACTGGATACGACGTTCATTAATATATACCGGTATTATATGCTCATCTATTCAACTCAATCTTCAATATTTAAAACTAAGTCCTTTTGTAACTTTATAAATAATTTTCAATAAATCATCGTTCTTCCCGAAATTTTTGTGGCGATGATTTTTATATAAATAAATGCAACAACAGAAATAAAATAATCATGTAATAACGTGGTGGAATTTGTCTAATACAACCCTTATTCTAATAGTTCATTTATAGTTTGATGAATTATTCAAAATATTAATAGGCCAGTTTAAATGACCAACTGATCAAATATTAAAGGATTATAAACAATTTTAGTTTTTATAAATACAATTTTATTTGGTATCTACAACAATCATTTGTGTGTTACACTCTCTTGAATTTCACTACATTCAAATTATCAATATCAAGAAAATAAGACTGCGAGAACCACTTATTTTCTTTAGTTAGTTTATATACATACATGTATCATTAAATGGATTTCTAATAATTTATATCTGATGTTCAATAATTCTTGTTATTAACTAATGAACATAATCACGAGAACGTGCGTAAATACGTTTCCGAATAATGATGATTAAGTTGACAATCTGAGAACAAATGATGTATTGTATTCATGAATGTAAGTAACCGTAAACTCCGTGTCTGTAATATAATTACATTAGTGGGTTAATGTCCTTAGAATATTAAATATTCCTCAATTGTTTTCCTTCGTTATCAGAAAACATCACAAACAACAACAACGACAATGATGTACTGTATGTCATGCCTATATGAGCAATTATTACTGCTTTAATGGAAACATTTGTACTTAGATAACCTAAAGTTTACGTGTTTTAGAACAGGTTCCATGAAATATCTTTAAAATTAAACTTTGTTTCTTTTTTTCCTTTTTTTTGTTGTTTGATAAAATATTGAATATAAGAAAAACGATTTTGAATAAAAATAATTTTAAAATCATAAACTCTGGAAAACAAAAGAAATCCTTGATGATTTGTTGTATTTTCTACACTATGTTACACTTTAATGGATAAGGTAATACTATTTAGATTATTGCATGGTGGTTATATAACTGCAGTTTATTACAATGCTCTTGTTATTATATATACGCTCCAATACATGCGCATATATTGATGTTTTATATACAGACGGATATAATTGTACATTTTATTTCTAATATTATATCATTCTGGAAAAAATCGATCTTGGTCATCTTGAAAGCAACGTAACTGTAGAAAGTTTGTAATTTACATGATTACATTGTAAATCCAGGCAACGAGAAGAAGTTAATCAACATGTAAACCAAGTAAAAACGTACAAGACGGAGCGATATGTTTTATAGTAATCAAATTGAAAGAAATGAGCGCAGACGGCTGATATTTATGTCCTTATTAAAACCGTTGTTACTTCATAAATGTGCCTGAATCACATTTTATCTTCTTCGTATCTATATCATATGATACTATTAGTCCGTCAAATCATGAAATGTCTTGGGAAATACCGGAAATTAAAAAAAAAAGACAAAAAACAAAACAAAAAAAACAATACAATACGAAATGCGTTTTTAAGCAATTAATATCGGTGAAAAACAAAATCACCTTGAATACAATAGCCATATTTTTATTTTCTAGAAATATTGTAAACATAAAATGGCTTCATTGAATTTCAGGTCGATAGTGTACACATATATTTAAGACTTGATGTGTTTTTTTTTCTAATTAATCAAATTATATAATGAAATTAAATGGTAAACAATTAAACATTATGCCTCAGAAACTTGTAGATTTTTCTTTCGGTAGAAAGGGCAAACATGAGTTTTTAAATGTTAAATGCTTATCACTTGAAGAAAGTAGCGCTGCATGTGAAGTTATTTGTCATAAAAAATCAAAATGTTAACAAATTCGTATTTTGACTTCTATACAGATTTAAATATATTTAACACTATAACTAAACTATCGTAATTTGCAGACAGGAAAAGAAGGTTCAGTCATTCGGGCGATGAGTAAAGTCTTGAAATCTACTACAACCAGAAATATAATAAAACATTTGATGAAGGCAATAAAAATATTTAAAAAGGAAAAAAATTTGAATATATTTTCGTGTCATTTTTCAGCTAAAAATGTTAACCTTAGGAAAGAACTAATTATTAGTTACATATAAAACAGTATATAAATTCTCTACCTTGGTATCAATCCAATTATACGTCAAATTATAATCACGTAGAATTGCGCCATTGTTGTTCACATCATCTAGCGCCATCTGTAGAGCTGGTAAACATGACACGCCTCCACTCCAGCCATCCCCAGTCATGGGTAAAAGTCCCAACAACCGAAGCTCCTTGGCATATAAAGACAGAATACACGTAATCAGCGTCAGTAACAAGTAATAACTTCTTAACATGTTACCTACAAAATAAAAATACACGTCTTAACATTTTATCTACAAAATGAAAATACACATCTTAACATGTTATCTACCAAATGAATACACATATATTTCTAAAAACTTTTCTCAAAACATTTTTTATAGAAATCTGGAAACGAAGTGATCCTTTGGAAGCATTAAACACAACACAATTACAAAAGAATTGAAGACTCGGTTTGATTGAGTCTGCACATGAGGGATAATGAATGCGGGCAACATCTCTCACGCCCCCTAGCACCGACTTGATCGGTACTCAACATGAGTACAGTTTGTTTAGCCACGACGTTGTAAAACGAAACTTAATACGATGATAATAGCTTAAAATTGGCTGACAGAGGTATGTCAAATTGGAGTGTCATGAAATAATTCAAATATGCACCGAAACAATAGTATACAGTCTGTAGATGAATACTTTAATGTAAATCTTTATCAAACCTTTTAGTTATTACCTTTTACAAAACATTTTATTTGTTTCTCGTAAATGTCGCATATGTTCGTAACTCAATGCTCCAACTTTGCAGTGTCTTTAAAAGACCACAAGCTTCATACCTCGAACATGAGGTATGAGACCCCCAATATTTCTCTTAAAGAATATATGTTATAAAATTTTATATCATGAAAAATTTAAATTCATTATGTCATATAGATTTCAGTCTGGTTTTATGTATATATGTAACGGTAGCAAACGCTTTGGTTCACTCAGGCCTACCCTGACTATTATACTGCAACCGTCAATTATTCAAAAACATTGCGCTCAAATTTATTGTTTTTTCTTATTTTCTATTTCATAAAAATTTAAAAAGTAAACCAATTACTCTTATAAGATTATAGTTGGATTATAACACTGAGTGCCTAGTAAAATATGAAACAGTGTAAGTTCGGGCAAGACGCAAACACTAAAGAGTTAATGTTAAATTTCAATCTCAAATTTATTTATACATTGGGTATTAACATTGAAGTTCTATTGAAAGTCTAGTTATCACACATTTGAAAGATAACAAGAATTTAAAAAAGATAATAAATGTATCTTTTTATTTGTTATTATTATCATTTTTAAATCTAATGGAAATTGACGCACTCTGTTATGCCATGCTTATAAAACGTCGAAACTAGTAATCAGTTAATAAAATAATGCCTTTTATCATTAAGTACACTGATCCCACTAAAAACTCTTCTATTTCAGATCTGAATGTTTCCACATTCGTTTCAACATTGTGACAGGCAAATTTAAGTAAACACTGTGAAATATTTTGTCCCCAAAAATGCACTATTATATCCAAGATAAAACTATAACTCCGTTTTCATATATTTGAATAAATATATAGGTATTGATCTCACAAATGTCTTATCAAAAGTCTTGTTTCTTCTTTCTGAAATGTCCTCAGGCGACTAAATTTATAAACTATCTTTGACTGTTTGATGTTTTTCGATTAGCTCTACTCGCTTTGAAAGTGACTGTCTAATAATTGCGCTAGGAAGATCACTACGTTATAATATCTTAATTACACTGGTTTCTATGAGAATAACCGATATTAAGAAAGTTTAGCAGAATGACAAATACTTACACGCATGTACTTAAAATACTGACTTGACGAAAATAAATAAAATAGAAGAAAAAATATCTCTAGAACGACTTACCTGATTAGAAAATGTCACATTTGTTAGAATCACATGTTACTGTGAACATCGAGTAAACAAATCTGTCTCTCTCGTGTTCAATATAACAGCACGTGAGGGATAACCTTCAAAAGAGACTGCTTTATCTTTCCAATAGAGAAATATAACCCATTAATTATTGTAAGGATTATCAGATTTGTTATCATGTTCGTAGAGTCAAGAAAATTTGTTGTTGTTGATTTTTGTTTTGTTTGCTTTTCATTTTTTTCCAACGAAATTCAATAGAAATGCAGGAAGTAAATCATTAATTTCATTAACTAATCATGCGCGTAGTTAAAAAATATTAAGTGAAAAGTTAATAATGTTCCGACTGAAACCACCTTTAAATATGCATATAAAACTAATTATATGTTGATTTTCAAGAAAGAAAAAGTGGCGTAGTTTTGTAAACAATCTTAATAATTTGAATAATCAATAGGCTAACTTATATAAAAAAGTATATGAAATAAAATTTCACGTATTGAAAAACGTATCTGTGATATTTACAATCCAAACTTCCTTACTTATATAAAATCGTATCAGATATTCTTGAGAAACCTGTGATCAAGAGCTATTTATAGAAATGTAACATCCGTACGCGACATCGAATTGACCAATCCTACACGCTGTCTCTGCTCTAATAAGAAACGTTTATATATTTGTTTGCTATCAAAACACAGCAATTGTTCTAGTTTTCTATGAATTGTCAATTTTGTGTAACTATGTGAAAAACTACGGAAACGGAAAAAAAGACATTGAAAATTTTGTCCTTATCTTAATTTGATGGGTCAACATTGGAATAATTAAATGTACCCATTAAGTCATTCTCTGTTTGTGTTTAACGTATATGTGAAGTGTGAAACAGTAAGGTTATTCCACATATTCGATAAATTGTTTTCAAAGGTGAAAACATATTGTAAAAATTATTGAAATACGACTTTTGGGAATATTCTAACAATTTTTATGTGATCAACCGTTTTAAACTTACATGTTTGTTATGTTTACTTAACCCTCGGCTTACTAGACTTAAATATATTTACAGACAACATAAATGATGGTTTTCGTTCTTACTGCTAAAACATATTGATATATTTAATAGTTCCGTCGATTATTCTTACACGTGAAACTTCTAGGATTGTTGCACAAAGATTGGGACTCGAAACATTTTTCTTTGTATTATGAATTAAATTGAAGATACTTTATTTGTATAATATGACAGATACCCATACTTTATTTGTTTTCAGTATGATGATGTCGTAGCTTTCCTAGAAGCAGGTATTTTAGAAATACTCTCGAGAATACATGAGCATGAAATCAGAGTTTTTAATTAAATACGAGACAATAGAGTAGGCGTTGTCTGTTAATTCTGTATGAATAAACAAAATTTTAATGTAGATGTGGCACAATTGATATGAAAGGTTAATACATGTACTATCGTTGTAATATTGTTGCAATATCGTTTATACTGTACGTCCTTATACGGAACGTATGATTCCTTGATGTTTAGCTAATGTATGCGCAAATGGTATAAAATATTTTGTTCATTAAAGATATAATTAATGTTACAGATTAGACATAATAAGATCATTCTGTTACATAATTAAATCAAAAAGAAGTGACGGGAGAAAAGTTCATTATTTAACAAAATTATCTCACACATTTCATGGAAGGGATTATGGTTTTTAGCCAAAGAATATTAACTACTTACAGATATGTACGGCAATGGAGAGATTGGTTGAGCCTTTGAATCAAGTGTAATTTTCATCTAGACCTTAAGTAAATATTGTTATATTTATTATTTCTTAACTTGAAATGTGTCCATGGAACACTGATGTGCCCTCATGCCTAAACATAATGCCTTAGTTTTGTCTGTCAACGGATTGTCAGTGCATAAGCAAATATACATCTGATTCGGTAATTCTGCGTTTCCTTTGTTTTCGTATAAAGAAATCAGTTCCGACATTGTTTTTACGTGCTAGTGCGATTTATTTGATAGTTATGTTTTGATAATAAAAACACCGGTTCCATCATTGCAGAAAGCTGTTTTTATCATGAATATTAAAAAATACGTGCAACAACGCTCAATTTTATTTGTTAATCTATTTTCCATTACAGCTGTATACTAACAGAAAACGCTATTTATGCCGATATCAATATTTACAAAAGCAACCTTTTAGTTCAATCTGGTACTATACAAACTGTTGACACAGTCTATTAAATTACTGTGTATTGACCATTATATATTATTATTTGATATAAAGATCCATCGATAGTTTGTATATGAAACAGCATGAACATTATATGAATCTATATCTATCAATACATTTTGAAGTGTCTTCATAAACAATCATATTATAAGGGATAACTTTGTCCTCTTTTTCATGTAGCTAAATGTTAAATCATTCTATAAATATTGAACTGGACACACAAAATAATAGATACACATTATTATTGAATTATGTTTAATGCTTGTGGAAATATTACGTCAGTTTATTTACCAACAAAATAAGTTTGAAATCATCCTTTTATCTCATGTCAGTATTTGTCTTACTGACGGGCATTTTGATTGATTTATAATTACCGGGCTGCGTTTCATGGAGAGTCCTAAGTCTTAAGTCGGTCCTAAGATAAAAAATTGAGACAATTTTGCGTTTCAAAGAAAGTCTTAAAAAAGGTCCTAACTTATGATTCCTATATTTATGACCAACAACAGTTTTAAGTCTAGGAGTGTTTTAAAGATATCTTAAGATTTCCTAGTTCAGAACCACTCCAAAATCAAAGATGGTAGCGTTGATTATAGTTCTAAGAATATTACCTTTAATGAACAATATCTCGGTTTACATAGTTTTAAGAAATTACCTTTAATTTACAATACCTCGGTTTACATAGTTCTAAGAATATTACAAAATAAAATAGTTTTTCTGTTTTGAATATTCATTCTTTATTTTATCATTATGTTTCATTTACTATCTTTCATTTGTTTTTCGTTTATTGTTATATAATGATAATTTATAATGCATTACGAATGTTTCCTAATTTATGTCACTAACTTAAAGATTCTGAAACACATTTTTTATGGTTTAATTTCATAAATATGATGCTCAAATTAAGATGTGTCAATATTGTAAGTTCTAATAAGCATTATTTATAAAGATATTACCAAATTTAACATTTCATGTGAATAAAAGGAGGTTATTGAATCTTTTTTGTATAAATTCTAAGTCAATAAGAAATGAATGCAAATAATTTATTGATTACATATAATGTGCACAAATATTTACAAATATTTTACATATTCTTCGATGTTTGAAAATTGTTTTATTTGCATAATTATATACATATATAATTGTTTGTAAGTGTGGTAAACACACAGTAACAATATGAAATACAAAACATACAGAATCTTTAAGCCAGCTAGCCTGCGGGATGCTAGAATGCTACATAACGTATCTATTATTTCAGCAACCTTGATTTTAAACGGTTCTTTTAACATATTCGCTTGTAATGTCCTAAGAAGGTGATCTTTATTTTTGTATGTCTTATATATGTTAGTAGGTGTAGCTGTAGGCTACAATGTTGTCTACTTCAGGCTGACTGAATGTCTACTTCACGGACCTCGATATGATAATTAAAATATTATTGTCTTCCGGCTGCGATTTTTTTCTAAAAACCTTCAATCTTTAAAAATTAATACTCTGTTCAGTCTATTTTATTAATAGTCCGTTTACATCTTTGTATCGGAACGCCATTAGTACAAATTGTACATTTTCACCTCTGCAATAATGTAATTTCTGTTTAACATTAGCAGATTATAAAGACGATAAGAGAACCAGTCTCTGGAATTTCGAAGCTAAACAAATGTAAAACTATTCCCTTAGGAGTGCACTCCCCTTATTTATCATGAATTAACAATGAAAGTTAATTGGGAGAAAAAAATATATCCGTGACATATTTGACCGAATTATGCTGCATGAAAGTCTAAAGGTCGTTATTCTTAAATGATAAATATCAAGATTTCTGATAATTTCAAAACTGATAAATAAGTAATGTACTTATCGCGTTTCAACAACATATTTTCTTTCTTTCCTCTCGATGAGGAGTTAAAGCACAAAGCACATTGATGGTAATGAAGAAGTCAGTGGCTTCAATCATCTAGACATCGCTCTAAATTGAACAAACATTTCAATGAATGTTGTTCTATTTTCTACACATATCTACCTTTCAAAAGTAACACATTTTATTTGTAGAAAGAATAGGTTTGATTTTTTTATGAAGACGTTTAACGTGAATTTTTTTTATTGATGTACGTCAAACATTTGCCCATATCTATATACATATTTTTGCCAAGAATGAGTTCTGATGTGAGCTAGAAAAATGGTCAAAAACAGTAAGATACTAGGAACTCTTGTTGTTCACCTGCTCTGTGAGAACCCATACCATGTATGGTGTATTTTATTACTACTCCTATTAAGATATAACGATTTATTGTATACGTAGGAAAGTCTAAGTTATGTAGTGTTATAACCATTCTTACCACTTCCCTGTTTCAGCACATCCAATAAGTAAACATATAATCCCAAGCGTACTTTAGAATAAGTTAAGCGGAATTACATTATTAATTGAGTATGAAATAGATCAAACACATATTTAATCTATATTTCTTCGATTTCATGTGCAATATAAGTTATCACTAAAGGTTAATTAACATTAACATTTTTAGCCAATGTAATAGTTCGTCGGTAGTTAAAAAAATAACTGCTCTTGATCATGGAGATGTCTACTTCGTACTGTTAAAGCGTTTTTAATCTCTGCGTTATCATTACCATATTTGGACATAGCATTATAGCGGGAAGTTATGTCACCCAGTAAAAGTGTCAGTAAGTTCTAAGCCGTTTCTTTTGTAAAAAAATATTAACATGTTCCAACTGTTAAATAATATCAACAAAAAACAATGAAATATATTTTCTGTTTAAATTTTCGTTTCCTTATTCACATAAGTATTCATGCTTTTGCTTCATCAATGTGGTCGCAATCCGTCCGTTGTCAACTTTTCGTTCCAACTACGTATCCTCTGAATCCAAATAGTCAAATTTAATGAAGCTTGCTCACGATGTTACTAGAATACTTACCTCTATCAAAATTATTCAAATGTTCTTGCTCTATTAAGTAATAGAAACTTACAAAAATCTTCTTTTTGAAACCTGATATACAAGACCTTAGATAGATAGTACCAAACATTATCAAATTATCGGGTAAAAATGGCCCAGACCTTGAATCACTTGAGCTTTAAAAAGTTATGTCGAACCAAATGCGTGGAGCGTAGATATTTGCTGTAAAGCATTCTTGTATGGGTTTCACCAGGTTTGTTTATGAAACATCATATAACTCTTTGGCTAAACTCATTACAGGGGTTAGGTTAACCCTAGATTCAGGAAAAGGAGTCTCAGTTGTTTGACCCTTTGTTATACGTGTATTTGTGTATAACAATTGTGTCATATATATTATGAGTAACAAAGTTTGTTTTTGAACAAAATCAAATTTACTTTAAGCCTAACTTTCTTGTAATGATATAAACTTTTAAAATTTTAATTGTTTTATTGTAATTTAAACCAATATTTCCTTATAATCCTTATTGTTTCTGAAAACTCGACAGAATAACAGTTATGGTTGAATAAGTTCTACAAAAGAATGTACATAAGCATGATGTGTAGTAATTTAGATCATTCATGTTTGTTTTTATAATCAAATCATCATTATCATAATTGTATTTCAACGTTGAAATACTGTAAATTACATTTGACATTAGCTGATATCAGCATTGATAAACGATCATTAATAAGGCATTCACGAAACTCTAATGTAAACAAATTCCCTAATGAGAACTCTTCATTTTTTTCACAGTATAACGACAGTTCGAGGAAACACTATTACTGAAATTAACAATCACGTATTTTGCATGACGGTCCAATAGATGGAAAAATGTAAACGACTGTAATGAAATTCGATATTAATAATGTACATATTGCATCTAACAGAATAACATTAATTGTGTCGAAATGATCGTGTTTTATTTAAGCGTGTGTTTTTTAACACAATAAATGTCGCACGTGGATTTATAGGCTATTGCTTTAGATTAGGGTTTATCTAATTCATTTGAATGTGATATTTTATGTGTTTGTTTGTTTGATTCACTGCTCTAAATTTTATTTATTTTTTCAACAAAATTAACATTTCCTGTTGGTAATATGACAACAGACAAGGCAGCGGTTAGCCTGCTCTCAAAATTTAAGTATATTCTATCTTCCCTTATTACAATATTACATACAGTACTGTGTTATCTTCCGACTTTTAATATTCTCGTGGTGAAAGGCAAGATATTTAAATTTAGCGTGTGATTTGAACCGTTTTGTCAAGTAGACAAAGCAAATATGAAATATTGATGACAATCCTAGGTATTTGGTGGCAAGAAGTAGCAAATAGTTTGCGGGGTACAGATTTCTCTTTCATAATGTCCACATTAAACAATAATGTAGCATGTCTATGCTTGTGACATTAAAATAATTATAATTGCTTTGAATATAGTAATAGATCTATTGACTATAACCCTAATCCTATAACTCATCATTAATAATGGATTCGTATTGATGCAACAAATGATAATTGTTTTTGTAACTATATTTATAAAAAAGACACATACGGGTAATCCATTTTCAGTGACTGTCATTTGTTTATAGTAGACTAAAGTCGGTTAATTGATATCAGATTTTTCTCAACAAATTTGTGATGTACGACATAATATTTTAATTAAGAATGTTTGATATGTTTCTAACTTAGCCGTTTTCCTTTATTTTATTCTTTTGAAGTTCGAAATAGATAAACTGTCCAAGAAACACTTTTTATTTAAAATAATTTGAAAACACTGTATGTATTACAAATCATAGGAATAAATAAACTAAATCTAATTTTTATGTGGACTTGTTAAATGACGAAATAGCTAGGCTAGGTAAACCAGTGATATTTTATTATATTGAAAAGGCGTGTAGGCCTAAATTGTAACGAACATAATGATGAATGGTCATTATTCTTTTCATGTATTTGAATATATTACTTGTTAAATTACTAGATGCTCGATTTTAATTGGATATAATAGGCGCGACAATATTTTAACACAAGCAACAACATAACTATTACTACCGTTATTAATATCATCAGAAACATCAACACTTTTACTACCCTTATTAACGCCAGCTACAACAGCACTATAACTACCACTAACAACAACACCACTATTACTACAACAAGCAACACCACCACTATAACTACCATTAATAGTCGTCAAAACGTATATAAGCAATAATGACAATGTGATGTGTTGAACTATTTTTTAATGTGTTTTTCTTGTGTATTTTTATTAATTTTATATTTTGTTTCTTAAGGTAAATAGATTCGTTTTGATGTTTACATGTATACTGATACATATATACTAGAATCGCAATATGTTTTCACTATAAATGCATATATATTTATCAGGGATACAAAAAAATGTCTCTCACAATTGAATGAGAAAGTCTTACTTGCCCACACCCTTCTCATCTCTACCGCAATGTTTGTTAATAAAACATAAAGTATTTCTAAATAAGTTTTTTGAAAAATAATTTCAACGTATGAAAGGATAAGTATTCAAACATGTAGCTTACAAAAATCCCAATACTCATATTGTTAACTGCAAATAAGAACTCATTTTTGTCTTATAAGTTTAACTCATACAAAAATTTTACACATATAAATTAACAATTATATGTATGGTGGTTCAACCAACATAGAAATAATTTATTATTTATGTGTCCACAAATAAAAGGACAATGCTTCCTACATACTTCTTTCTGAAGAATTGATAAAAAAATGGAGAATGCAAAATAAATACTAATTAAAAAACATAACGAATATGTGTAACCATGAGAAATGTAAGATTTCCAACTTTTCATTCAAGAAATATTATTGTCACAAGAGATATTAAAAACAATATAAAAGTTTTTGAATAAAAAATAAACAAACCAGTTATCGAAAATAAAAATTAACATTTTATTCAAGACTACCTTTATAGAAAACGTGTTACAGAAATATCAGATTATTGTCAAAGAGTACCTGTTGTAATATCCTTGTTAGGTAATGATTCTGTGGCAACAACGACCAAGTTGGGTTTTATCTAACAACCAACATTTATCCCGTATAAACATAATTTTATTAGTGTATAATCTTTGATAGAATATCCAAAATATTCCAAAATCTAACGGAAACGCGATCACATTTTCTTGATAATATACTAATATTCTTAATGTTGAGATTAATTAAATAATTCTAAATTTAGATTAAAACAGTTTAAAGTTAATCCTTTGTCATGACAATTAACAACACGTTCTGTTTAAGTACAACCCATACGTATATACACGATATTTGTATGTACTTTTTAATGCTGTAAATTTAAAAATTCAAACAAACAGATGATAAATGAGACAAGGTATTTTTTTATATAATTTCAAGCATATGTCACCAGACAAAGCCTAGGTGTGTTATTGATTCTGGCATGAATGAAATAATTGATAAAACATCAGCTGAGCTCATATATGCATGGTGGTCAATATTTCTTTTTCAAACACATTCTTACGTGATTTATTAAGTTATTTACTACATATGTCGACTTTCATGAAACGAAACTATTTGTTTCAAGAAAAATGAACACAACAATTAAAGTATGCTCAATTATGATGAATATTCCGTAAAGATCCTGTAACACTTTTTTCATGGTTTTATTTCATAAATATGATGCTCAAATTAAGATTTGATAATATTGTAAGTTCCAATTAGCATTATTTATAAAGATATTACCGAATTTAACATTTCATGTAAATAAAAGGATGTAATTAGAAATTTATTTTCTATAAATTCTAAGTCAAATTTTCCAATAAGGGTTATAAGAAATGAATGCATATAATTTATTGATTAAATATAATGTGCACAAATTTTTGCAGTACACATTTTACAAATTCTTCAATGTTTGAAAATTGTTTTATTTGCATAATTATATACACATATAATGTTTTGCAAGTGTGGTATGTCCCAGAAACAATATCAATCAAAAAACATACAGGATCTTTAAAACGAATATTATCAAATAGAAAAAAAAATAAGAATCCCAGAAGAACATACAAAGCGGCAAAATTGTAAATGTTGCAGCAATTATTTGATTGCCTTTTTATGGCCTTCACCGACACAAACAACTTTAAATTTTAACTTTACATTCATATGGTCATAATGGACAAAAGTTCATACGTTTGTTTAATATCATTCTGCTAAATTTCCCTTTAACATGATTTTCTATATATGGTATTCATATATTGTTATCTCTTTCTGCCAGTCACTTATTATGAAAGCCAGACTATGAAATTTCCAGTACTGCGAATGAATTATATAAAAATGAGAAATCAACAATCAAACATTCTAACTAATTAGTGAACGTATTTTATCTGATATTAGAGCGCCTGTTTATCATATATAAACATACAAGACAGATAGTTTAATTCATTAGGGTCATAATATCTGAAACAAATGTCATTTATCTAATTGTTACGAAAATGTTATTTTATGATAATTGTTGTGTATTCAATATTTTAAAACATCTATATCAAAATATTTCAAGTATAATGAAAACGCGGTGATTATACAAAATGAATAAAAGCTCGCATCTGAAGAGTAAAGTAGCAAATACACTATACACAATGTGACCATATCATGCTACCTTTAATAGCAAATGCACTATACACAATGTAATCATATCATGCTACCTTCAACAACAAATGCACTAATACATGTACACAATGTCACCAAAACACGCCACCTTTAATAGTAAAGGCACTATACAAAATGTAACCATGCTACCGTTAATAGCAAATACAACATACACAATGTGACCATACCATGCCACCGTTAATAGCAAATATACTATACACAATGTGACCATACAATGCTACCTTTAAAAGTAAATGCATTATTCAAAATGTGACCATATCATGCTATCTTTAATAGCAAATACACTATACGCAATGTGACCATATCATGCTACCTGTAATAGCAAATACACTATACACAATGTGACCATATCATACTACCTTTAATAGCAAATACACTATACACAATATGACAATATCATGCTACCGTTTATAGCAAATACACTATAAACAATGTGCTCATACCATGCTACCGTTAATAGCAAATACACTACACACAATGTGACAATATCATTCTATCTTTAATAACAAATGCACTATACACAATGTGACCATACCATGCTACCGTTAATAGCAAATACACTATACACAATGTGACCATACCATGCTACCGATAATAGCAAATACACTATACACAATGTGACCATACCATGCTACCGTTAATAGCAAATACACTATACACAATGTAACAATACCATGCTACCATTAATAGCAAATACACTATACACAATGTAACTATACCATGCTACCGTTAATAGCAAATACACTATACACAATGTGACCATACCATGCTACCGATAATAGCAAATACACTATACACAATGTAACTATACCATGCTACCGTTAATAGCAAATACAATGTACACAATGTGACCATACCATGGTACTGTTAATAGCAAATACATTATACACAGTGGAACTATAACTCGCCACCTTTAATAGTAAATGCACTATACAAAATATAACCATGCTACCGTTAATAGCAAACACACTATTCACAATGTGCTAATACCATGCTATCTTTAATAGCAAATACACTACACAATGTAACCATACCATGCTTCCTTCAATAACAAAATTAATGCCCTTTACACAATATTATCATATTGTGCTATCTTCAATAACAAATGCACTATAAACAATGAAACCATGACATGCTGTCTTTAATAACAAATGCACAACACATAATGTAACCATATTGTGGTACCTTCAATAACAAATGCACTAGCCACATTGAAACGATAACACGCTACCTTTGTAATAGCAAATGCACTATACACAATGTAATCATATCATGCTACCTTCAACAACAAATGCACTAATACATGTACACAATGTCACCATAACACGCCACCTTTAATAGTAAAGGCACTATACAAAATGTAACCATGCTACCGTTAATAGCAAATACAACATACACAATATGACCATACCATGCCACCGTTAATAGCAAATACAACATACACAATGTGACCATACCATGCCACCGTTAATAGCAAATACACTATACACAATGTGACCATACCATGCCACCGTTAATAGCAAATACAACATACACAATGTGACCATACCATGCCACCTTTAAAAGTAAATGCATTATTCAAAATGTGACCATATCATGCTATCTTTAATAGCAAATACACTATACGCAATGTGACCATATCATACTACCTTTAATAGCAAATACACTATACACAATATGACCATATCATGCTACCGTTAATAACAAATACACTATAAACAATGTGCTCATACCATGCTACCGTTAATAGCAAATACACTACACACAATGTGACAATATCATTCTATCTTTAATAACAAATGCACTATACACAATGTGACCATACCATGCTACCGTTAATAGCAAATACACTATACATAATGTGACCATACCATGCTACCGATAATAGCAAATACACTATACACAATGTGACCATACCATGCTATCGTTAATAGCAAATACACTATACAAAATGTAACAATACCATGCTACCATTAATAGCAAATACACTATACACAATGTAACTATACCATGCTACCGTTAATAGCAAATACACTATACACAATGTGACCATACCATGCTACCGATAATAGCAAATACACTATACACAATGTAACTATACCATGCTACCGTTAATAGCAAATACAATGTACACAATGTGACCATACCATGGTACTGTTAATAGCAAATACATTATACACAGTGGAACTATAACTCGCCACCTTTAATAGTAAATGCACTATACAAAATATAACCATGCTACCGTTAATAGCAAACACACTATTCACAATGTGCTAATACCATGCTATCTTTAATAGCAAATACACTACACAATGTAACCATACCATGCTTCCTTCAATAACAAAATTAATGCCCTTTACACAATATTACCATATTGTGCTATCTTCAATAACAAATGCACTATAAACAATGAAACCATGACATGCTGTCTTTAATAACAAATGCACAACACATAATGTAACCATATTGTGGTACCTTCAATAACAAATGCACTAGCCACATTGAAACGATAACACGCTACCTTTGTAGTAAATGCACTATACGATATGTGACTGTACCATGTAATTTATAATAGCAAATGCACGATACACAATTGACGACACCATACATTTGCAAAGTAAAATAGCATGCGAAATTATATATAATGTGCCCATACCATGCGACTATGTACACCATGTAACAATACCATGCCACACTATACACAAGGTGACCATACAATACGACACTTTCTAAATTATGGACATACCATAATGTATTATACACAATGTGACCATAACATGCGACACTATACACAATGTGATCCTAAAATACGACACTATTTACAATATGGACATACCATACTGGATTATCCACAATGTAACGATATCATGCGACACTATACATAATGTGACCACAAAATACGACACTATTTACAATACGGACACACCACACTGTATTATACACAATGTGACCATAACATTCAACACCAAACACACTGTGACCATACCATGCGATATTAAAAACAATCAGGTCATACCATGAGACGCTATACACAATGTGGCCATACAAACCGACACTATACACAATGTAAACAAACCATGCGATATTAAACACAATGTTACCATACCATGCGACACTTTACACAATGTGGACCTTCCGTGCGACACAATACACAATGTGAACATACCATGCGACACTATACACAATGTGACCATAGCATGCGACACTATACACAATGTGGACATACCATGTTGAATCATACACATTGTGACCATACCATGCGACACATAATCGCGCGTGGCTAACAAAATCCGCATTTTTCATCATATTTAACTATAAATTTTGACGTAAATAATTAATATATTTCAAAAATAACACAGCATATTGTAGGGCTGGGAGGATTCTTTAGGTTAAAAAAACATTTGAATATATCTCTGTCCAAACATCCGTGGTAGTGTGTACAAGAATATATATTTTGGACAAAATCGCGCGCGGCTAAGAAAAATGGCATGTTTCATCATTTTTTACAATAAATTTTTACGTTAATAATTGATAAATTGTTATAAATAATAAACCATATTCCAGGGCTGGATGTGTACTTTTAGTTAAAAAAGCATTTAAATATATACCTGCCGTCCATCCGATTTAGTGTGTACAAGAATATATACCTTGGACAAAATCGCGCGCGGCTATAAAAATCGGCATTTTTCATCATTTTTAACTATTAAGTTTGACGATAATAATTAATATATTTTCAAGAATAACACACCATATTGTAGGGTTAGGGTTAAATTATAGTTAGAAGGTGAACTCGAAACAATTAAAAGTAACTATCGAAGCAAACAACATGCGATATGGTAAAAACAGCGCTTAATTCTTGCAAGAAAATGAAAGTCTGTGGCCAAGACAATCTATTTTATGAGAACTTCATTTATGGCGGAGATTTATTGATAAAATGTATGACAAAACTCTTCAATCATATCTTTGAATTCTCACACACACCCACAGACATGAAAAATGCATAATAACAGTTTTATCTAAGGGAGGTAACAAAAAGAGAAATGATCCAGCTAGTTACAGAGCTATCTCCCTTTGTTCCGCCTTGTTTACATTATTTGAAAAGGTCGTTCTACAAATTGCAGAAATGGATGGTAGCATTCATTTAAATCCATCACAAGGTGGTTTCCTAAAAAACGTTAGCTGTGTGATGACAGCATTTATGCTTCGCGAATGTGTATAATATTCCATAGAAAATAATTCTTCAATGTATCATGTTTTTCAGATGCGAAACAAGCATTCGATCACACTTTGGGTTTCTTCATTGTTACTAAAACTGTATCAAAGTGATTTTGATATATCTTTGTTTCAAATATTTCAATCGTTCTTCGAAAACTGTTACAGTTGTGTAAAATCAAATGGATTTGCCTCCGACTGGTTCCCCGTGCTTCAAGGTACACGTCAAGGATAATGCTGTAGTCCTCAACTCTACATCCTCTTCATAAATGAGCTACTGAACAGGATTGACATGTGTAAAAGTAGCTATAAAATTCACAACATAGTATGTGCATGTCCAACTTCAGCTGACGATATGGTCATCATTTCAAATGTCAAAAAGGAATCGATGAACTTATAGATACATGCTTTAATTAATATATGCCAAAAAGGAACGTTTAACACAGCGAAAAACAAACTTCTCGTTTTTAATGATAAATGAAGCAACAGAAGACTATGGAAAATGGGAAATAAAATCTTAAGTGAAACTAACTCATATACCCATCTAGGCATTCTTTGCACAAATGACATGAATCTTTGCGAAAACATAACCGAAAGCTTCCATAAACTTAGGAAAACATTCTTTAGCTTATCTAACAGTGGAATAGGGAAAATGGACTTAACCCTATCACCTCAAGGCGTATTAACGAAACTAAAGTTTCCCAGCTGTTCTATACGGGAGTGAATTATGGAGCGGTATCACCGCAACACAGTTACTTCCCTTAGAATGGGCACATAGACAATGCGTCAAATGGATTCAAGGCGTTCCATTTGGAACTCGTTCTGACATTGCTCTCAGTTGTTTAGGGATTTATCCGATATCTAACCTTATTGATATAAGAAAACTTATCTTTTTGTCCCAACTATGTCATGCAGAATTAAATATAAAGTTTAAACAAATTTCTTTCCGTTTGTCCGTGGTAGTGTGTACAAGAATGTATACTTTTGGACAAAATCGCACGAGACTAAGAAAATCTGCATTTGTTATCAAATTTAACTAAAAGTTTTGACATTAATAATTAATATATTTTCAAAATAACACAGCATATTGTAGGGCTGGATGTGTACTTAACAACAGAAAAAGCATTTTAATATATCTCTCTACGTTTGTCCGTGGTAGTGGTACAAGAATTTATACTTTTGGACAAAATCGCGCGCAGCGAAGAAAAATCGCATTTTCCATCATATTTAACTATAAATTTTGACATTAATGATTAATATATTTTAAAAAATAAAAGAGCTTATTGTAAGGTTGAATACGTACTTTAAAACTTAAAAAAGCATTTAAATATATCTCTTTCCGTTTGTCCTTGGTAGTGTGTACAAGAATATATACTTTTGGACAAAATCGCGAGCAGCGAAGAAAATCCGCATTTTCCATCATATTTAACTATAAATTCGACATTAATAATTAATATATTTTCAAAAATAACACAGAATATTGTACGGCTCGATGTGTACTTTAAAACATAAAATAGCATTTAAATATATCTCTTTTCCCTTGTTTAAGGTAGTGTGTTTTCAATTCAAAATTTCAATACACTTCTGCTAAATTATTGGTTATTTCTAAAAATTGTGCCTTTGATTTTCTAAACCAAATGGTGTATTTTCTTACCAAAATCCTTTACTGGTTTAGATTATCATTATTGTTTTGATAGGTTTACTCCATTTATGTTGTAACATATTGTCTTATAAATAGATATCTTTTTATCGATTTATTAAAAGCCACGTTTGAACATTTATTTTATGAAAAAGTCTATAAAATGTGGTATATAAATACTAATAAATAAAATAAAAATTTTTTTTAAATACTTTTGGGCAAAATCGCACGCGAATAAAAAAATCCGGAATTTTCATTAAATTTTGCTATAAATTTTTACATTGATAATAAATATATTTTCGAAAATAACAAATAATATTTTAGGGATTGATGTGTACTTTCCAATATGAAAAGCATTTAAATATATCTCTTTACGTTTGACCGTGGTAGTGTGTACAAAAATATATACTTTGAAGAAAATCCGTATTTTTCATCATATTTAACTATAAGTTTTGACATAAATAATTAATATATTTTCAAAAAAAACGCAGCATATTGTAAGATATTTTGGGCTTTGCCCTTTTTAAAAAAAAAAGTTTAAAATTTTCGTTTGCCGGTTGTTGTACAATATAATATTTTTGAAAAAATCGCGCGGGGGGAAAAACCCGCTTTTTTTCATTTTTTAAAAAATAAATTTAATATTAATTTATTTTAAAATAAACCATTTTGGGCTTTTTTATTTAAAATAAAAAAACATTTAATTATTCTTTCGCTGTCCTTTTAGTTGTACAAATATTATTTTTGAAAAAATCGCGCGCGGGGGGAAATTTCCGGTTTTTTTCATTTTTATTTTAATTTGCCCTTAAAATTAATTATTTTAAAAAAACAGATATTGTGGGTTTGTTTTTTAAATAAAAAAAAAAATTTTAAAATTATTCTTCTTGTCGTCCGTTTTGTGTCAAAGAATTTTATTTTGAAAAATCGCCCGGGGAAAGGGGAAAATCGCTTTTTCATATTTTATTTTTTAATTTGACTTAATAATTAATTATTTTTTAAAAATAAGCATTTGAGGGTTTTTTCCCCCTTTAAAAAAAAAATTTTTATCTTTTCTTTGTCCCTTTAGTGGGTACAAGAAAAATTTTGAAAAAAATCGGCCGGAAGAAAAATACTTTTTCATCTTTATTTATTAAATTTTGACTTAAATAATTTAAATAATTTTCAAAAAACACCCCTTGAAAGGCTTATTGTACTTAAAAAAAAAAAGGTTTAAATTTCTCTTTTCTTTTCCGTGTGTGGTACAATAATATATTTTTTGACAAAAACCCCGGGGTAAAAACCCGGGTTTTTTAAAATTTTTTCTTTTTTAAATTTTAAATTTAATAATAAATATATTTTAAAATAAACACTTTGTGGGGAAAAATTTACTTTAAAAAAAAAATTTTTAAATTATTCTGTTGTTTGTGAGTGTGTACAAAAAAAATTAGACTTGGGGGGTAGAAATCCGCATTTTTCTTCATTTTATTTTTTAATTTGACTTTAATAATTAATAATTTTTTAAATTAAACAGCATTTGTAGGGCTATTTTTTATTTTGGCAAAAAAAAGTTTTAATTATTCTTCGTTGGTCCGTTAGGTGACAGAATAAAATTTTGAAAAAATTTCCCCCCGGGAGAAAATCCGCATTTTCATAATTTTTATTTTAATTTGATTAATAATTATTTTTTTTTTAAAAAATTTAGGGTTTTTTTACTTTAAAAAAAAAAAAGAATTTTAAATTTTCTCTTTTCCCGTGTGTTGTGGTACAAGAAATTTTTACTTGGGGTGGGAAAATCCCATTTTCATCATTTACAAATTTTTTGCTTAATAATTAATATTTTTAAAAATAAAAGCTTTTTGGTGGGGGCTTTTTTATTTTTGAAAAAAAAAAGAATTTATTTTTTTCCCCCTTTC